>NC_091744.1:51158341-51472716 GCF_043380555.1 Nothobranchius furzeri | reverse complement strand
GCTCCAGGCCGTCCTCTCCCCGGCCTTGTCCACCAGCTCCTCCGGCAGGACCCCAAGGCGTTCCCGGACCAGATTGGAGATGTAACTTCTCCAACGTGTCCTGGGTCGACCCGGGGGCCTTCTGCCGGCAGGACATGCCCGAAACACCTCCCCGGGGAGGCGTCCAGGAGGCATCCTGACCAGATGCCCAAACCACCTCACCGGTGAAAACGAAGAGTCGGAGTACCCGGCCCGGAGGGTTACCGGGGTCCCACCCTGGAGCCAGGCCTGGGGTTGGGGCCCGTGAGCGAGCGCCTGGTGGCCGGGCTTTCGCCCATGGGGCCCGGCCGGGCCCAGCCCGAACCGGATACATGGGCTCGTCCAACTGTGGACCCACCACCCGCAGGAGGAACATGAAGGGTCCGGTGCAATGTGAATCGGGTGGCAGACCAAGGCGGGAGCCTTGGCGGTCCAATCCCCGGACAAGAAAACTAGTTTTTGGGGACGTGATTCTTGTTTTATTGAACTTATTGAGGGTTTTACCAAACATCCCTCAGAAAACCACACCTTCTTCAGATACAAAGGTGTTTTAACACTTTGTGAACGAGAATGTTTTAACTCTCCCACTGTTCTAATGGGTGTGACTCTGCGAGGAACGTTGACCATTGAGCAGGGTTGATGGTTTATCCCTTGGGTCCATGTAGCAGGAGTGAGGCGTGAGCACCACCTCACCCCTGCCGTGTGGACCTCAAGGGATGATTATTTAGACTTTTAAGCTGTAAAGTTATTTATAATTCCAGATGACTTTCCTCAGAGTGAGGAATGCTGAAGTCTGGCTTTATGCAGAGGTTGCAGGACCTTTGCAGGAGACCTTGACAATGTTATGTCTTCTTGTATGCAAACAAGCACTGAGCAGAACTTTCTGGATTTGGAGGCCGGATAGAAAATGGGTTTATTTCTGCAAATAAAAGGTTATCTTGTGTCCATTAGATGGTGAAAAATTGACCACTTAAATATGTATCGGGGAGAGGTCCTACCTCAAGTGGAGGAGTTTATCTCGGGGTCTTGTTCACGAGTGAGGGTAGGAGGGATCGGGAGATCGACAGGCGGATTGGTTCAGCATCTGCAGTGATGCGGACGCTGAGCCGATCTGTCGTGGTGAAGAGGGAGCTGAGCCAGAAAGCCAGGCTCTCGATTAACCGGTCGATCTATGTCCCAATCCTCACCTGTGGTCATGAGCTTTGGGTAATGACCGAACGAACGAGATCGCTGATACAAGCGGCCGAAATGAGTTTCCTCCGTAGGGTGGCCGGGCTCAGCCTTAGAGATAGGGTGAGGAGCTCGGACATTCAGGAGGGACTCGAAGTAGAACCGCTGCTCCTCCGGATCGAAAGGAGCCAGTTGAGGTGGTTTGGGCATCTGGTCAGGATGCCTCCTGGACGCCTCCCTGGGGAGGTGTTTCGGGCATGTCCTGCCGGCAGGAGGCCCCCGGGTCGACCCAGGACACGTTGGAGAGCTTACATCTCCAATCTAGTCCGGGAACGCCTTGGGGTTCTGCCGGAGGAGCTGATGGAGAAGGCTGGGGAGAGTACAGTTTTGAGCTCCCTAGTTGGGATGCTGCCCCCGCGACCCGGACCCGGATAAGCGGAGGAAGACGACGACGATGAAATATGTAACAACCTTTTCATTGAATTTATTGTGTTTTAATCAACCTTGTTACACATGTGGTGTTTCCGATCAAAGGTGACCGCCATAGGAAAAGAAGAGGTATCCAGATTATATGCATCCAACAGGCAGAAAACATCCCCATACACAACAGTCAGTCAGTCACTCAGTCACTCAGTCACTCAGTCACTCAGTCACTCACTCAGTCACTCACTCAGTCACTCACTCAGTCACTCACTCATTTTAGACTGAACAGTGTATTTTCCTGATATTGTTCCGACTTCCTAAGAGTTCTTCTAGACTCAAACGGTTTCATCCATCTCATGTGACCCGGAAGACATCTCTGGACTGAAGAGTCGGTGCTACGGTATTCTACAACCTCGGTGCCAGAGGTCATCCGACCTCTCTGGCCTTCGGATCCATGAAGAGGGTCTTCCAAAGGGTGAAGTAGACACATAGATAGCGTCTGATGCCTGTTTGATAAGAATCAACTTCATAGCTTAATGCAAACCAAATTCTTCCCTTTGACACCAAGAACCTTTTACACCGTTCTTCTAGATATGAAAGTTCTGATAACATCATATTCACACATAGGCACCATACATCACATTCCATCTACCTAGATCCATCCATCACAGTAAATATTAGTTAACTTGTCATGTTTTAATTGTTTGGAAAATAAATTCATACTTTTTATAAACCTGACTCTTTCCTGAATCAAGACAAAGTGTTCTAAAATCCCTGAGTAAACAAAGAATCCTAGAATCTTATGATTAAACATCCAAAGACCTAGCAGGTTGATGTTCTATATTTATATAGAGTATCACAGCTTATTGGTCATAAGTAAAGGTAACATATTAATCTTTTAAAGCACCACATTTACCGACTCTTACACCAAGGATGTTGTGGAAAAGTGCCACAGGCCAGCAGGCTGTCAGTCACTGCAGGTGTATTTACCAGTAAGCTGCAAAAAAAGGAACAATAAATAAGAGATTAAGAACAATATTGAATCTGTCACACATGGAGTGGTATGATTTACACAAATAAAAATAAAACAAAATGCATGGATGGAATTTTTCATTACATTATCAAGGCTGTCAATGCCTCCTTTGTTCTTGTAGTCCAGGATCAAGAAGGGCTTCCTCTCCTCTGTGACACTGACAGCGGCATCTTTGTGTAGCGTGCTCATCAGGATGACTTTTCTATTGTTTTTGGGAACATATGACACAGGAGTGTGTGTGTCACTAAAAGCAAATTTAGATGAGAATGCTTCTCTTCCTCTGGTCGATACCAGTGCAGGGGGAAGTTCAGGCTTGGTCTTTCACACTGTCCCTACCATGGTGAGCTTTCTTTTCAGCAGCTCCTGAGCAAGAGCATATGATGTGAAGAAGTAGTCACATGTGATACTATGCCCTTGAAGACTGGTTGTCATGTCCAGCACAACACGCATGCACTGTTTTTTTCACCCCCTCCAGTACTGGGTTTTCTCATGCAAACCTATATATTCCAGGCAAAGCTGCCCCTGGCATCTCATGCTACCCGGATCTTTATTCCATATTTTCCTGGTTTGCTTGCAATGTACACCTTGAAGGAACAGCGACCTCTGAAAGGAACCAGGTGCTCATCAACTCTCACCTCAGGACCTGGAAGTGGTTGGCGCTCCACTCACCTGTCCCAAATGTTCCTGATGGCAGCCAGTTTGACATTTCACCAGCAGACAGGATGTGGATCTTATCAAATTGAATAATTCTTGAAAGGACATGAAACTGTTGTAAGGATATAGTTGCCCGGAATATAGGCCTGCCGGCCTCTGCATCCCACAGACTTTTTGTAGCCTCATTGTTTGAGCGATATACTCCTGGTAAAATCAACAGACCTATGTAGGCTTCGAGGTCTACCAGGTTGATTTCTCTCCAGGTGTCCCCAAACACATGCTTCTCCTCTAGATTTCTCATCTCCAGTGTAATTCCCTCAATGGACTCTGGTAAAAAAAAAAAAGAGTTGGAAACTGGACTTGATGTCATCCACATAATTCAATTCAATTCAATTCAAGTTTATTTATATAGCGCCAAATCACGACAAGTCGTCTCAAGGCACTTCACATAATAAACATTCCAATTCAGGACAGTTCATTAAGCCAATCAGAAATAATTTTTCCTATATAAGGAAACCAGCAAATCGCATCAAGTCACTGACAAGTGTCAGTGACTATACAGCAATCCTCATACTAAGCAAGCACAAAGCGACAGTGGAGAGGAAAACTCCCTTTTAACAGGAAGAATCCTCCAGAGAATCCCGGCTCAGTATAAGCAGCCATCCTCCACGACTAACTGGGGATCGAGAAGACAGAGCAGACACACACACACACACACACACACACACACACACACACACACACACACACACACACACACACACACACACACACACACACACACACACACACACACACACACACACACACACACACACACACACACACACACACACACACACACACACACACACACACACACACACACACACACACACACACACACACACACACACACACACACACACACACACACACACACACACACACTGTCTACAGTTATATTGTGATGTCTTAGTAAATATTCTATTTGGTGAAAGATAAACTTTATTGTATTTATCCTATGAATCTATAATTAAATGGATAAACTAGTAGTAGTACATCCAACGTCAAGGAAAGCAAAAAGCCATTATCAGGAGAGGGAGAATGTTTTAGTGGTTAGCAGCACTGTGCTAGTGTCACACCCTGTCCTGTCTTCTCCTAGGTTGTAGTCTGTGTCTCCGTTAATTGCTCCCACCTGCCTCTTGTTTCCCAATCACCATAGCTCCTGTTCCTCATGTATTTAAACCCCTGCTGTTCTGTGTTCCTTGTGGTGTCATCGTTCCAGTGTCAGCGTGCTTAATAAACCCATGTTAAGATTTCCTACCTGCCTGCCTGTTTGTCTCCCCCGGTCTGGATCCTCGCCTTTCCTCCGCTCCGCTCCGCTCCGCAGCACGTCGTGACAGAATGACACCACCCGAACCCGTTGATGGATCCAGCCGGGAGATTCTGCCCTGGGAGAACCTGCTCCAATGGCTTACCCCGACCCATCAGCCGGCTTCTCCCTCTCCAGCCCCAGCTCCACCTCGCCGCCGACCTTCGGCCGCGGCGTTCCTCCCTGTCCTCCCGGAACCAGAGGCATGTTTGGACCGGGAGCCGCTGCCAGATCGCTCCAGCTATGAGGGCACGAGGTTGGCGATCTGTTTCCCCGGAGTCAGTCCACTGCGTGGGGAGAGACGCCGGAAGCCACCACACCCCTGCGCTCCTGAACGGAGCTTCGAGCCCGCCGCTGACCGTGCCCGGCGCGGCAGTTCGGACACGCCCCCGGCCAGACCACCAGTCCCATCTCCTGCCGAACCAGAGCACCCGTCGGTTGCAGAGGAAGGAGCAGCAATCGCGGCTCGGCTGATGGAGCAACGGGCGGAGCTCGGCCGGTTCCGCGAGCTCCTCAGCCGCAAGGAGTCTCATCTGGACGCCCTATCCTCCTCGTCCCGGGGCCAGAGGAGCGAGCGCGGGGTTTCCCCAGCGGAGCTCGCCGGTCAGCGGGCTGAGCTGGCCCAGCTCCGTCGGACGCTCAGCCTCAGCTAGAGCTGGACGAGCTGACCTCCCGCCTCTCCTCATCACTCCAAGCCTTCTTAACAGCGGCCCTGCTGCCGACCCGGAAGCAGACGCCACCGGATCCGGTCCAAAACTCGGCGGTCCAGAAGTCGAGGGACCAGAGGCTGACTCCTCCGGGCCAGAAGCAGACGGTACCGGCCCATAAGCCGATGAAGCGGGCCCAGAGACAGAGGGTGCCGACCCGGAAGCAGACGGAACCGGATCCGGTCCAAAAGTCGCCGGTCCAGAAGTCGAGGGACCAGAGGCTGACTCCTCCGGGCCAGAAGCAGACGGTTCCGGTTCTGGTTCAGAGACCAGCAGTCCAGAGGTTGATGGTCCGACAATCAAGGGACCAGAAGTTGACGCCCCCGGATCAGAAGTCGAGGGTGGTCGATGCCCCTTCCTGTTCTGAAGTCGACGCCCCCTCCTGTTCTGAAGTCGACGCCCCTTCCTGTTCTGAAGTCGACGCCCCTTCCTGTTCTGAAGTCGACGCCCCTTCCTGTGTGGTTCTTTTTCCTTATCAAAAACAAGAGAGAGACAGTTTATCCAATCTCAGCGTGGGGCTTTATTTGTACAATTCAGCAATACATCACCAACACTTCATGGGGACAGCCTTCAGCCTCGAACTAAATGCCTCGGCTGGAAACCTGCTGCAAAAGCCCTCTCTCCTACACCACGCAGCATCGGTTATACTCTTCTGGCCCCCACCCTCATGATTTCGGGAAATGATGGGATGGCTGTTTTATTACCCAATATGGTCAAAGTAAGCCAATACTTACTGGAAGTTACATAAGCTGGACTGAACAACATGTTGTTGAGCACGTACGCAGCAGCTGGACAATCAAGATGTTAAAAGTGCACGTACACAGGATGCTGGGCTGATCAACATCTTGTCAAAATGCACGTACACAGAACACTGCTTTTTGGCTCCTACAGATCCCCCCCATGGGGGTGTCCACCCCCATAAACAAGCTGGCTACATAACAAATAACATAACACATAAATGAATGTTAACATAGACCAGTAAATGGGTGTTAAATGACAAAATGACTAATATACTGCAGTCTTCAGCCAAACTATATAGATATAAATGTAACGACGAAGTAACTGCAAAGTAAGTATCAGCTGCAAGACACAACATGGAATGTGACGTCTTTAACCACCCCAGCAATACATCAAAAATGCATGCGCACACTGTAAGAGGGCGAAAAACCTGTCCGCTGTTCTTAACAGGAAAATTCCCCCTTGACCTCCTGCCCCAACAGGACGATCACGTAACGCACAGAGTGAGCATACAAGTCTAGCCTAAGTATATGGCAGACATTAGGTAACATTGAATTAACAAAAGAACACACATAAGAGAAAATGAAGTGATGATACCTTCCAACAGAGAATAAAAAAAATCATGAGTACGATCGTGCATTAATTACCCTTAGCAACATTGCAACCAGTAACTGTACGTGAATATGCAATCAAAAATACAAACTCATATGAAATAAATGATTGACGTGGATACGAATGAACAACTAGGAGATGTTGATGTGACTAAACCTATAAAAAGTTAAACACAACAGTAAATGTAATGAATATACGAATATACTAGATGTAACAACACAACTGCTCAACCGAAATAGAGAACGGAGTCAGAGTCTCAGTTGCAGAGCTGGAAAAAAGAAACGGAGTGAAGAAAACACAAGAGTCAAGTTCAGTTTCATTGATGACTGCTGCAGGGGTCTTGTCGCTGGAAGAGGACTTCGAGGCCGATTCCTTAGTCGAGTGCATGTAACCACAACAACAACATCTCTGATGAGACGCAAAGCTTACTCCACCGCCATCTCATCAGCCGTCCCGTTCTTCAGGCACATTGGGTGTCGTGCTGAGTCCATTGCGGCCATTTCCATTTGCACGTATTGAGACGACGCAGCAAGGTTCATTTGGGCAGCCAGAGTTCGCTCCCACAGTCTCCTCACAACAGGTAGGATGCAACATGCCAATAGAGAAATCAGAATTAGTACTACTATTGCACTAATTCCTGCTTTTACCAAAATAGCTCCCCACTGACCCAATTTGAGGGCTAAGGAGTCTAAGGACCAGCTTTCCCTGCCTGCATTCTCCCTCAGCTCTATCTTTAAATCTTTCAATTTCCTCATTCCTTCAGTAAATGGTCAAAACATTATTTGGAATCGTGGTTGTAACACCAGTTTTAACAACTGCTACGTCGAATGCAGGCAAGGATGCTGACCTATGTTGCATCCGGCCTGCTGGATTGTACTTAACTTGATCACGGTGTGCTGCCTCGTCGTTGACCAAGTCGTCTAGCGTATGCTCTTGTGATGGGTCGACGATCTGCTCCTCGGCCATCGTCTCCATCTTCACCTCCTCCAGCACCACCATCAGACCCCCTAGTGTCATCCAAAACAGAACTGTTATCAGGCTTAGCACGCCCTTCTTTTCCTCGGCCATCATGCCGGTTTGTTACGTCAGACACAATACTGCCCTGAGTTTTGTCTTTGACTTTCGTGCAGTGTGTCAGATGATGCCACGTCGATCCTCCTTCGACCTGGACTGCCGTTGGCGTTGCTCGAACCACCTTGTAGGGACCCTCTCGCCGCGGTTCGTGCCACTTCCTCCTGAAAACTTTGATGTACACCTGGTCTCCAGGAACTACTGGCCCGTCTGCGCCTGCGCTAGAGACGAGCTCCTTTCTCTTTTCCTGCAAATAGATGGCTTTATGGATGCTGGTTAGTTGCTTGATGTAGCTTTTGAATTCAAGCTCTAGCTGCTCCAGTGAAGGCCCCTTGTGGGGTCCTCTGAGCTGAGGAGCTGGCATTGGCCTGCCTGTTAGGACCTCATGAGGTGAAAGATGCGTGCTTCTGTTAGTTTGCATGCGATAGCTCATTAAGGCAAGCGGCAATGCATCAACCCAGTTAAGGTTAGTACAAGCACAGATTTTGCAGATTTTAGACTTCAACGTCAGATTCGCTCGCTCGACCATCCCTTGGCTCTGGGGGTGATAAACTGATCCTAATCGTTGCTTTATCCTTAGTTGTTGCAACACACCTTTAAGGACTTTTTCAACAAAAGCAGGACCATTGTCCGAGCTTATTTCCGACGGGATACCAAAGCGAGGAATCACTTCTCTGACTAGAAACTTTACCACTGTTTCTGAACCTAGATCTTTGGAGGGAACGGCTTCGATCCACCGACTGAATCTGTCAATGATCACCAACATGTACCGCTTCCCATGCACAGACTTAATCATGTCAACATAGTCAATGACCAAATGTTTGAAAGGACCTTCGGGCACTGGAATGTGTCCCGCTGGGACTGTGATGCCCTTTTTCACATTGTTCTCAGCACAAATGTCACACTGATCTATTACTTCCTCAACCATGGCTTTTAGGTAGGGTGACCAGTAACCTTGTTTGTTAAGTCTTTTCAGAACCTCTGTACGACCACAATGATCAGGACCGTGGCTCTCTGAGATTAGCATTGTCAGCAGGGAGACAGGTGCAACGATCAAGCCCTCATGAGACCTCCACAAGCCGCTTGAGTCCATTGTTGCACCTCTTTTTCTCCAACACTGCTGCTCGCTTTTCTCTGCCTTTTCCTGAATCAAAATGATGTCTTCTGGTGTTATTACAGGTTCTAATGATATTACAGGCGTCAAAATGGCTTCTTCACACCTGGAGGCAGATTTTGCCGCCTCATCTGCTGCATTGTTGCCTCTGATGACATCGCAGTTACCCTTGCGGTGTGCAGGGCATTTTACAATGGCCAGTTTCGATGGAAGCATCATTGCTGAGATCAGCTCGTTGATCTGCTTTCCATGAAGGATGGGTGTACCGTCCGTCTTCTTAAAACCTCTTTGTCTCCACACACTTCCAAACAGGTGACAAACACCATGGGCGTATGCAGAGTCAGTGTAAATAGTTGCTACCTGGCCACTTGCCAACTTGCAAGCTTCGGTCAGGGCTTTGAGTTCCGCTAGCTGCGCAGAACAGGGTTGGTTACACTTTTCAGCTTTTACTGTTTCAAATCTGTCATCTACTTTTTCCACAACAGCAAACGCTGCATGGTTTCCTAAGTAGTCTCTAAAACATGAACCATCAACAAAATAGGTGACATCAGATTGATCGAAAGGAGTAGATTCCAAATCAGGCCTTAGCTTAGTGTATCTAGATACCTCAGCTATGCAGCAATGTGGTTCTCCTTCGAACTCAAAGGGAACACTGTTAGCAGGGTTTGTCGTGGTACACCTCTTTATGACAACGTCCGGATATGTCAGTAGTGGCATATACTGCAGGCATCTTGCTTGGTTTAACACAAACTTCCCTCGGTTGATTAGTTCAGATATTTTGTGATGTGTGTAGATGGTGACAGGATATCCCATTGTTATCACTGAGGCTTTCTCATAAGCATAATGCAAAGCAGCCAATCCTTGATAACAAGGGGGCCATCCCTGTGCCACATTGTCAAGTTTTGCACTGTAGTACGCAATAGGTTGTTTCCGACGTCCACTGCATGTGTCCTGCATTAACACTGCAGAGGCATACATGTCATGTCTGTTTGCGACGTACAGCAAAAATGGTTTTGTGTAGTCAGGTGTTGCTAAACTTGGCGTAGTTTGCATGTCTTGTTTGATAGTTTCAAAAGCTATCTTAGCTTCATTTGTCCATTTTAGAGTCGACTTTAAAGACTCACTTCCAGCATCTTTAATCAGTGCCCTAAGTGGTGCGGTTTTTTCAGCATAGTTTTCAATCCACTCGGAGTTGAAACCAGTCATTCCCAGAAATGTCATCATTTGTCCAACAGTTTGTGGTTGTGGAGCTTTGCTCACACCTTCCACGTGTTCTGGTGAGATGGCGACAGTCCCATGGGAGATTACTCTCCCTAGGTACTCTACCTGTGGTTGGCAATACTGAAGCTTTGTCAGGGAGGCTTTGTGTCCTCCCCGAGCTAACTTCTGTAGGACTTTAATGGAGTCACGATGGCAATCATCGATTGTTCGTGCGCAAATCAGTAGGTCATCAACATACTGAATCACAGTGCTGTTCACCTCGATGCCTTCGAGGCTCTGTTTCAAAATTTGATTGAAGATGTGTGGACTGTGTTTTAGCCCTTGTGGTAGCCTTCTGTACGTGAGCTGTCTACCACGAAACGTGAATGCAAAAAGATATTGTGATTCTTTGGCCAATGGGATGCTAAAAAATGCTGAACACAGATCAATTACCGTGAAGTATTTAGCTTCTCCATCGATGTTACTCAGTAATGTGCTTGGATTTGGCACGTCTGCGTCAAAGTCAGTGATCACTTCATTTACAGCTCTTAAATCATGTACCAGTCTGTACTTGAGCTTGTCTGCTTTTAGCACTGGCAAAATTGGAGTGTTACATGTGCTATAGGTTTCTTTTAGTACTCCTGCTTGAATTAGACCTTCAATAGTTGCATTTATACCCTCTTCTGCTTCTGGCTTTAGTGGGTATTGGGGTCGATAAGGCAGTCTTGCATTTGGCTTCAATTCCACTTGAACTGGAGTTGCCGATGTTACCAGTCCAACATCCGTGTCATGTTTGGACCATAGCTGGTCTGGAACCTGTTTTAGCATGTCAGCTTTCAACTCGTTTTGAACTGTTTCTGATTCTGCTACACCCTGCATGTGTTTTTTGTTTGCGACTGTTACAACCTGTGGTTTTGACATCATGGTGGTACCGCAGAGAATTTTAATCATTTCTGCATTTTTTGTAGTGTAGATTAGCGGGTTATCTGTTTTCTGCCACTCTGTTTTAGTTGCTGTTAACATCATTGGTCCAAGATCTTTTGACTCAAAGCCTTTGTTTACCATTAAGGTAATGTGTGGTGCTGATTCTGGCACAGTGTGCCATTTTTCAATAAATGGGTTTTCTTCCACATTCACAGCTGCACCTTGCTGTCCTATCACGATGTATTGTGACACTAGCCTAAAGTGCAAGTCTTTTGTTTCTTTGTCCCATTTTTCTTCAAAGATTCTACTGCATGATGGATCATAAGTCATTGTGCAGTGATAGTCACTGAATGGTACAGTAGCTTCTGGAATTTGAGCTTCAATAAATTTCTCCCATTGTTGAAACATCTCGGAGACTGGCTTGTTAATGTCACCAAGCCAGTAGACCTTAGCGTGTTTTGTCTGAGCAGTCATTTGAAAGTTTATTCCAGAGCTATCTACATAAATTCCTTCTGGTGTGCACCAGATTTTTGTTTTTAGTTTACACAATGCATCTCTTCCTAGTAGATTAACTGGAGTTTGGTCTGAAATCAGAATTGGGATTACGATTTCACTGTCATCAACTGCTAGTCTTACTGGAGCTGTTAAGGGGTTTATTTGTTTTGCTCCCGAGAACCCTGTTGTCTTTACGCTTTTCTCAGACATGGGGAGATGAGTTGCATAATTTGATTTTATGCACGAGTAGGTTGCCCCAGTATCAACTAACATTGGGACCGATTTGCCTTCTATTTTAACATTGATCACTGGTTCTTTATCGGCGTTAGCTGTTAAAATTGGTAGTTGCTCCTCCCCCCCAGGGCCCTCCGGGCATCCCTAGAATCCTTGTTGTGCTGCCCATGGATTAACTGGACCTCCTCTTCCCCGGTTTGGTCGTGTTCCACGACCACGCCCAGACCATTCAGGGTTTGGAATTGGATTCGGACAGTCTCGATACAGGTGACCCATCTGGCCACACCCCCAACATGAACCTGGAAGTGGGGGTCGATTCTGCTGCACCCAGCCTTGTCGAGTTGGGTAGCGATTGGGGAAACGATTTGGAAATCGTCTCTGTGGTCCGGGCTGCTGTCTACCATACTGGTTTGGGTAGACATTGATAACCGGTTGAGATGGAGTTTGAGGCGGGGCCACAGCTGTCTGCAATGCTTGGACTTGGCTGTCACTTTTCACCACTGCTGCCTGAGTTTTTGCCTTGCTCTGGAGATCATTTATGTGCAGCTGCGTGAGTTTTCTTTGAGCACACTTTTCTTGCTCAATCATTTTGTTATTGTCTTTCCGATAGCGGTCCACGGCGTGGACTACATGGTCTCTGAACTGTGCATGTGGCATTGAGTCCAGTCCCACCACATCCTCCAGTTTGTCTCGCACAGGAGTCGGGAGAGTGGAAATCAGGGATGTTCGGAACAGAGAAGTCATTATTGGCGTCCCCTCAGGACCCTCCTCCGTCTCCAGCTTCCACCGTCTGAGCTGCCTGTCAACAAATGACGCAGGACTCTCAGTCTCTGAAAGTGGCTCACCTTTCAAGGCTTTGGGGTCAATCCTGTTGGGATATGCTGCTCTTAGTATGTTCCAGAGTGCATTTCTGTGTGTGTTAAACTCCGTGCCGTCAGCCATTGGGTCCAGCATCCATTGGACTCCATTGGATGCTAGCAATGTTCCCATAGCTGATGTCCCAACAACTCGAGCCAAAATAGCTTTGAGATCTCCAAGGGCAAGCATTAGCCCAGTTGTCTCCTGTTCGAAGGCCCGAATCCACTTTCCAGCGCCATCCTGTATCTCGGGCAGCCGCGAAACCAAACCAGTGAGGTCGAGGCTCTGCCAGGGAATATAATTAGCTCTTGTGCCCTTAATTAAAATTGGGTACTGACCATCATTAGTGTATCGAATAGGTGGTTTTAAGTCATGTCTGGGTCTCAGCTCACGGCTTTCACTGCTAGGACCTGGTTTTTCCTTCTCCTGAGTCAGACCTGTATTTGGGTCACCACGCTCTGGTGAGTGAATGCCTGGTTTGTAAAAAGGCTTGAAATTTTTCTCCTTGCTTGTGCTAGTGGTGTTCTCACTAACCTCATCTGAATGTGTGCCTGTGATGTGATTTAAGGATTTCCGCAGGCCTTCAGATATGTCCTGTATAATTTGGTCAACATCGTTTAGCTCATCATGTACATCCTCATCCTTGTTCTCAAGGTCAATCCAGTATGAGTTAGCCTTCGGTTGCCTTTTCAAAAAATCCTTATGTTCTGCAAAACAATCAATCTCCCTTCGTCCTTCTTCCCTTACCGCTCGACGTTCTGTACTGCAATATTTTGGATGCGTTCCACGAGGTGGAGTTGTTTGTTCGAATTCTCTTTCCTCACTTCCTTTTGCATGCTTTTCTTTGCCAGGTGCTTCATCTGATTGCTGTGATGTTGTTAATTTTAAAATTGCATTGTCAACATCTAAACCCTTAGGACCTTTGTCGAATGTGTCGCGCAAATCAAAATCTCCCGTAATTGTAACGGTTCCCAAGAGGGGATACAGGCCCTCTTCTGCTGGGGCCTTCACTTCCTTCTGGGGTTTGTCCAATTTGTCTTTCATTTTGAGAATGGCATGTTTAAAGTTCTGTCTGTAAACCTTTCCTTCATTCCTGAATAAGTCCAGGATCTGAATTTCTTTTTCTCTTTTCTGCTGTCTTTTCTTGGATCCATCTGCTTTATGATCCTGAATTCTCAATTCCAAATTATCACACGCCACTACGTCAAAAGTGCCTTCAGATGGCCACGGATTGCATAGTTTTCTCGTCCGTTTTGACCACTTCTCTGACATGTGCTTTATCTCTTTTGCTAAAGCCGGATTCTTCGCTGCCAAAATTCCTGCTGGCGTGACAGACATTTTGAAGTTTCAGTGACACTATTATTCCTTTGATTAGTTGACTAGTTTGTTTATTTATAATCTCCTGAAAATAACACAAGAATTGAAAGTTGAAACAGATACTGGTGACATATGATGCTGTGGTCTTGAGTAATCTGTTGTTGCTCTGTTTACACAAATGTTGAACAATTTATCTTCTTATTGTAAATGCCTTAAAATCAAATCTCTTCTGATGTAACACTAAAGTAAAGTTAGTTCAAAAAGCTTTATTTATTGTTGAAAGAAAACTTAATGCCTGATGTATTTATTTCTCCAGCAGTTAAGCTGCAAGATGAGTCTGACTCAAATCTTCTGTCCTGCTGGAGTCAGGCTTGTGTGACAGGCTAAAATAGCCGTATCCTTGGTCCGAGCTGTGTGTGAGCAATGTTCAGCCCACAGGGTAGGGTTTCTCTACGCCTACGGTTCACCAACCAATCCACACACAGAGGTGGAGTCAGAGGCGGGATCGCCTCTGTACTTCTGTGTCTGTGTGTGTTAGGAGATTAACGCACACACAGCTGGTGGGTGGAGCTTACACTTCTATTCTGATTCTCTGCCCAGTCTAAGCTGAGAGTCTGACCGCTAAGGATGTCTGTACAGAGAAACGAACAAGTCCTGGTGACATCAACCGCACCCAGTCTTCAGAATTTAGCAACTCTCATACAGCTTTATAACATTACAACACAGGAAAAAGTCAACCACAATTGAGACCGAATCAGCAGAAGAAAAATCAGTTTCTCTCTAATTTATCCAAGCAATAGTTTAAACAAGATCAGAGTATTTGAACTTTCACGAGTAAAACAACCACACACAACAAAGCTTTCACACTTGCATAGAGATAAAAAACACACTTCAAAGCGATTTGACACTGGAACAACGTTTCATGCCAAACAGCAACACACATACACATTATTATTTTTACTCATAATCTATATTTCTCATATTTCACATAACCCAGCTGGTAAAAATAGTTATCATGCTTGTGCACTTCAGCATATATTTTTTATTTATATATATGTCACTCTAAAAACTTATTATTATTATTTTAACTTCTGGTTTTCTGTTCAAAGGCTAATCAGAACAAGATCACAGACTTTGAAATTTGTATAACATTAAACATCAAAATGTAGCACTGCAGTGAATAATATTGATTTGTTTTACACCGTTTTTTAAAGCTTCTCCTAGTTTTTCCTCCTTTTTTCCTCCTAACCTCTGGCGCCTCACCCACAGCTGTTCTCACTCACACACACGCTTGTCTTCACAAACACACACACACACACTTGTCTCAGCGCACACACACACACACACACACAAAAAAACTCAATAGACAGTTTCCCCGAGCACCCGGGTCTGTCGTTTCCCTTGCAGCCTCTCCGCTGCTCCTATGAGTTCAACACATGCCTTTTGCCAACAACACATGAAATTTACCAATCCTCGAGGATTCAACCGAAATACTGGCAAGCTTATCTGTCACAACTTCAGCGCTTTTTCTCAGATCCTAATCTTATCCCGGCCTCACCGGGGCATATGGATCTCACTTGTCGACCTTTTACTTGTCCTTCCTGGACTCTTTTTTTTTTTTATCAGCTGTCAAATTCTATTCCAATTCTCGCTGTCCCAGCTTTTAATTTGTCACTTTAAACTTTGTCCGTCATCAAAATGACTCAGCTGACTTCACACATGTGTGAATAATTTCACCGCTGCTCTGGACAAGCGCCTTCTCTTGTTGTTATTCTAAATTATGAGTAGGGCATGTTTTTTCTCCCAGACCATTTCTCAGTCCACGAAAATAACTCCAAAATTGAACAAAAGTTGTTCTTACCTATAAGGGCCCCGGAGTCAGGTTTCAGTGGATTGAGAAATGATCCGAAGAGCACACCTCCACTCCCCGCTTCGTGGTCACCAAATGTGGTTCTTTTTCCTTATCAAAAACAAGAGAGAGACAGTTTATCCAATCTCAGCGTGGGGCTTTATTTGTACAATTCAGCAATACATCACCAACACTTCATGGGGACAGCCTTCAGCCTCGAACTAAATGCCTCGGCTGGAAACCTGCTGCAAAAGCCCTCTCTCCTACACCACGCAGCATCGGTTATACTCTTCTGGCCCCCACCCTCATGATTTCGGGAAATGATGGGATGGCTGTTTTATTACCCAATATGGTCAAAGTAAGCCAATACTTACTGGAAGTTACATAAGCTGGACTGAACAACATGTTGTTGAGCACGTACGCAGCAGCTGGACAATCAAGATGTTAAAAGTGCACGTACACAGGATGCTGGGCTGATCAACATCTTGTCAAAATGCACGTACACAGAACACTGCTTTTTGGCTCCTACACCTGTTCTGAAGTCGACGCCCCTTCCTGTTCTGAAGTCGACGCCCCTTCCTGTTCTGAAGTCGACGCCCCTTCCTGTTCTGAAGTCGACGCCCCTTCCTGTTCTGAAGTCGTCTCCTCTGATGACGTCTCCGAAGTCGTCTCCTCTGATGACGTCCCCGAAGTCATCTCCTCTGATGACGTCCCCAAAGTCGTCTCCTCTGATGACGTCCCCAAAGTCGTCTCCTCTGATGACGTCCTCAAAGTCGTCTCCTCTGATGACGTCCCCGAAGTCGGCTCGACTGACGACGTCGCCGCCACCTCTGATGACGTCCCCGAAGTCAGCTCGTCTGATGACGTCGCCGCCACCTTTGAAGTCGGCTCGTCCGAAGTCGGCTCGTCTGATGACGTCGCCTCCTCCTCTGAAGTCGGCTCGTCCGAAGTCGGCTCGTCTGATGACGTCGCCTCCTCCTCTGAAGTCGGATCGTCCGAAGTCGGCTCGCCTGATGACGTCGCCTCCTCCACTGAAGTCGGCTCGTCTGATGACGTCGCCTCCCAAGTCGGCTCGTCCGAAGTCGGCTAGTCCGATGACGTCGCCTCCCAAGTCGGCTCGTCCGAAGTCGGCTCATCCGATGACGTCGTCGCCTCCTCCTCTGAAGTTGGCTCGTTCGATGATGTCGCCTCGTCCTCTGAAGTCGGCTCGTCGTCTGAAGTCAGCTCGTCTGACGACGTCGCCTCGTCTGACGTTGCCTCGTCTGACGTCGCCTCGTCTGGGGATGCTCTCTGCACTCAAGAGGTCGACGCTCCGTCCAGCCCGGCGTCTCCACGGTCTCCGGTTCCGATAGTGGTTTTGAGGGCCGCTCCGGCCCAGCCTGCAAAGACTTTGTCACCGGCCCAGCCTGCAGAGACTTTGTCACCGGCCCAGCCTGCAGGGACTTTGTCACCGGCCCAGCCTGCAGAGACTTTGTCGTCGGCCCAGCCTGCAGAGACTTTGTCGCCGGCCCAGCCTGCAGACCTCCTCTATCATAGATGCAGGTCCTCAAGAGTCCATCCTCGTCTCCTCCTCTGCCGCAGGCACCGGCCTCCAGAGGCCCGTCGCCTCCTCTTCTGCCACAGGCGCCGGCCTCCAAGGGCCCGTCGCCTCCTCTTCTGCCGCAGGCGCCGGCCTCCAAGGGCCCGTCGCCTCCTCGTCTGCCGCAGGCGCCGGCCTCCACGGGCCCGTCGCCTCATCTGCCGCAGGCGCCGGCCCCCGGACTCTGCTGTTCCCTGCCACCTCTCCATCGTCCTCTGGGCCCTCCCTCCGGGTCCCCCTCCCCCCGCCCTGCTCCAAGTTCCTGTGGGCATCTGGGATCCGCCCTTTGAGGGGGGGGTACTGTCACACCCTGTCCTGTCTTCTCCTAGGTTGTAGTCTGTGTCTCCGCTAATTGCTCTCACCTGCCTCTTGTTTCCCAATCACCATAGCACCCGTTCCTCATGTATTTAAACCCCTGCTGTTCTGCGTTCCTTGTGGTGTCATTGTTCCAGTGTCAGCGTGCGTTAATAAGCCCATGTTAAGATTTCCTACCTGCCTGCCTGTTTGTCTCCCCCGGTCTGGATCCTCGATTTCCTCCGCTCCGCTCCGCTCCACAGCACGTCGTGACAGCTAGTCGATGACCCCCTCCATGAGGCCACCACAGCTCAGCAAAACATCGTTGTAGCTTCTTCTGGGGAGAAAACACTTACAGAGAAAATAAAGTTAACAGCTGAAATTGCAGAAAATAGTACAGTTAAAGAGCAGATTGTAGAAGAAAGCAGTAGAGTGTGAAAAGTGGTCAATGTATCCTCCAGCAGTCTAAGCCTATAGCAGCATAACTACAGAGATAACTCTGGATAATCTATCCTATTTAGATGGAGGCATGTTGGATTCAGGGCAAGGGAGAGCCATCTTTACCGACTGTACACTCCACCTCCCTGTACTCCCCCACTTGTCCAGATTTAGGCTAACAACAGATTTTAACCATAAGCCACATCAAATAAAAATGTTTTAAGCCTATTCTTAAAAGTAGACAAAGTGTCTGCCTCACGGACTAAAGCTGGGAGCTGGTTCCACAGGAGAGGAGCCTGATGACTAAAAGATCTGCCTCCCATCCTAATTTTAGATATTCTGGGAACCACCAGTAGACCTGCAGTCTGAGAGCGAACTGCTCGGCTAGGAACATATAGAACAATCAGATCACTGATGTATGATGGAGCTTGATTATTAAGAGCTTTATATGTGAGAAGAAGGATCTTAAAATCTATTCTGAATTTAACAGGTAGCCAATGTAGGGAAGCTAAGACAGGAGATATATGATCTCTCAGTTTAATTCTCATCAGATCTCTAGCTGCAGCATTTTGGACAAGCTGAAGACTTTTAACTACATTCTGTGGACTTCCTGAGAGCAATGAATTACAGTAATCCAGTCTTGATCAGCCCCAAGGCGTTCCCGGACTAGATTGGAGATGTAACCTCTCCAACGTGTCCTGGGTCGACCCGGGGGCCTCCTGCCGGCAGGACATGCCCGAAACACCTCCCTGGGGAGGCGTCCAGGAGGCATCTTGACCAGATGCCCAAACCACCTCAACTGGCTCCTTTCGATCCGGAGGAGCTGCGGTTCTACTCCGAGTCCCTCCCGAATGTCCGAGCTCCTCACCCTATCTCTAAGGCTGAGCCCAGCCACCCTTCCGGAGGACACTCATTTCGGCCGCTTGTATCCGCGATCTCGTTCTTTCGGTCATTACCCAAAGCTCATGACCACAGGTGAGGATTGGGACGTAGATCGACCGGTTAATCGAGAGCCTGGCTTTCTGGCTCAGCTCCCTCTTCACCACGACAGATCGGCTCAGCGTCCGCATCACTGCAGATGCTGAACCAATCCGCCTGTCGATCTCCCGATCCCTCCTACCCTCTCTCATGAACAAGACCCCGAGATAAACTCCTCCACTTGAGGTAGGACCTCTCCCCGATACATATTTAAGTGGTCAATTTTTCACCATCTAATGGACACAAGATAACCTTTTATTTGCAGAAATAAACCCATTTTCTATCCGGCCTCCAAATCCAGAAAGTTCTGCTCAGTGCTTGTTTGCATACAAGAAGACATAACATTGTCAAGGTCCTGCAATCTCTGCATAAAGCCAGACTTCAGCATTCCTCACTCTGAGGAAAGTAATCTGGAATTATAAATAACTTTACAGCTTAAAAGTCTAAATAATCATCCCTTGAGGTCCACGCGGCAGGGGTCAGGTGGTGCTCACGCCTCACTCCTGCTACATGGGCCCAAGGGATAAACCATCAACCCTGCTCAATGGTCAACGTTCCTCGCAGAGTCACACCCATTAGGACAGTAGGAGAGTTAAAACATTCTCGTTCACAAAGTGTTAAAACACCTTTGTATCTGAAGAAGGTGTGGTTTTCTGAGGGATGTTTGGTAAAACCCTCAATAAGTTCAATAAAACAAGAATCACTTCCCGATTAATTCAGTTTCCAGCTGACTCTCGAACCGACCAATTTGGGAACACGCATTTTTGAAATGTTATTCACGCTGGCTGTAAGGACACCCGGTTATGCCAGTCGGAGGTCACTAAAATAATGTTGCTTCGGTATGTAAGTTTGCCAAAACAATGTTGGACTCCGTAATTTTCTCTGGCCCCCTGCCTGATCGGACTAGTGACGAAATGTTAAGCCGCATGCTGTCCTGCAACCGCTGGTTGTCTAGGTGGTGTCCTGAAAACAACGTGATAATTGGAAAACTTTTTGGGGAAAACCTGGTCTGATGCGAAGAGACGGCATCTATCCCTCTTTGGATGGAGCAGCTCTTCTTTCTAGGAACATGGCCAGTTTTATTAGTCCTCCATGACAACCCAGGGTCCAGACAAGGAAGCAGAGTTGCAGTTTAACACACCCCTCTACAACTTCTGTACTGTTACCCCATGCAGAACTGAACGGCAATGAACGCTTTCATTTCTGGGACAGTAACATCTTACCAGTCATTATATCTGGAGCTAGATTTCAGTTCCTCCCTCTCTAAATACTGGTGAGCATATCGGTTAGTTTCAGTTGTGATGAGGGTCCAGAATTCCTCATCCAAAAAAACTGACAGAAAATCAATGTGTTCTGAATTTGACAGATCCCTGTCTCCACTGGCTCATCAAAAAAACTGATCCACTTGGAATACTGTTCCTCTTCTCCCAAACTAATGCAGCCATCATCATTAGTATTGTCACTGAGGCTGTGTTGGGCCACCCCCCTGATATTTTTCCCCGCTGTTCCTCCCCCTCCTGCTACACTTCCCGCGGTTTACACCCCCGGGGCAGAATCGATCACCAGCGGAGTTTTCACTGGCCCATCCCCCCCCCCCCCCCCCCAGGAACGGACCCGGTACAAGCTGATCGAGCCCCCCACCCCCGCCACCTGTCTCTTCCCCGACCCAGCGGTTTCTCCCCCACTGGCTTCAATTCCCACAGTTTACACCCCCGGGGCTGAATCAATCACCAGCGGAGTTGTCACCGGCCCGATCACCGCCGCCACATCCACCCACCCCCGGGCACAGTAGAGCTGCTCGAGCCCCACCACCACGTCTCTTTCCCTGACCATGGACATGGTGACACAGAACATCGGACAAGGTAAGGGCTGGATGGGCTGCTTGTGTAACCACGTCGTCAGACTCCCTGTTGCTGCGTGCTGAAGCCACTCTTTCCGTCTCGCTAGAAGAGCGCAGATCATCCTCGGAAAGGAAATATTCTTCCTCCGAATCCGAATATGCCAGTACTGCACAAAGAGCTTCGTCAGCACTGTGTCAGCATTGTGTTTTTTCCCCTCTACCACTCGCTCGCTCTCACTCGGTCTGACTGCTCTGACAAGCCCCGCGACTCTGCGACTAGTGGGCAGGGTTCAAGCTCTAAATACTCCAAAAGTTTGAATAGTAACACACCCACAAATGCTGCTTGGATTGAAGTTACAGGTGTCTGACACCCTGCTGTGTAATGTATTAACTGCATGAGGGCTCATTTCTGCTGCTGGGGCTTATTAAATCCAACATTGCTGCTTGTCGCAATTCTGTGACTTTGGCGCTTAATGGGTTAAGACCAGTGTTGGGCAAGTTACTTCAAAACTGTAATGCATTATTTATTACTTGTTACCCTCATTTTAATGTAATTGATTACATTACAATATTACTGATTTTAAAATGTAAGGCATTACACTACTTTTGCATTACAGGTGCTGGCCAGTAAATTAGAATATCATCAAAAGGTTGAAAATATTTCAGTAATTCCATTCAAAACGTGAAACTTGTACATTATATTCATGCAATGCACACAGACCAATGTATTTCCAATGTTCATTACATTTAAATTTGATATTCATAAGTGACAACTAATGAAAACTCCAAATTTGGTATCTCAAAAAATTAGAATATTCTGAAAAGGCTGAATATAGAAGACACCTGCTGCCACTCTAATCAGCTGATTTACTCAAAACACCTGCAAAGGCCTTTAAAATGTCCCTCAGTCTTGTTTTTAAGGCACCACAATCATGGGGAAGACTTCTGACTTAACAGCTGTCCAAAAGACAATCATTGACACCTTGCACAAGGAGGGCAAGACACAAAAGGTGATTGCTAAAGAAGCTGGCTGTTCGCAGAGCTCTGTGTCCAAGCACATTAACAGACAGGCGAAGGGACGGAAAAAATGTGGTAGAAAAAAGTGTACAAGCTCTAGGGATAACCGCACCCTGCAGAGAATTGTGACGACAAACCCATTCAAAAATGTGGGGGAGATCCACAAAGAGTGGACTGCAGCTGGAGTCAGCGCTTCAAGAACCACCACGAGGAGACTCATGAAAGACATGGGATTCAGGTGTCGCATTCCGTGTGTCAAGCCACTCTTGAACAAGAAACAGCGCAAGAAGCGTCTCGCCTGGGCCAAGGACAAAAAGGACTGGACTGATGCTGAGTGGTCCAAAGTTATGTTTTCTGATGAAAGCAAGTTCTGCATTTCCTTTGGAAATCAAGGACCCAGAGTCTGGAGGAAGAGCGGAGAAGCACAGAATCCACGTTGCATGAGGTCCAGTGTAAAGTTTCCACCGTCAGTGATGGTGTGGGGTGCCATGTCATCTGCCGGTGTTGGCCCACTCTGTTTCCTGAGGTCCAGGGTCAATGCAGCCGTCTACCAGGAAGTTTTAGAGCACTTCATGCTTCCTGCTGCTGACCAACTTTATGGGGATGCAGACTTCACCTTTCAACAGGACTTGGCACCTGCACACAGTGCCAAAACCACCAGCACCTGGTTCAAGGACCATGGTATCCCTGTCCTTGATTGGCCAGCAAACTCTCCTGACCTTAACCCCATAGAAAATCTATGGGGTATTGTGAAGCGGAGGATGCAATACGCTAGACCCAACAATGCAGAGGAGCTGAAGACGACTATCAGAGCAACCTGGGCTCTCATAACACCTGAGCAGTGCCACAGACTGATCGAGTCCATGCCACGCCGCATTACTGCAGTTATTGAGGCAAAAGGAGCCCCGACTAAGTATTGAGTGCTATACATGCACATTCTTTTCATGTTCATTCTTTTCAGTTGGCCAACATTAGAGAAACAAACATTTTTTCATTGGCCTTTAGAATATTCTAATTTTCTGAGATACCAGATTTGATGTTTTCATTGGTTGTCACCTATAAATATCAAAATTAAACGTAATAAACATCAGAAATACATTGGTCTGTGTGCATTGCATGAATATAATGTACAAGTTTCACGTTTTGAATGGAATTACTGAAATATTTTCAACCTTTTGATGATATTCTAATTTACTGGCCAGCACCTGTACTTTCAGTTACTTTCACCAAAACTATTTCAATAGGAATTAGGTCATGTGATGCTCAGTGAACTCATGACACATCCAGAGGAAGGCGATGTGGTGTCTGAGCTAGGATTGCTGTTAAAATCAGTCAGATATAATAACAGTTCTTTATTAAATAAATGCAACAACAAACTGTACTCTCAGCATGCTGCCATCTTAGATTAACTGAGCAGGATGTGAGGTGGTGGGGGCTCCAAGCCTATATTTGCCTTGGTCCCCAAATGCTTTGACACGGCCCTGGATGTGGGGGTGACTTCTGGGGTGATCTGATTCTATCACATGTATAAATATTAAATGCTTATATATTATTGCTTTTCACTGGTAAAAATGTGTATTGGGGATAAATCTACCTACTTTTTTTTCTTTTCAAGCACTTTGTTTTGTTTTCTTGATTTTATTTGAATAATTTCCTGCCCTTTCTCTCTCTAACCTTCCTGCATGCTGCATGTTTTCTCCGTCTTCCAGAAAAACTGTTTCCTAGATTTCCTGCTTTCTAACTAATCAGTTAAAGGAACCGAACGCAAAAAAATAACTAAAGCTTAATATGCGTTGCGCTCCAGCAGCAATGAGTTGAAATCACCGGGCGAGGGCACAGATTATGAACTCAGATGAGGCAAAGCACGTCAGAAAAGTACAGAAAGTACAGAGAATATGGGCTGATATGAACGATTGCAAGTTAATTATTTTGTTTTGGTGGAGCGATTTTGTGAATATAACAGCGGCCGCAAGCAGGACACAGTTGGGAGTATTTGAGCCGTTACCGCTGAGTCTTCTCTGCTCATAGAATGCCCGCAAAGCTGAGTCCATAAATTACGTAAAATACGTAGATACCGGATCTTTATTTTGGGCTTTCCGCTATTTTAATTTTTAAGAAACCCACATCTTGATTCTGGGTTTAAAAATGCATTGTAATTACCGCGTTACTGACAATTTTACCGAGTAAATATTACCATTTTCTTTCCCTGTAATGCCTTACATTACCACATTACAGCAAAAAGCAATGCATTACAGTAATTAATTACTTTTGTACCGCATTACTCCCAATACTGGTTAAGACACAGCTGAACAAGCAGGATCAATTAAAACAAAAGTAAAAACAATAAGAAGATAAAACACAACAATAAAAACAATAAAATTATAATACGATAACATGAATCTCTGTCTAAAAGCCAAGTCATAAAAGTAGGTTTTTAAACGAGATTTAAAAACAGGCAGAGAGGATGCGAGCCTAACTGAAATGGGAGTTCCAGAGCATGAGAGCAGCATGGACAAATGCACGTTCACCTTGTGATTTGTATTCCATCCAAGGATTGCAAAGGGTAGACGGTCAGATGACCTCAGCATACGAGTAGGTACATAGGGAGTCAGCAGGTTGGACAGATAAGGAGCTAGGTCGTGTAGGGCTTTAAAAACAAACAACAATATCTTAAAACGCACACGAAATGTGATGGGGAGCCAGTGAAGATGTTCCAGGACTGGTGTAATATGGCTATGTCGACTTGTGTTTGTTAAAATCCTAGCAGCAGCATTTTGGACAACCTGCAACCGGTTCAGGGCAGAGACAGGAGTTCCAACTAATAATGCATTAGCGTAGTCCAAGCGAGAGGTGATGAAACCGTGGACGACTGATTCCAAGTGCTTCCTCTTTAAGATGGGTCTTAAACGAGATAGGCGGCGTAGCTAATAAAAACAAGACCTCACCACTGAGTTGACCTGAGGAGTCATTGAGAGGTTGGCATCCATTTTTACTCCGAGGCTTATTACACACTGCTTAGGGTTTAAACCATCAAAAGTTGAATGAGAACACTAGAGGATCTGTGAATATAAAAAGTAGCTCATTTTTTTGTTATTTTCTCCTGTGTAATGAATATGTAGAATAACCACTGCCACCAGAAAGCCCCCAGAACTCTAACAGGAGAAAGCAGATTTTGAGTCGCTGGTTTCTTTTAAAAGTCATCCAGCACTGATAAAGTTTATTCTATTTGGTGTGTTTTGCTTTTCTTTTATAAACTCTGACTGAATGCTGTGTAATGGTTTTGGTTCAGCAGTTTGAGTCTTGTCACGACAACCACGTCAATTTTGCTGCCTTGAAAAAGGTCCTCAGACTAATTCCTCAATTTTCAATGACAAAGTCTGAGTCCAGGATACCTCCCGCTCTGTTCCTCCCCGGTGATGCTCGTCATGTCTCACCATCTGAAGGAGAGACATCACCGCCTCACATGAACACTTGGCCGAGCCTCATCGTTGTTAAATCTCATCCCTACAGATTTCTAAATCATTGTTTCTGTAGGGTGGCCCAGTTTGGATGTTTCACTGCTCTGCAAGCATGAAAGCGCTCCTCTACTTTGGAAACTGCACTCCCTCACACCATCCAATCACAGTTCAGCTAACAGGAGGCCAAACAAAGTGGATGTCAGCGTGCCTCTGTGATGATGGATGGGCCTCACTAGAGAGATGATGGATGACCAGGGTGGCCATGTTTGTTTAATATGTTACATAATGAGTTACCATGACAACGCTGCTGCTCCAGTGACCTCTGTGTGACCTGTGTCAAAAGTAGAACGACGACTGGCTGCTTCCTCGATGTCTGGGCTGTGCAGAAAAACAAGCAGGTTTAAGCGATAGAAGATTGCTGGTAAAAGAAAATATTAAATGCGGTTCCTTGATGGTGTTTTTGTTTGGGCCTTTAAAGCTACACCCACGAGAAACTGATTGGTGGGGTTTGTTTTCTTCTCCCAAGCACAAAAAATTCCAATAAGCTGTGCTAATTAAACACAGAGGAAGTAATTAAAAAAACCCACTATCTGTGGTCGGCAGATTGCTTGTCTCACTAAGACGTGTGATAAATATGAAGGAAGTGGCTTTTATTTTTGTTTCGAATAGCTTTGGAACACTTTGTCACTAAAAATTACATTTCTGAAGCAATCCTAACTAATTACTATTGGCTGTATTGAACAGTGCACCAAACGGTTAAGAGCATTCATTTATTTCTTTAAGTACATATACTGTTTTAAACAATAAGCTTTATTATATCCTAATTGCGTTATTTGAAACTTTTATTTAACTCTGACAGGTTTAATAGCCCCAGCTTCCTCCACAAAGGAGGTTTTAACAAAAGAGAACTCAGTTAGACACGAGTAGTTTTGTGTCTATAAAAAGGATTTTTAATATTGCATTTTTCCTCTGCTATCCACATCAATGCACATGTGTAGGAGACTACATTCTGATCAGCTATGTGACATGTTTTTATTAGTGCTGCTTCTCTGTAGCCCAGGTCAGGCGCTTCTGCCGCTGCTTCTGGTTCAAAAGTAGCTTGACCTGGGGAATGTGGCACCTGTTGCCCATTTCCTGCGCACGCCTGTACACGGTGGCTCTGGATGTTCCTACTCCAGACTCCTGCTTCTGCAGGTGCCCCAAGGTCTGGAATTGGTCCTTCTCCACAATCTTCCTCAGGGTCCGGTCACCTCTTCTCGTCGTGCAGTGTTTTCTGCCACACTATTTCCTTCCCACAGACTTCCCACTGAGGTGCCTTGATACAGCACTCTGGGAACAGCCTATTCGTTCAGAATTTTCTTTCTGTCTCTTACCCTCTTGCTTGTGGGTGTCAATGATGGCCATTGTCATGTGGGGTTCCTCAGGGCTCAATACTTGCTACTCTACTTTTTAGTTTGTATCTCTGCCTCTAGGATCCATTTTTAGAAAGCACAAAATTGCCTTCCATTGCTATGCAGACGATACACAGATGTATCTCCTGCTAAAACAAAAAGATGGCTGCAGTATAAAATCTCTAGCAGTTTGTTTGGATGAGGTAAAATCTTGGATGGCTTTTAACTTTTTAAATTTTAATGAGAAAAAGACAGAGATAATTGTCTTTGGTACTGGCACCTCCAGCAGGCCCACTCCTATGGACTTAGGCCCCCTGGCTCTGCACAGAAAGCCAACAGTGACCAACTTGGGTTTTAAAATGGACAGTGCTTTTAGGTTGGACAGTCAGATCAGTGCAGTTGTCAAATCCAGCTTCTTCCATTTGAGACAGTAGGCAAAGGTGAGGCATATTTTGACTAAAGATTTAAAAACTGTAACACATGCTTATATTACAACTCGTCTGGATTACTGTAACTCTTTTTTATTTTGGTATGAGTCAGTTCTCACTGTCTCGACTTCAGCGTGTG
Source organism: Nothobranchius furzeri (assembly GCF_043380555.1). Taxonomy (NCBI): domain Eukaryota; kingdom Metazoa; phylum Chordata; class Actinopteri; order Cyprinodontiformes; family Nothobranchiidae; genus Nothobranchius; species Nothobranchius furzeri. The sequence continues at coordinate 51,445,383 of NC_091744.1, read as the reverse complement.
CAAAATGCTGTTGCTCGACTTTTAACTGGTACAGGAAGGAGTGAACACATCACTCTTGTTTTATCGTCACTGCACTGGCTTCCTGTCCATTTTAGGTTTCATTTTAAACTTCTTTTATTTGTTTTTAAGTCTTTAAACGGCCTTCCCCTGCCCTACCTCTCTAAGCTATTGCACATTCACTCCTCCTCTCGGTCGCTCAGGTCATCTGATCAGTTGCTCCTGGTCGTTCCAAGGACACAGCGTAAGCTCAGAGGGGATAGGGCCTTCGCTGTTGCTGCTCCCAGACTATGGAACTCTTTGCCGGCACGTGTTAGAAAGGCCTCTTCACTGGAAACTTTAAAATCATCTTTAAAGACCCACCTTTTTAGCTTGACTTTTAACACGATATAAAGTTTGGATTTCTATTTGATTTTAGTGTTTTTGTCTTAGTGTGCTTTTAATTTTATACTGTATCCTAAGTTATCCTGTTTTATGTTTTTATGTTCAGCACTTTGGTCGTCGAGGGCTGTTTTTAAAGTGCTTTATAATTAAAGTTGGCTTGGCTTGGCTTGGCTTCTGGACAGCAGTCAGGTCGGCAGTCTTACCCATGATTGAGGTTTTGAGTAATGAACCAGGCTGGGAGTTTTCAAAAGCCTCAGGAATCTTTTGCAGGTGTTTAGAGTTAATTAGTTTATTCAGATGATTAGGTTAATAGCTCGTTTAGAGAACCTTTTCATGATATGCAAATTTTTTAGATAGGAATTTTGGGTTTTCATGAGCTGTACGCCAAAATCATCAATATTAGAAACAATAAAAGGCTTGAACTACTTCAGTTGTGTGTAATGAATCTAATTTATATGAAAGTCTGATGTTTATCAGTAAATTACATAAAATAATGAACTTTAGCACAATATGCTAATATATATATCACTCTTCATAAGTTTGTTTATCAGCAAACTTTCAGGTAGTCCTCTGCAGCAGATGCTCGTCCCTCATGTAGAATAAAAGGAAGAATAGTCATAAGTCCTTTAATGCACACATCTCTAACAGCTGCTTCTCATTTTGCACGAGACTTGACTGTTTCTACCATGAACTCCACTGTGTCGTCATCACAAAGACATTACCCTGCAGCAATGTGAGCAGGGAACAACCTTGAATTACAAATAAGAAGTCTTCAAAACACACACCCCACACACAGGTGTGTGTGCCTGCTTAGGACCCTTCAAGATCCACCTTGAGTTTCCAACCTTTTGAAATCAATTTGGACAGAATGAGGATACAGAATGTCAAGGTTACATCAAAGGTTATGGTTAAAGAATATTTCACCACAAAGCCCCCCACCCCTATCTGAACCTGACTAACAGCTGTGTGACAGCCAAATATTTCTGCTGCCAAGTAAAACCTGTTGAAACATACTGAAGAACATAGTGGTTGGTACTAAAGGTGATCACATGTGCAGTGCACTGATTGTGTTGATTTGTGTTCACCCTCTGATGGCAGGCGTTGCAGATTTGCAACGTTAAAACCTACCTACTTGGCTACTCCACATACGTATTTCATGAGCATTTTTTAACTGAGAAGTACCCCTGAAGGACTTAGTTGTTTGTCCTTTTATCAAAACTTATTTTGAGCCTGAGAGGGTTAATAGCAGGGTGGTGTGGTCCAGTGACAAGAGAAATACTGACATTTCCGATAGGTTCACTGATCGTAGAAGGCTTCTCGTCTTTGGAGCAGACACATCACCACATCATCATTCATCTGTGGGAACATGTTCAGATTATGTTGTGTATATAAAGACGACAGACTCACAGGACACTGACTCATCAGTGAGAATGAAGAGACTGTAAATGAGAGTGTGCACTCGCAGCATAGTGAATGGAAAAAATAATCTGTTTGCATTTTATGGGGTTTCACTGATGATATCGATGTCAGAGGAGAATGGCCAAACTGGTTTGACCTGATAGAAAGGCAATTGTAACTCAAATAACTCTCGTTACAAGTGTAGCGTACCCAAAGGTCAAGTATTTACATAAAAAATGACCAGAAATTAACTTTTAATTGCAGCTGAAAATTCTGCAGCAACTGTGTGATGCGATCAAGTCAATATGAACCAAAATCTCTGAGGAATGTTTCCAGTACCTTGTTAAATCTATGCCACAACGAACTAAGGCAGTTCTGAAGGCAAAAGGGGGTCCAACCTGGTACTAGCAAGATGTACCCAATAAAGTGGCCAGTGAGTGTATATTGAGTATTAGAATTCTTATACAAGTAGCTAGTCGGGTCATACCAAAGACTTTAAAAAATGGGACCCAATGCCTCCCTGCTTGACACTCAGCCAAATGGTTCCCGTGTGCGGCTGTGTCTGCAGCTCACCTCTCCCCCAGGGATGGGTCAAATGCGGAGGACAAATTTCACACACACATCAGTGTGTGCATGAGACCTCAAGATTAGGTTGTTGAGGGAGACTGTGTCTCCCCAGCTTGAGCAGAGCAGCATGACATTTAGGTCAGAAAACAGTCATTTCATTTCGCTACATATCCCACTTTTTTAAGGGCACGGTGGCCCAATCAGAGACCACCTGGCATTGAACAACTAGAGTCCTGAAGGACCCTATCGACAGATCAAGGTATAATTTCCCAGGCAGTGTGTAATTTCCTTGGAAAGCACACAATTCAGCAGTCAGCATATCATTAATATATCCACGTGGAGGGAATAATTTGAAGCAGAAGTAGTAGCACTTTGTATATCCACGGGTAGAGAACAATTCCAAAGGGTAGAAAATAATTCCAAAGAAGTAATTTGATCTTTGTAATTGCACTTAGTGCAATCCAAAGCAGGAAAATGAGCAGCAAACAGGTCAGATCCTAGCAAGCGAAGTATCCCAGCAGCAAAACCAGAATCATACGGACGTCCAGGTCCAACGAGTCGGAACACCAGGCTGTAGAATCCGCTGACGAATCATAGGGCCACCCCAGGAATCAAGGATCATCGGCGAAACTCAGTAGACAGAAAGCACAACACAGGGCACTTGAGTTTAGATGCAATAAGATGGCATCTAATGCAAATCAATAAAGATAAAGAAACCTGGCACTATTTGTACCTGGATGTGCTATGTGAAGCAAATTATGTGAACAGAGTTCAAGTGAAGAAATGAAAGCAATACACTACGTGTACTGGAAAAAGTGGTGTAAAAGAATAAAATAATAAAACCCTATACTGTGTATAGGTGAAATCACGACACTAAGTAAAAATGTCATCAAAATAAAGGGCAAAAATGGTTGTAGCCCATTATTGGTAAATTAGCAAAGTTAATCATACACCTATCAAAACTTTATCAACTGTAAGTAAAATAATATAAAAAGATAGATATATGAGTGTCGAAGAGCACTAAAGTGTAAATCAGTGAAGTTAGTAATCAACCCAAATGTGATTATACCCCATAAGGAATGAAGATTAGTGAAAAATAAAAACAAATTTGGATAGCACAACAGTATGTGAAAATAACCCATTTCTGTTAACTTACTGATTACCTGACTTCAGGAACCCACAGCATGACCATCTCAAATCACCCAAGTCTGCACGTCATGTATAAACAGGAAAGACAACCACTCACACACACAAACACAGACAAACTTGTGTAACTCGAAATAGAGAACTATGGAACCGACGAGTCTGGGCAATAGAAATCACTCCACTTTCGAAGTTCTAACTGAAGGTGCAGGAGGTGCAAGTGGAGAAACAGGACCGGCCGGCACAGGCGGAGGCACCTGGGCAGCCAGTGCTTCATGAACAACCGGTGCGAGGGCCCGAGATAGGCAGCCACCGACGCTGTGGACCGAGTCCCCGTGCAGAGAAGTGACGGAACAGGAAAAATGACAAACCCAATGACAGGCAGAGGTTTAGGCATGCAGTGAATAACACGACTGAATCAGCGGTGGATCAGGAGTAAGACACTGGTTGAAACCTGAGACCGGGATCTGCCGACAACTCACGCAGCAGCCTGTTCACCACACCAGCCCAAACCATGGTCAGACCATTGAATGAAACACGATCCACTGTAGCTGGAGAAACAGCAAAGGAGATGTTATCACAAAAAGGAGAAAACTCCACAAACAGACGTATGCTCACCAGGATCCAAGTAACATAGAGAGACCTCACCTACATGGACCGCAGTACTACGTGGAACTGTTACCCATAAGGTTTTAGAAAGAAGCACAACACGTGTGGACACACCATGACGCTCATAGAAAACATCAGCTTCATGAGCAGGGGCATTAACTAACCAACGGTCACTAACAACAACAGCAGTAGTTTGAACAACATGCGAACGTGGGGTCACAGTCATAGGGCATTTTGAATCACTGGACAACTCATCAATGCCACACACACCAGTGGCTCCGCCACATAAAAAAGGTGTGCCTGGACACAAGAAGTGTAGGCCACATGTGAGCGAACACACGCGCAGATCTGGAACCAACCGGCCGTGCGGCGTGTCCTCATGGAACGCGACGACAGGAGGCGTATGTAACCTGACAAGAGTGTCATCAACCCAGTTACCTACATTTACCACATCTCTTGATCTATAGATGCCCTCTGGAGACACAATAGGTAAGTTGATGATGAAAGCTAGCTCTCTAGTATCTGGACTGACACTTAACGGGATAGCACTGCCCAGTGAGAAAGCCAAGTGAGTCTGAAGGGCCATCGGGTCCTTTGAGGTCACACGAGCAATAGCAGACCGGACCATGGCCAGGGACATGAGGTACGAAGGGATCCTCCCCATGAGGAGGGTATCAATTGAAGCGCTCACGTCCAGACCATAGTCAGACAGGCAAGTGGCCAGCATCTGTTGATGAGCATAGTCAACATTCACAAAAGAACATAACTCATTCACAGCGAAAGTTGTTTTACGCAAAATGTCACCATGAATGTTGAGTACCACCATAGTCAGTTGTTTAGACTTGCCCAGCTGTCTCAAGGTGCGCCGTTGCTGCAGTACCTGCTTACGCAGAGCTGGATATTCTCTGTTAAGCTCATCAACGTGTCGACGAATTGTGTTAATCTCAATCGAGTTGACTGAAGAGAATCTGAAATTTAAAAGATTGCCAATTGTATTAGCAACTGAGAAAAGCCCATCTAGGAAACGCTTCATCCTAATGCTGGTAGCGGAAAGGTCACTGTTCGAAACTGTAAATTTAAGCACTTGGACCAGTATGTGACGGTCGTCAGCTTCTGCATGCTGTGTCAGGGTACTAGTCCAGTGGGCTACCGTCTCCGAGAGGTTGCCGAAGGCATTTTTCATCTTATCAGTACATGCCATAGCGGGGTCGAATTTGACGAAAATCTTCTGTGTGAACAGACGATAGTTGGTTATCAGTAGACCTGGGCAGTCTCGGAGCGTGATACCCGAAGAGGGCCCAGGTTCGTAAAGACGCGTTGGAGGAGACTGAGAATGAATGTCAGCCGTGGTTGATATCAGACCGATACACACGACTAACAAAATGTAGTTTGTCAGACCTGAAAATGGAAACCAGGAATGTTTTAGACTGTAGACTGGCGCGGCCTTGCGAGGGTTTGGCACAGTTGGGCGCTCTGGAGGGCCCTCGGTCGACGCGCAGGTGCAGTCAGAGAGATCATGGTCAGCCAGCAGTGGTACAGGGCGCCATTCAACCGCCCCTTTGGTAGGTGAGTCACCAACCTCAGGGCTAGAGGTCATTAGCGCCAGCTGTAGTGAAAGTAGGGTCAATTATGTCATTAGACCGTCCTTCGGCAGGTGGGTCCCCACCGCAAGGTTCTGGGTTTCAGCTGGAATATCAGTGCCACCATCAATCCCCCTTTGGCAGGTGGTGTTCCCACCACAGGTTGCGGAGTTTCAGGTGGTGTGTAGCTGCAACAGCCACCTCCCCCTAGGGTAGGTGGTTTTCCCACCACATGGTGGTGTGGTGCTGCCACAGCAACAAAACTGACACTTTGGATGTCACTGACTTCACTGGTACTGGATCGACTGGTCAGACTGGTGGCCTCGTTGTAGTTAACAACGCCTAAAGAGGGAATGAGGTCCTCAAGAGACCCCAAGGGCGTCGGCTGAGTCAGCAGAGTCAGCCGAGTTCGGAGTGTCCAATCACCGAATGAAATGCCAGCTTCGAAGAGTTGGATCAGGTCCATTCCCAACAGGAAAGGAAATGATTCAACATTTGTTACAAACACTGGATGGCTCACGGACATGTCTCCCACTGTGAAGTTGATGGACACCACGTTTGACAAGGTCATTTTGCCTGAAGAGTAAGGATGGATGTCCACAGCGCAGGGCGTGAGTCCTAAGACGCATCCCTGTGCAGCTGCAGCCATGCGGATCTGCTCCCAGAGAGAGCTGGACATGATGGTGAAATCTGAACCGGAGTCCAAGATACCCTCACAGTCCAGCGCCCCCTCCAGGGTCACCGGAATGTGAGGTTTATCAGTTGGACCTTTACGGATGATACTGCAGAGAACCCTTCGTGGAAGTCTGATCGGTGAGCTAGGCTGGCCAGGTCTGGCGGCAGGTTCTGTGGGTGCTAGAGGACTAAAGCTGACGGAAGTGACCACACCAGACCTCGCCAAGGTCTCAGGTGTCAGTGTATGCACCATTGTGGCAGGCTCCGCCTCTGCAGGACCTGCTTCAACAACCGAGCCACAGGCAGGTTGAGGAGGTTCTACCGCAGAGATGCACAGAACCGACTCATGTTCTGTCGAATCTTTCAACAGGTCAAGAAGTGCGGCACCCAGAATGTGAATTTTTCCAGGAGATCGTCTCCTAGAATCAGTTCTCGGTCTTGGGGCAGGACTGTAGTCCTTACGAGCACTACGTGGTGAGTTCCGGCCAGAAGGAGTGCGGCTCTCGCCTGAGCGAGGCGACTCTCTCATGGAGGAGTATGATGAACCCCCCTTTTCTTTAAAAGAAGCACAATGTTTATCACGACCGAGTCGTGGTGACCTAGGGTCCCCTCCACCAGCCGGTGGAGGGGTCCGAGGTTTGTTTGACCGTACCATAAAATACAATATAGTACATGCATTTACCTTATAAAATGACAGCAGGAAAAAAATGTGTGCTTTTGAGCTGTCTTATATGGCAGCTAGTGATGAGCCAGCGTTAGGTGAGAGATGAATCAGCGCCTCCTGTCGGAGGTGACTGGCATCATCCTCTTTAGTGAGTTAAATGGAGGTCGACTGCACTCTAGTGGCTGATTATGATATCACCTCTTTTCAACCAGAAACATTAAATTTTAAATAAATTTTGAGTTTTGATAGTTAACCCTTAAAGCACCAAAGTCACAGAATTGGGACAAGCAGTAATGTTGGATTATTTAAGCCACAGCAGCAGAAATGAGCCCTCATACAGTGAATATGTTACACTGCGGGGTGGCAGACACCTGTACCTTCAATCCAAGCAGCATTTGTGGATGTGTTACTATTCAAACTTTTGGAATATTTAGAGCTCGATCCCCGCCTACCAGTCGCAGAGTCACGGGGTTTGTCAGAGCAGTCAGATCGAGTGAGAGCGAGCGAGTGGTAGAGGAAAAAAGCACAATGCTGAGAGGAATGTTCAGTGCTGACGAAGCTCTTCGTCTAGTACTGGCAGATTCGGATTCGGAGGAAGCATATTTCCTTTCCAAGGAAAGTGTGGCTTCAGCGCGCAGCAACAGGAAGTCTGTCAGCAACGACGCAGATACACAAGCAGCCTATCCAGCCCTTACCTTGCCCAATGCTCCGCGTCACCACGTCCAAGGTCGGGGAAGGAGATGTGGCGGGGGGGGGCTGATCCTTCGCTCCACCGTGCCGGGGAGGATGTGGTGGTGGTGATCGGGCCGGTGAAAACTCTGCTGGTGATCGAGTCAGCCCCTGGGGTGTAATCCGCGAGAATTGCAGCAGGAGGGGGAGGAACATCGAGAAAAAAATCACTGCTAGCAGGGGATGAACCAACACAGCCTCAGTGACAATAATAATGATGATGGCTGGGCTAATTTGGGAGAAGAGGAACAGTATTCCAAGTAGATCAGGTATTTTGATGAGCCAGTTGGATACTGTGGAGACAGGGATCTGTCAAATTCAGAACACATTGATTTTCTGTCAGTTTTTTTGGATGAGGAATTCTGGACCCTCATCACAACTGAAACTAACCGATATGCTCACCAGTATTTAGAGAGGGAGGAACTGAAATCTAGCTCCTGATATAATGACTGGTATGATGTAACTGTCCCAGAAATGATATGATGCGCATGCGTCAGGATTAAGGACGGGGAAACGCAGAGCTCTGTCAATTTGTTCAAATTGTGGTGTTTAATCTGGAAAAGGCGACTTAAAGGTTGGTGGATCTGAAAGATAAGACTGTTGGCAGTGTCATGCCCTCGAAAAAAACGAAACTGCCGCGCCAACAAAAAGAAAATTACGAAGTGGAAGTGTGTCCGCAGGTGCAAAGTGACATGGCAGGTGCGCAAGAAAGCAAGGAGCTGTCAGAACTGATACGATTGATAATAAGGGAGGAGATGAGTGTGGTGGTTGAAAAACTTAATACCATCACGAATGACATTTCAACTTGTGTAAGGAGACTGGGCGAAGTAGATGGAACCTTGTCTGATATGGATACCCGAATAATAAAGTTGGAAGCGGAGTGCGGAACACTGGAGAGGAAAAATGCAGAGCTGATGGGGAAAGTTGAGCGGCTTGAAATGGATAGCCGTAAAAACAATCTCCGTGTATTTGGATTACCAGATGAGGTGGAAAAAGGCAAGCCAACAGCTTATATGAATGAACTATTTAAAGATTTATTTCAAGGAAAGCTTGCGTCTGAGCCTGAAGTGGAATGGGCGCACCGGATTGGACAAGAGAACAAAGCGGGTGGAAGAGGGATGGTTGTGCACCTGCAAAAGTTGTCAATGAAGGAGAAGATCATAGAAGTGATGAAAAAGGAACGTGTCTTACAAGTACGAGGAATGAAGATAAAGATTTTTCCGGATCTGACAAGGGAGATGGCAAAGAAACGGGCCGGTTTCTGGGAGATCAGAGCTAAACTGAAGAGCGCAGGAGTGAGACACGGTATGATCTTTCCAGCTACGCTGATCCTAACTTTTAAAGGAGAGACAAAAAAATTTCAGGAACGAAGTGAGGCTGAGATGTACTATAAAACTGTGATTGAGCCTGGACTTAAGAAATAATGACAATTGATACCAATTAAATAAGAGCTAAAAGGCGTGAAGATGACGTTTCAAGAATTGGACTGAGAGCACTATTGTAGATCTCGCTATGGTTAATTTTGTTTGAACCCACATAATGATTTATTTTTGAAAGATTATGTCATGAGCTGGCAGAACGAAGCAGAAATGTATTTTCATTACAACGTTAAAGATTTTTGTGACTCTGTGTGTGTGTGTGTGAATGTGGTTGGTGTTGGGATAAAGGCAATAATGGAAGCTCAGTGTGAAATTATAAATACCGGTAGAAGAAGTTCTAAACGAATCTTCAATGGCTGATAAAATGTTGTTGCAAAAAGGAGGGTTTAAATTAGCTCATTTGAATGTGTGTAGTTTAAGGAATAAAATAGATGATATTCAAGATATTGTAGAAAAGTATAATTTACAGGTAATGGCAATAACAGAAACACATTTGGATTTGACAATAAATAGTTCTTTATTAGACATAAATGGGTACAGTCTCTTTAGATTGGATAGAACTTTACATGGAGGTAGTGTTGCTTTTTATATTCAAAATCATATTCCTGTTAAGGTAAGAACAGAGTTCACAATTACAGGTGTGGAAGCACTCTGGTTACAGTTACAATTTCCTCATTTGAAATCTGTTTTAGTTGGATGTTGCTACAGACCGCCGGATGCTGCTATAATGTATCTCCATCAAATAGGTGAAATGTTAGATATGGTTTGTGACACAGGAAATGAGATTTACCTATTAGGGGACTTAAACATTGATTGGAAATCAAGAAATTGCTCATTAAAGAGTAAATTAACCTCATTTGCTAATACTTTTAATTTGTCACAAGTTGTAAAAGATTTCACAAGAGTGCAGGTTAAAAATAATGGTGTATGCTCTAAAACGAGTATTGATTTAATTTTTACTAATATGGCTGAATTATGTTCTGAGGCAATTTCTGTTCCAGTTGGATGCAGTGACCATAATTTGGTTGCTATTAAAAGAAAAGTCAAGGTGCCAAAAGGTCAACACTTTATATATAAAAGAATTTTTAAAAACTTTAAAGAGTGTGATTTTGTAGAAGAAATAAGAAACATAGATTGGAAAGATGTAACAAAGGAGCAGGATCCGGGTAAAGCTGTAGAGATCTTTGACAATTTGTTAACAAAGGTGATGAATAAACATGCACCGATGAGGAAACAGGCAGTAAGAAATGTAGCTTCTCCATGGCTGGATAAAGAACTTAAGGAACGTATGAGGCAGAGGGACAAATTAAAATTAGAAGCAATAAAAACAAATCAATTGGAAACATGGTGCGAATATCGCAAAATACGGAACATTGTAACCAAACTGAATAAAAACAAAAAACAATTATATTATCATAGAAGAATCATAGAAGCTAAATTAGATCATGCAAAGGTGTGGGGTACATTAAATGAACTTTTGGGGGTTAAAAAAAGGAAGGCACCTACTGTTCTAGAGGCAGATGGAGTTTTTTTAACCAAACCAAAAGAAATAGCTGATTATTTAAAACTGTTTTTTATCAATAAAATTAAAACATTGAATAATACCAGGGAGGAGAGAAAAGAAGAAAATACATCTTATCAAAGAATTAAGGACGATATCATGCAAATGAAAGATTGTGAGTTTAAGTTTATGGAGGTATCAGAGGATTACATTAAAAAATTAATCTTAAATAGTAAAGATAAACCCCCTGGAATGGATGATATTGATATAAGATTGCTAAAATTGGTGGCAGATTTTATTTTACTGCCAGTTTCACATATTATTAACATAAGTTTTAATCAAAGTATTTTTCCAGCCCAATGGAAAAAGGCTAAAGTAATTCCATTAATCAAAAATAACCGAGAACCACTGTCTGGTAAAAATAGTCGGCCAATAAGTTTGCTACCAGCATTAAGCAAACTTTTGGAAAGAGTAGCATATGAACAAATACAAGAATATTTTATAACAAATAGATTAAACACAATTTATCAACATGCATATAAGGCGGGTCACTCCACTACTACTGCACTTGCTCAGATTACTGATCATTGGTTAGAAGAAATAGATGATAAAAAGTTAGTTGGTACTATATTTTTAGATTTGAGTGCAGCTTTTGATGTGATTGATCATAAAATCTTATTAAAAAAATTAGAACGTTATAAATTTCAGTCGTCCGCCATTAAGTGGACAGAAAGTTATTTAACGAATCGCAAATTCAACTTCTATTTTAATGGCAGTTATTCTGAAACGGGTCAGTTAGATTGTGGAGTGCCACAGGGCAGTTGTTTGGGCCCTCTTTTGTTTTCTATTTTTATTAATGACTTACCTTTGATTTTAAAACATGCAACCATGGCTATATATGCAGATGACACAACATTATTTGCATCAGCACAAACAGAAGGCCAATTAAATGATATTTTAAAAAAGGAGTTGGATTTAGCTACACAATGGTTTAGAATGAACAAACTAGAAATCAATGCAGAAAAAACTAAATGCATGATAGTGGGGAATACATATACACTACAGATGACACCTAGACTGCATTTGAAGCTAGGTAACATAGCGATAGAGCAGGTAGAAGAAGCAAGACTGTTGGGGGTAATTGTGGATTCTAGATTGTCATGGACTAGTCACATAAATCATGTCCTGCTGAAACTTGGAAGAAGTATGGGCACGATCAAATATTGTTGTAAATTTATTCCTCGTTTGCAGATAAAAACTTTAGTTCAAACATTAGTACTGTCTCATTTAGATTACGCATCAGTTATTTGGTCTAATACAAGTGAAATGAATTTAAATAAGTTACAAGTGGCACAAAATAAAGCTGCACGAATTGTTCTGGGTTGTAATTATAGAACAAATGTAAGTATAATGCACGATAGGTTGGCCTGGTTAACAGTGAAATGTAGATTAAAATATTCACTGATCACATTTATAAGAAATATAATAACTACAAAAATACCTAAAATAATTTATGACAAATTATCATTTTTTTAAGACAATCATGATTACATGACGAGACAGACAAGTGACATAAGGTGTGCACTACCGCGCTGCAGAACTAATCAAAGGCAAAGAGCAGTTTATTACAGAGCCATGGTTGCATGGAATGCCATACCGAGATTTTTGTTATTAGAGAACAACAGAAGATGTTTTCAAAAGAAGTTAAAGCTTTTCTTGTTCACACAACAGTAAATTTTGCACAGTGAATTGTAAATGTGACTGATATGACAGCTTCTATAATTTTTGTTTGTTATGGATGTGATGCAATATGATTTTTGATTCTTGAATATAGTTATTTATTGCTCTGTGTAAACTCTCCGTTTTCACCTATTTAGATTTTTCATGAACTCTGAAGTGTGTGGTAACTTATTGGTATATTATAGCAATTGAGGTGGTACGATTATAATGAGCTCCTGGAGTTTGTTGTTGCTGGGTGTGTGTGTGGATGGGGATGGGGGTGTTTTGTTAAATATTTGTAATGAAATTGAAAGAGACCTCAGGAAGAATAGCTCCACACTATGGTGTGAGCTAATGAGGTTCTCAATAAATAAACAATAAATAAATAAAAAAATAAATAAATGAAAGCATTCATTGCCTTTCAGTTCTGCACGGGGCTTGTGGAAAAGCCTGAGACTGAGAATTATTGGGGCTGGCTTTTGGCAAACATACACACCTGGCTTCAGCAAAGTGACGTCAAGAAACAGATCTTAGGTCATCCTTTCTTTTCTCCACTTTGCAAACAATGATGAGCGTGTTGAAAGGGGTCAGCCAGGTCATGACAGACTGGGTGCGCCCCATTATTGAGATGATAATTCCACGCTTTTCATCCATCTATGGTCCGCAGAAAGAACTGTCCTTGGATGAAATGACCATTACATTTAACGGAAGGTCTTCCTTGAGGCTGTACAACCCCAAAAAAACAGAGAAATACGGCTCCAAAGCATTTGTTCTGAGTGAGGCCAGCTCGGGTTACGTTTTGCAGTGGTCCCTCTACAAGTGCAAATAATGATGAAAATGTAGGTGCCACACATTACATTGCTCGTCAGCTGCTGGCCCCCTATACAGGGAAAGGGCATGAGGTGTATATGGACAGCTATTGTACTTCACAAGCCATAGCTCGTGAGCTGGCAGCTAACGAAATTGGTATGTGTGACACTGTAAACTGCAACAGGAGAGGGATGCCAAGCGGCCTGAAACCAGCCCAGTTGCCATTGAGAAGGGGAGGTGTTCCCGTGTTCATGCAAAATGATACGCTGCTGGCATGTGCATGGCATGACACGAAGCGTCTCACTCTTCTGGCCACCATTCATGGCAACACATGCATAAAAAAAACACCCGCACAAGGGAAAATGTGACCGGGTTTCGAGAAATAGAGAAACCAGTGTGTGCTGGCAGCTACAACTCATTTATGGAAGGAGTAGATAGGGCTGATCAGCGAATGAAAATATACCTCTTTCCACACCGCTCAAGAAAATGGTACAACCGCATTTTCAATGTTCTTCTTAGCATTTGTGTGGTGAATGCCCACATTCTTTACACCAGGAGTGTTCCTGGTCCACACAAATCCCTGAAGGTCTTCATTTAGCAAATAGTGACTTCCTTACTTGAAGGCTACTCCAGGAAGGAAAACAAAAAAGGAGGAAGACCTTCAATGCAGCTGGGAGAAGTGCCACAGAGGCTCACTGAACGACACTAGCTCCGCAATGCAGACGATCGTCCAGACTGTGCCGTGTGCTCAGATCGCACCCACCCAAAAGGCCGTCACCAGACAGAGTTTCGGTGCAGTCAGTGTGGAGTAGGTTTGTGTGCCGTACCTTGCAACGAAAGGTACCACACACTGAAAAACTACAATGTCATCTTGATCAATTAAAAAAGCAATGTCATCTTGATACTCAAGAAAACATAAAAAAGTAATATATATATATATATATATATATATATATTTAAAAACTGTTCAGATCTCTAGTTGAAAATGTTCTCTCTCTCTCTCTCTCGCTCTCTCTCGCTCTCTCTCGCTCTCTCTCGCTCTCTCTCTCTCTCTCTCTCTCTCTCTCTCTCTCTCTATATATATATATATATACATATATATATATATATATAATGTATATCTAAACAATTATAAACAAAATAAACCAAAGAAGGGATGAGTGAGATGTGTTCATGACACTGAAGCACCACAAATAGTGTTCTTGATTGATATGCAGTAAACATAACAAAATACCAATAAAGTAATAAATATTATATATATATATATATATATGTATATATATATATATATATATATATGTATATATATGTATATATATATATATATATATATATATATATATATAAGTACATAGTTATATATGTCTACATAGGAATATGTATACATGTATCATAAACAATAACAACACTAAGAAAATAAGACAAAAGCATAAAATAAAATCTGCAAATGTGATGCAATCCAATATTGTTGCCACCTGATGATGTCATAATATGCAAATTATGTGAGTGAATTTGTTCTTATCACAAAACTTGGCTCATACTGAAGATTTTTCTCATTTACTATATGCCTCTATCTCTAACCAGATTTAAGCTACAAGCTCTTTAAATAGTGATATAAAAAAATTCATATTTTACTGAAAAACTATAGTGCCTAAAGGGTTAGAATGACTCGACGTCAACACATAGTGTCAAAATGTACAAATAAATGGGTTGGCTTCGCCATTTATGTAGTGATTCGTTAGTTACATCTTAAGTAATGACCCATAAAATGTGAGATTCCATAGGAAATATGAAATCCATTTGATGTATCTTTGAATATTACTTTAAACAGAAGATCGAAACTTTTTATTGCAGGGATAGGTAACACTTCATATTAACCCAGAGTCAAAGAGAGAGAGAGACAAGTTGTAAAGTTTAATTTATTTCTAAACAATTTAAAACGAGGCTAACTCTCCAAACACTGTGTGATGAATGGATTTAGGTGTGTCACTTTTTGATTACCAGGGAGTGGTACGACAGGCTAGGATCAGATACTATGCCAACATTGTGGAATCAAATTCACATGACCCACGCACTCTTTAAAGTAATTGATTCAGTACTGGAAACTGCAACTTCTGCCTCCAGGTCCACGGCTGCGATAGCCGGGACATGTGAAGATTTTCTTCACTACTTTGGGGACAAGATAGCGATGATTCGGGCTGCTATTGTAGGCCGCACTCCTGTTTTCGTGGAACCTATGCCACTTAGGGCAAACCTGCCAGCCTTCCAGACTATATCTATGACAGAGCTAGAGGAACTCATTTCTAAGCAAAAACCTTCTGGTTCCCCTTATGATGCTCTTCCCCCCAGGATGCTTGCCTCTTTTTGCCCATCAGCCAAGGCCAACATTAGAAACCTAGGAGTTATTTTTGATCCAGCTTTAAGTTTAGACTCACACGTCAAAACCATCTCCCGCTCTTGTTTCTTTCAACTGAGAAACATTTCAAAAGTCCGTAAACTGGTTTCTACTGCAGATCTGGAAAAAAATCATCCAGACCTTTTTGTCATCACGCTTAGACTATTGCAACACTCTTTTTACTGGTCTCAGCAAAACCTCCCTCTCACGCCTTCAAGCCATCCAAAATGCAGCAGCCAGACTCCTAACCAAATCCAGCAGACGAGCTCACATCACTCCAGTTTTACAGTCCCTCCACTGGCTCCTGGTAAAATATAGAATTCAGTTTAAAGTTTTAGTCCTGACCAGTGGCGGCTGGTGAAAAATATTTTTGGTGGGGCTGTGCTATTTTGTTTTTTAAACAAACTTGTGCTTTCTGAGCTTTGTGCACAACTTCACTATTTTGTGAATTAAGCACAGCTCTTTTATTTCCTGTCTTACATTATTGGACAAAGGGAGTAATCCACGTGTGTCTGACTATTGGCACACTGCCTTGCGGACCAAGGTTGAAAAATACTGCATTAAATTGCACATAAAATAAAATGACCATATATGGTCCACATCCGCATTACTGTTTGTGAAACTAATATACTGGAGAATTTCATCACAATAATATTAAATAAACAAGTATGTACCTGATATTTTGCATACTGTTGGTGAAGCTCTGGATGACCCCTGTGATGGAGACAGAGTCAATGTTCCTCTTCTGCAGCTGGTTGAACACCATGTCCACATGTGGCATGATCTTGTGACACAATGCCAGCAGAAAGCCGAAATCTTCTTCCTCCAGCATTCTCACAAAGCCTCCTGCCTCTCTCTCAGTGATTGGATCAAAGTCATCCGAGTCTCTGATCATCTGGAAAAATCTGAGGAGGTCATCCTTGTGCTCATACACTGTGTTGACATCTCTCTCTTGGACAAAATGTGCTGGTTCTGATCTACTTCTTCATTGTGTTTATTCACTGCAAGCCTGCGTCCCTCGTCTCTAGCTGCATGGCAATGTTAGCTCTGCCTAGCATAGCTAGCTTCACCGTGTTGTCCATGTGCGCCCGGGATAACTCATGTTTCTTCACCTTCTCAGAAAAATGTTTCATGTCCGTAACTCCTGACTCAATCCAAGCCTCATCTGTCACAGTCGTTTGGAAAGCAAAATAACGCATTAGCGTGATTGCATTCAGCTAGCCAAGCCTTCCCAGAAGCCTCGTGTGTACAGTTTACCTCTCTCTTCCTCCTGCTGGCTTATCTTTACGTCGGGCTGATCTGGTCCAAGCTCTTTGACATTAAGTTTTTCCACCATAGTTCTCCTCTCGAACGGATACTGGAGAAGAGACCGAACTGAATTCAGTGGCTGCTGAGATCCGGTATCCATGCTGCTGCTGGTTGTAGGCGCACTGGCGTCCATGTCTATTACGTCTGCGTCACGACAGTCACGAGTCACGACCAAAAACGTGCTGGAGTCGAGAATCTCCGAGTTCTACCGAGCACTAACGAAAGCCTTTGGCGGTAGCTCTATCGCCCATCATGCTTCTGAAACAACGTCGACGCTGATTGGATACATTCCCATTCCTACCCTTTGATTTTCTTGTCAGCAATTGGACGACTGGTCTCGTCCCGTTTGGGCGATTGAAACACAGCCCATAGCCTCCACCGCTCGGCAGAGACCGGCAGAGACCAATATAGAAATATATACATATGATTTATTTTTGTTACAAAACACACAATTAACTTAGAATATGTGATTATTGTTAATTTTATTTATTTGTTTTTTTAAATAAAAATTAAAAACACTGGGGAAACTGGGAGGGCGGCGCCCTATCGCCCTCTACTGGCCAGCCGCCACTGGTCCTGACCTATAGAGCTCTTAACAACCAGGCTCCAAGCTACCTATCTGAGCTTTTATCCTCACACACCACCTCTCGGAACCTTAGATCCACATCTGAAAACCTCCTGGCTGTTCCTCGAACCAGACTGAAAACCAAAGGGAACAGAGCCTCTCAGACTATTGCACCCAGACTTTGGAACAGTCTGCCTTCAAATCTCCGTCTCTCTAACACTGTAGAGGTCTTTAAAAATCATCTAAAAACTCACCTTTTCATCCAGGCGTTCCCTCCCTAAATGTTTATTGGTTAGTGGTATTTGCCCTGATCTTTATCATGTTGTACAGCGCTTTGTGATTTACATCTGTGAAAGGCGCTATATAAATAAACTTTTACTTACTTACTTACTTACTTAAGAAGGCTTTTTCTGTTCTGGCCCCTTACATAGTGTTTATCTTAACTACCAGTTTGGCCTCTTGTGTGGTTCCCCTTACTTTTAAGAGGGCTGTTGTACGACCACTGCTGATAAAGAAGGGGATGGAGGAAACGTTGTTAGCCAATTACAGACCTATCTCACATCTACCTTAATTATCTAAGCTGCTTGAGAGGGTTGTATATTTACAGCTGCTTGCATTTTTAGACACTCACGAATACTAGAAGATCTTTCAGTCAGGGTTCAGAGCAGGTAACAGTACCGAGACTGCACTTTTAATGGTTCTTAATGATGTTTTTTAGCTTGTGACAGGGGGGGATGCTGTCATTCTTTTGATGTCATATTTGTCTGCGGCCTTTGACACGGTCGATCATGACATACTTTTGGATCGGCTACAACATTGGGCGGGAATTACCGGTGCAGCCCTACAATGGCTACACTCCTACTTATCCGACAGGAGTTTTTGTGTCAGTGTAGGTGAAACCTCCTCGACCTTTTTTTTTTTTTTACCGTGTCCTGTCTGGCTGTGAAGCAAGCAGAATTGATGTCTGAATGCCGGTGAAAAGCCTTACAGATTTACTCTCAGGTGGAGCATCAAAGCATCTGCTTTTAATGTCACGCCTGATACTTAAAACTTTATTGTTATTGTTGTTGAATGCTTTGTAATTCCGACCAGACACGGAGACAGAGGTGAAAGAGAAAGGAAAAGAAAAGGTGGGGAGGGAGGGAGGGGGGGGGGGGGTCCACAAAATTAAACAATGAACAAGAGTCTGCTTCTAGACCTGCAGAAAAAAAAAAAAAAGCAACAGGACAAAAAAAGGGACACAACAACAATACAACAAGATCTAGCTATCACTGCGTCAACTTGATGAAAAAATATATAATCAACATTGCTTAACTGAAGAATCACGATAACAAATCACAGTGCATTAAGTGCCCACAATAGTCTTAAGACCTGTGTTTAACGTGCCCAAGCCCATACTTTTGAGAGCACCATGTGAGCACCTGTGTGTGTACACGCGTTTGTTTATTTAAGGTTTCTCTATAGGAGTGTCCAACAGAGAGTGTGAGGGACCACAGATCCACCCCCCAAAGATGTGCAGGAGACGGGAGGAGCTACAAGTCCCAGAGATCCAGGCGCTGCCCCAGAACACAGGAACCCCAAGGAGACTGCAACCAGAAAGGCCCCCGCCCCCCTCGAGAGGCACAGAGGACCGCCCCAGGGGGCCACAACCAGCAGCCGGCAGAGTCCCGGGAGACATCAGCGGCAAGCCCACAGGCCCGCCCGCAGCCTTCCACCCCCTAGCCGGCCGAGCCCGGGACCCACCGACCCGGGACCCAGGGGCGACCACCCCCGCCGAGGACCCAGCAGAACCCAGGGACCCAGACCCCACCAGGCAGCCACCGGGATCTATCAGGCAGATGCCAAAATCTTAAACCCCCAGACCCGGTTGCCACGAACACCCAGGCAGACCAAGGCACAACCCCTCACACCAGGTGTAGCAGGGGGAGGGGGGACGAAGACCTATATCATCAAGAGAAGTTCCAGGAGAGGGGAGGAGTCAAAGGCCCCACCTGACATATACAGTCATACACAAACACAGTCACACACTCCCTCCCTCATGCTCACACATGCACATACAACCCAAGACTTACAAAAATGCACGCCGGACACCCACTCATGCTCCCCATACACACCCTATTCACTCTGGTCCCAGTACTGCTGCACATTGGGTACAACCATCACCGGTAACCAGAGTTTGACCCTTTCTGCTGGGGTGCTGATGAGCAGGCTCGTCCGCCCAATGCTAAGCACAGCAACCTACCACCCCAGACCCCAACCAGACGGCCAGATCTCCCTCCTAGCCTCCAGCCCCAGGAAGCCAAGCAACAACAGAGGTGGCTAAGACCCCTAGTCTCCCTCCGCCTGCTCCAATATAGTGTTGTGTGATCACGAGGTGTATTCCATGGCTGTGGTGAGTGGGCAGTGCGGGCATCATCCGGCCTATGCCAGCTGATGCCACCACACCACCCCACTTACACCCTCAGCCATCAGTGTCTAAGTGCGGTTTAAAATTGGAAGTGGGCACCGGCACCCAGGAGGAGGCTGAGATATCCCCCTGCCAAATGCCATTAAATGTGCTCACTCCCAAGGCCCTAAGTGTGTGCAAATAAAATTGGGGGGCAGGTTCCCACAGGAATGCGGAAATGTGGTAAAAAAAAAAAAAAAAAAAAAAAAACCTCCTCGACCTGAGTGGGACTCAAGTGGGGTGTGCCACAGGGGTCTGTACTGGGTCCACTTCTTTTTGTCATCTCCTTACTACCGTTGGGGAATCTTCTTCGGCGGTTCAGCATGTGTTTTCATTTTTATGCTGACAACTGTCAGATCTACCTCCCCCTTCAGCGTGAGGTCGATGGGTCAATATCAAAGCTTGTAGATGCCTTAGAGGATGTGAAACCTGGATGGCTACAAACTTTTTACATCTGAATGACACTAAGACGGAAGTAAGTGTACTTAGGCCTGGCATGTCTACACGTCCATGCAATGCTGTGAATCTGGGCCCTTAGCATCCAACATGAAGACCACCATCTCAAATTTGGGAGTGCAACTGGACTCAGCCCTTAAATTTGACGCGCAAATCAACCAGGTTGTGCGATCATGTTTTTTTAACTTATGCCGACGAGCCAGAATTAAGCCCCTGCTGTCCAGAGTACATTTAGAGACTGTCACACATGCTTTTGTTCTTTCAAGGCTCGACTACTGCAATGCACTGTATAGCCCGCCTTAGTCAGGGTGCGGTAGCACACTTGAAGTTAGTACAAAACTCAGCCGCTAGGTTTGTGACAGGCACTAGGTGCAGGGAACATATCATCCCTGTGTTGGCATCCCTTCATTGGCTGCTTGTGCAATACAGGGCACAATTCAAGGTCTTGGTACTGGCATACAAGGCCTTACACAGAACTGCTCCAGCATATCTTGGCAACCTTTTGCATAGACACGCCCCCTCGCGGGCACTTCGCTCAGCTGGCAGGGAGCTGTTGATCGTTCCACGCACTAAGTGCAGGTCACGGGGGGACCGTGCATTCTCGGTGTTGGCACCTGCACTTTGGAACCAGCTACCTTTGGTGGTGTGTCAGTCACCCTCATTGGGGGTTTTTAAGACTCGCCTTAAGACCCATTCTTTTGTCAAGGCTTTTCAGGATGAGCAAATTTTACCCGGTTTCGATGCCCCGGCCTCTTAATCTTTTTCTGGATTTTATTTTTTGCTTTTAATCTCCTCTTTTAATTGATTTTTATGTTGGTTTTACGATTGTTATATTCTATTCTGATGGTTTTATGTTTTCATTGTGTTGTGTTCAGCACCTTGGTCATCTGCATTGGTCGCAGAAGGGGCTTTATAAATAAATGAAGTAAAGTGAAGTGAAGTGTGAATGAGGCAAGATGGATGGTGTAATGGAATGTTGTTATCAGAACTCTCGTTTTCGGAGAAGCGTTAGTTCTGTGTGGGAGCAAATGGTTTTGCTCTAAACTACAGTCGGAGTTTCAAAAACCACATTCAGATGCTATCTTGCCGCTCTACATACCCTTGACGGAGACCTCCGTTGTAGATCCAGAATGCCAGGTCCTCAGACCCCCCTTTGGTACTGGAGCCGATGAAACAGCGTATGGTATGACACACTAGTCTTGGGATTGCCTCCAGGTAAGCAACAGGTGGAAAACAATATCAGCGGGACCCTGAAGGGTCAGTGAGTTCAGCTTTACTCTGAAGGAGTGTTCATTCAGGTGTAGCTTGCAACAGGTTTTATTATCCAGCTTGTCAAGGTTCTTTGTGGTTAAAAAGTTACGAGTGGGCGGCTCGAAACTCTAGAATGTTTGAACTGAGTTAAGGGTGAATTGGGAATTGGTTTTATAATTCAGATGTTTTGATTTATGGTCGAATCAGAATTTGACAACAAAATAAACACCGCACAGACCACACCACGCAAAAATTAACAATAAAGGATATACAATAATCCACTTCCAAACCTGCAGAAAAACAAATAAAAAAAGGGGTACAAGCAAAAATACGAGAGCCTAAATATCACTGTGTGCAACCAAAAGAGGATATGTAACTATAACGATTTTTGCTGAAAAGCACAGTAATAATATATAGTACAATTAGTGCCAACCATATCCTTAGGTTATGTGTCAAAAATGCCCAAGTCCATACTTGTGAGAGCACCATGTTAGTACCTGTGTGCGTACACACACTTGTGTATGTAAGGATTCTCTAAAGGAGTGTTCAATAGTGAGTATGCGGGGCCACAGACCTACCCCCAAAGACCTGTGGAAGATAGAGGAATTCCAAGACCCAGAGATCCAGAGG
This sequence comes from Nothobranchius furzeri, assembly GCF_043380555.1. NCBI lineage: Eukaryota > Metazoa > Chordata > Actinopteri > Cyprinodontiformes > Nothobranchiidae > Nothobranchius > Nothobranchius furzeri. Next base: position 51,423,177 of record NC_091744.1, on the reverse strand, counting down.
TCTTCCCCAGAGAACCCTCAGTGTCCACTCACAGTAATTGAAAGTGAGCACCGGCACCCGAGGTGAGGCTGATCCCAGTTTATTCTATAATTGTCTCCAGGTGCGATTGAGTGTGCTCACCCCAATAGCCCTTTGTGTGTATTTGAGTGGAATGTCATTGGTGGAAGTGATTATTGCTTTTACATTTTTTAAAATAATAACATTTTTACTTTATTGATCTCTAATGGGCAAATTGTGCTTTGAATTTGACCCTTTCCTGAGGAGCAGTGGCTACCATTTGAACAGCAGAAAGGGGAGAACTTTCAGGGTTCAGTAGTTTGCACAAGGATACTTGTCCTTGGAACACATTGCCTAACCATGTCACATTATTGCTCCCCTGTGCCTTGAGTTTTTCCTTAATTGTTTCCACCTGCCTCTTGTCACCTGATTACCCATCCCAGTGTGTATATAAGCCTTGTGTGTTGCTTGTGGTTTTGTCGGTTCGTACTTGTTACATGTCAGTTTTTGTTCACATCTGTCTTCCCTGTCATGTCTGCACTCTGACCATTAAAGAGGAACCAAATGTCTGCTGCTGTCTAGCCTAGGTTGATTTACCTGCCTGAAGGATCCGCTCTTCCTCCCTCACCTTCCCTCCACATCGTGACAGAACGAACCGACCAAAAGGATCCTGCAGTGAGTTGCCCAGGGGATGTCCTCTGCTCAAGATCTAGGAGGACGCGACGCTTGATTGGTGCATCCACAACTCTTCGGGTGGTCGATCTGGTTGTTCTCCTCATCTCCATCTGCTGTTGGCGCTGCTGGCCAGGCGCAGCGTAACCTGGCGCCACCTCTGTGTTCCTGGTGGATCAGGCTTCGAGGTGCTGCGTCTTCGCCTTCTGGGTCTGCACTTTTGGTGCGGTGTCTCTCCTCTGGATGCCTCCTCTCCTTCTGGTGGTTCGGAGGGGCGTTACGCCGCTCCTGCTGGATTTCCCCATGCCTACTCGTCCTGCTGCTCCTCTGGTTACATTCGTTACAGCTGGTTAGCGGAGGTTCCTGCTTTGCCCCGCTTGAGAGATCCTGTCTTTCGTGTTTGTGTTTCTGTGGCCTCCTGGTTCCTCGGGTCTTGCCTCCTGTGCTCCTGATTCCGGTGGTCTCGAGTTCCTGTGCCCTGTGGCTTTGCCCCGCCTTTGGATGCTGGTCCCCTGACTCTCAGTGACTCTGGTGACTTGTGTTTTTATGTGTTGCCCGTGAGCGGGTGCTGCTGGGCGTCAGGAGCCGCCCTTGAGAAGGGGGTATTGTCACATCATTGCTCCCCTGTGCCTTGAGTTTTTCCTTAATTGTGTCCACCTGCCTCTTGTTATCTGATTACCCATCCCAGTGTGTATATAAGCCTTGTGTGTTGCTTGTGGTTTTGTCGGTTCGTACTTGTTACCTGTCAGTTTGTGTTCACATCTGTCCCCTGTCGTGTCTGCACTCCTGACCATTAAAGAGGAACCAGATGTCTGCTGCTGTCTGGCCTGGGTTGATTTACCTGCCTGAAGGATCCACTCTTCCTCCCTCACCTTCCCTCCACATCGTGACAAACAAGGCCTGGAATTGAAAAGCCCACCAACGTGAATCTGTCATGTCTGAGGGTAGTTTTCTGATCCACCACATGCAGAATCACCACTAGACAAAGAGGTCAAATCAAATCAAAATCACTTTTATTGTCACGTCACATGTGCAGGTACACTGGTACAGTACATGCGAGTGAAATTCTTGTGTGCGAGCTTCACAGCAACAGAGTTGTGCAAAAATACAGTAATGTAAAAACAAGTAAAATTTAAAAATGGCTAATCTAAGTATACAAATGAATAAAGTAAACAGTAAGATAAGAGATATAAATTATACAGAGGTTGGTATGTGCAAAACAGTGGCATTAATGTACAGTATGGAGTGTGTGATGTTGGAGTTTTAGTAGTGAGGGTGAGGTGTCTGCACCGTGTTCAGCAGTCTGATGGCCTGATGGAAAAAGCTGTCTGTCAGTCTGCTGGTTCTGGACCGGATGCTGCATAACCTCCTTCCTGATGGAAGTAGTCTGAACAGTTTATGGCTGGGGTGACTTGCGTCCTTGATGATCCTCCCCGCTTTCCTCAGGCACCACTTCTTATAGATGTCCTGGAGGGAGGGAAGCTCACCTCCAATAATCCTTTCTGCACACCGCACTACTCTCTGGAGAGCTTTGCGGTTGTAAGCGGTGCTGTTGCCATACCAGGCGGAGATGCATCCAGTGAGGATGCTCTCAATGGCACAGCGATAGAAGGTCCTGAGGATGCGGTGGCTCATGCCAAATCTTTTCAGTCTTCTGAGAAAGAAGAGGCGCTGCTGTGCCCTCTTCACTGTATTTTCCATGTGCACTGACCACGTAAGTTCCTCAGCCAGATGAACTTCAAGGAAACGGAAGCTGCTCACCCTCTCCACAGCGTCGCCGTCGATGGTGATGGGGGTGTGTATTCCTCTGCTCCTCAGGAAGTCCACTATCATCTCCTTTGTCTTTGTGACGTTGAGGGTGAGACTGTTGTCCTGACACCACTGGGTCAGGGCGCTGATCTCCTCCCTGTAGGCCGTCTCATCGTCGTTGGAGATGAGACCTACCACTGTGGTGTCGTCCGCATACTTCACAATGATGTTGGAGGTAAGTAAAAAACAAAAGTTTATTAAAGACAGAAAGCTCTGGCAGAAGGTGGATCCTCAGGAAAATTCCAGAAGCCAAAGGGAGTTAATGAATTGTTTAATGCAAAGAGAAATGTTGAGGGAGAGAAGGGTTTATGGTCCAGGAGGAAATAGGATGGTTAGGTCGGGGTGAGTGGAGGTGTCCGGGGTAAGCAAGGGGCATCCAGGTGGGTGGCAGAGAGTGAGTTGGTCATTCTGGAGCAAGGGGAAATCATAGGCTTTTAGACCTGAAGTCAACAAGGAAGTGGCTAAAAGAGCTGTTCCACCCTCATCTGCTACGCAACAGAAGCAAGCAAATCCTCTTTGACTCCGATGTTAAAAGAAGAACCTTTCACAGCAGAAATAAACATGTTTACAGCCTGGTTCAAAGGGTTTAATAGATCTATGGTACATTGACATGAGGGGGTGACTTTTTTGTTACTCTACTGTTTAAGTGGAATTTTATTCTTAAAACTCTTAATGAGAAATGAGCATCAGAGCCCTGTGACTGGCTGCAGTCATGCTGGTCACTTGTGGATCTCTGAGGGAGACCACAGAAAACCTGCATCCCTTTTAGTTGACGCTGCTTCACTTTTCAGTTGCTCAACCGCATTTTTATTGCAAATAGTTTGTTGGTTGAATGGAGGGAAAATTCTGTGCGTTTACCATAACACCGCTTGGTTTAATGTGTCAACATGGAGCAGGAGCTGAGTCAACAACAGCAGACTCCCAGGTCTTTGAACGCGGTGGACCTGCATTATAATTTCTGTACATGGAAGACGTTCCTTCACTTTGGAGTTGCTCTACCGTGTTTTTCTCGCTAAAAATGCCTGAGAAAACTCTGTTAGCTTCAGGTTAGCATGTAGCTAATCTTCGTCTGATCTCCGACTGTGAAGCATGAGCTGATGTAAAAGGCCACGGCACCCAGCTACAATCGCAGCAATCTGAGGCTCTGCATGTAATTAAACAGTCCCAGTTCAAATTAGTTCTCCACCTGCATGACTACAGCCGTCCACGGGAGCCAGTCGCCCGAGCGGATGTGCTACCCCTGTACCCAGAGCCCCTTCTTAGCTTCTTGGGTTAGCTAAGTTAACTGGTAGTTACATTGGTTAATTTGTTCCAATCATAACAGCCCCACCATCAGCTCCGCCTCTTTTCCCATTTTTGGAATATCTGGGTATGAGACGTGTGACACAGTCAAAACTGCGGTGGTGGGAACCTCCCATTTGGAAGCATCCATCCATTTTCTGAACCCGCTCGTCCACCGTAGGGTCGCGGAGGGAGCTGGTGCCTATCTCCAGCAGTCAATGGGCAATCAGGCGGGGTAATAATAATAATAATACATTTTATTTAAAAGCACCTTTCAGGACACCCAAGGTCACTTGACAGAAAACACTTAATAAAATACAATAAAACAATAATAAAACCCAAACAAGAAAAAAAAAACAAAGAGAGAAACAGTTCAATAAAATCAGAGCTTGTAGGCAGATTTAAACGTGTGTTTTGAGTTTTGTTTTGAAAAGGGTAAAACTGTCGATGTTCCTGATGTCTGGGGGAAGTGAGTTCCAGAGACGAGGAGCAGAGTGGCTGAAAGCTCTGCTCCCCATGGTAGCGAGACGGGCAGAAGGAACCGCAAGATGGATGGAAGAAGAAGATCTGAGAGAACGGGATGGAGTGTGAATACTTATAAGGTCTGAGATATATGGAGGAGAGAGGTTGTGGATTGCTTTGAAGGTATGGAGGAGAATTTTGAAGATGGACCTGAATTTAACTGGGAGCCAGTGAAGCTGTTGGAGAACCGGGGTGATGTGGTGAAAGGAAGGGGTTCTGGTGATAATACGGGCTGCTGAATTCTGGACCAGTTGCAGTTTATGAAGGAGTTTGTTGGGGAGACCATAAAGAAGTGAATTGCAACAGTCGATATGGGAGGTGACGAGGCTGTGGACGAGAATGGCGGCAGTGTGAGGGGTCAGTGAGGGGCGGAGACGGTTTATGGAACGTAGATGGAAGTATGCTGACCGAATTATGTTATTAATGTGAGCTTGAAAAGAAAGTGAGCTGTCGAGGATGACACCCAGACTCTTGACGTGAGGGGAGGGGGAGACTATGGCGCTGTCAATAGTTAAAGAAAAGCTGTCAGATTTTGAGATGGTGGATTTAGTGCCAACTAGAAGAAGTTCAGTTTTATTGCCGTTGAGTTTGAGGAAATTAGAGGTGAACCATGATTTGATTTCAGAGAGGCAGAGTGTAAGGGAGGATGGTGGGAGAGTTGAGTTGGGCTTACTGGAAATGTAGAGCTGGGTGTCATCCGCAAAGCAGTGAAACTGGATATTGAATTTGCGGAAGATTTTGCCGATAGGGAGGAGATATACTATGAAGAGGAGGGGCCCCAGGACAGAGCCCTGGGGCACACCTGACTTGACTGGGGAGGGTTCTGAGGAAAAGGATTTTAACTGGATGAACTGAGTGCGGCCAGTAAGGTAAGACTGAAACCAGCGGAGGGGGGTGTAAGTGATGCCTAAGGAAGAGAGTCTATTAAGGAGGATGGGATGAGAAATGGTGTCAAAGGCCGCACTCAGATCGAGGAGAATGAGAATAGAGATTAAACCAGAATCAGCAGCAATGAGCAGGTCGTTAGTGATCTTGATGAGAGCGGTTTCTGTGCTGTGGTGGGGACAGAAGCCAGACTGAAACAGTTCATAAAGGTTATTGCGGGTGAGATGGGAATGGAGCTGAGATGCAACAGTTTTCTCTAGGACTTTGGAAATGAAGGGAAGATGGGAAATGGGACGGAGGTTATTGAAATCATTGGGATCTAAACCAGGTTTTTTTAGAATAGGGCTGACTGAAGCGGATTTGAATAGGGAAGGGACCGTACCAGAGGATAGTGAAGAATGAATAATGGCTGTTATAAAAGGGAGCAGAGAGGAAAGGCACGATTTAACTAAAACTGTTGGAATAGGGTCTTGTTGACAGGTGGAAGGTTTGGATTTGGTGATGTAATCTAATAGTTCTGAGGGATGGGGAAGTTCAAAGGAGGAGAACTGAATGGAGGGTTCAAGTAAATCAGGAGGGGGAGGAGAGGAATGAGGTAAAGAGAGATGGATTCTATTGACCTTATCATTAAAAAACTGAAGGAGAGAGTTACAGGTTTCTGAAGAGTAAAGATGGATGGGTAAGGAGTCGGGAGACTGAAAAATGCTGTTCATGATGGAAAATAATGCCTTAGTGTTGCTGGAGTTGGACGAGATGAGACTGGAGTAATACTGTGATTTGGCGTGGGAGATGGAGTCCTTGTAGAGAGAAATCTGAGCAGAATATAAGTCTTTATGGATGGTGAGACCGGTTTTCTTGTAGAGTCTTTCAAGCCTCCGGTTAGTAGCTTTCAAGGAGCGTAGGGCAGGGGTGAACCATGGAGCAGACCGAGTAAAATATACAGAGCGGGATTTGATGGGAGCAAATGAATTAAGGATAGAAACCAGACCGTTATTGTACTGAATGACAAGATCATCGGGAGTAGAGGACAAATTTGGGGTCAGGGTGGCAAACATGGAGGACAGGGAGGCTAGATCAATGTCCTTAATATTACGAAAAGAAATGATACGGGGTGACTTGATGATGGAGAGACGGAGGGGAACAGAAAAGGAGATGAGGAAGTGGTCCGTGAAAGGGAGCGGGTCAGCTGTACAGTTGGAGGGGGTCAGGCCGGAGCAGCAGATCAAATCCAGGGTGTGACCTTTAATGTGAGTGGGAAAATTGGCATATTGATGAAAACTGAGGCTGTCCAAAGATGAGGAGAAGTCTTTGCTGAGGGGGAGGGCCGTATTGTCCATATGAATATTAAAATCACCAAGTAAAATTACATTTGGGGAAAGGGCGGACAGATGGGATAAAAGAGTAGAGAGTTCATTTAAAAACTCAGGGCTGAACTTGGGGGGACGATAAACAGTGACAATTATTGTGGGGGTCGGGCCGGAGAGTTGACAGGCGAGGCATTCCAGAGTGGTGAGAGGAGGAAGGCTTACGGGAAGGACCTTCCAAGTCTCGCGATAGAGTATCGCGAGACCACCGCCGCGGCCTGACCCACGTGGTTTGGAGAGGTAAACAAATCCGGGAGGAGTACAGTCATTGAGTTGTGAGAAATCGCCGGGTTGTTGCCAAGTTTCGTTCAGACAAAGAAAGTCTAGCTTATGGTCACTGATGGTATCTTGGAGGAGATGTCCTTTACCAGAGAGGGAGCGAATGTTGAGAAGACCAAAATTTGCAGTGCGGAAGTCCCTGGCGACAGGAGCATTGCCCTACTAGCCAGCCGGGCTAACACGCTGGAGTCGACCGCTCGGCAGGTATTCCTGGGTAGCCGCCGTCGAGTCGTGGACCAGAAGGAGGGTATTCCTTTGGAGCCGTCGAGATGGAGGTTCCGCCGGGACCCCCGATGGATATACCGACGGCGAGGCTGGAAGGTGATGCCGGGGAAGAGGCACAGAGCTGGTGGTGGAGATCCAGAGCAGTGAAAGCGGAGATTGAAGAGCTCCGCTGGCGAGTACTGGAGAAGGCCATCCACGGACAGAAGAATGAGCGACAGGATGATCCAGGCCAGTGAGAGGCACAGAGAAATCCTGCTGGACCACATTATGGAGTGAAGCAGGGAGGTGGTGACGTGGAACCAGAACGCAAGCTGAGCAGGTAGGTGAAAATGAGTTTTCACCGACACAGGGATAAGACTCAGGTGAAAAAGAAGTAAAAACACAAAAAGTTTGCCGGCGAGCAGCGGCAGCCAGACGCACCAGCGTTCACTCAACCGGAAGTTGAGTACAGGGTACACCCTGGACAGAGCGCCAGTCCATCACAGGGCGACACAGAGACACACAAGACAAGCAATCATGCACACACACACTCACACGATCTACCAAATGTGAGCAATCATCAGGCAATGTGAAGTCGCTCTACCTCTCCTCAAATAGCTGCCCAGCATAATGAAAATTTACATATTTTTTTTTCTGCCTGCTTGAATTTTGCTGTTGGTTTAAAAAAACAGGAATGTGACTTGAAATAACAAAATGTTTAAATGTTTTTTTAAATATAAACTAATTTGTTGTTTATCTGCCCATAAACCATAAATTTGTAAGGAAGCAAATAAGAAACATGTTATTAATACAAATGTATTAAAATAAAATAACTTGTTACTCATGTGCACCTTCCCATAACAGGTCATGCAATCCTTGGCTTGCTGGAGAGGGTTTTTTTTTATCACTTTGAGAGTCCGACTCAGATGCCTTTAATCAGCACAGGTCTTACCCCCATCTGCAGAAGCAAACAGAAAATATGATGCCATACTTGCATTAGTGACACAGAACATGAGTCATGTTCCTGGAAAATAAATTAAACATCTTATTTTTTAAAAGTGACATTGAAATTTATTTCAGTCTTTGTTTAATGGTGTAAAATATTTATTGGAATTTCCACTCTCATGTTCTCTGTCATAAATAAAACAATGCTAGCTTGTAGTTTTAACCTTCCAAACACAGCACTACATTTTAATGCAAAGGAGACCCAGATCAACAAATGTTTGGGAAAGTTTGATTCATTTCTATAACACTACTCAGAAATCAAGTCAGAAGGCTAAGCTAGAGTTTAAAGGGAAACTATGCACCTTTTTAATATTTTCAAATAGCTTTCTAGAGCTAACACGTAAATACCCTTGTGGCCAGAATATTACACTTGCAACTTCAGAGCTGAAGCACCCCTAAAGTCCTCCCCAGCACCCCTAAAATTTGAAATTTAATTATCTATTTATTTTTACTGTTTGTGGTGATTTTTAACACATTAGTAATATCTAAAAAACATACATTAGGTCAAAATATTAGGTTTTAAAAACAAAAATACAGCAAATCTTCCCTGTCTCAAAATGGTTTGATCCTGCTCATCTTTCCAGACAGGGCTCTGAGCACTCTGTCCCTTCCTGACTGGCTGATATGCTGCCCTAGGGTGACCAAGGTTCCTGATTTCTGTGGGACAGTCCTGTATTTAAATTGCTTTTCACAGGTCCTGCTAATTAAGACATCGTCCGGCATTTTGACTGTCTCCCATTTTGTCCTTGAATCTTGTATAAACTGATTGTGAAGCCAAAAAAGCGGTTGTCAAAGCTAGGAGGCGGGACTTTGACGCCGGCCCGGAGCATGCGTTGCTCACGAACCTCCAGAACAAAATTAAACATTAGAGTAATCCTGGACTCACGGGAGATGAGCACCGTGAAATAATGCTGTTACAATAAAGACTGAAGGGTCAGTGGCGGTTTTACCATTAGGCATAGGTCGGCGACCGCCTGGGGCCTCCTAGCCCTGACCGCTGGCACCCCTCTGTTAATGCCACAATATTAACCTGGCGCCGCCAACAGGATTAGACATGCACACTTCTCATTACCATAATTCCTGAACCGTTCAAGATATCATTAAAAGTCCAAAAGTGCTGAAAAGATTAAAAATGGGGCTTTTCGAGCATATACAACACATTATGGTAGCCCCTGAAATTCCCTGTCTTGAGCGCAACAAATCACAACACAGATTCAGAGATGTGCTGAGTTTGTCATCCAAAATGCTCCGTTTTATAACTTTTGAATGGCTGATCAGATTGAACAGATTTCAACGGTTCCTAAAAGTACATAAAAGCAGCTTTCCAATGATCTATAGCATGAAGCAATCAGAGTTATGGAAAATATTGCTACGAGGGGAAATCCTGCTGTACAGCCTGATTAAAGCAGATCGCAGCGCCGCGGTGAAAGCGAATAACGGAATGGGGAAGCTAATTAATATAAAAAGCCAGCATGAAATGATGGAAATGCCAAAAAAAAATCAACACGATCTATTAGGTGTCCCAGAAGGCTTATATCTGAAGACAGTGACCACGAAAGGAGGACAGATGGGGTTAAAGCTGTTCAGAGTTACTCTGCGATGGTTGTCATTTCTCTGTCACCATGCTGCTCAGGTTCCTCAGTAATAAGACAGGTTGGTGCTACAGAAGCCCAATAATAAGATTCTAACACAGACAAGGTTGCAGAGGTGGACTGTGACCAAAATTTGGCCCTGGCATTTTTATGTACCGCCGGCCCTCAGCAGGGGAGGTTGCTGTTCGCCACTCGTCTATCCCGCCAAATGTGGGGGGAGGGACGGGGTGTTGTGTGTGCTGCTTGCGGACTTGTCTCTATAACCCCATGTGAGACAGGGGCTTGGTTTGGGAGGGCCCAAGCTGGGCAAGTGGCCCACTTGGCTAAACGGCCCACTGGGACAGTGCCAGAATGCCAGATAGGCCAGTCCACCCCTGGGCGGTAGTGTTGTTTCATAGCCAAACCCTTTTTTCAGAACATGAAATAGCAGTTGAAATCATTTATTTAAAGCCTTGATTATTTATTCTGAGATGTCTGAGAAAAAAGTCAGAACATTAAGTTTAATTCTAACTTTTTTCAGAGATCAAAGTCAGTTATTTTTGTTTTCTCTCCTCTAAATATCTACTGTATGAGATTGGTTGTCATTTTTGCAAAAACCACCATTTTGTTTTTGTTAGTTTTTAAAACTAAGAGGGATTTTAAAACTAGGAGGGAAAAAAAGACAATTTATCTAAAAGTTTGGATTCATTTTTCAGTTGGATGTTGATATTAGTGTAAAATTATGTGAAAATAAGAATAAATTGGTCTAAAAAATATTAATGGTACTTTAGTTTCATTCTATTGTGGAAATTCAGACAAAGCTAAAAAAAATTGGCTTCAATTTCAGATTGCCAAATATTAAAGGGCAATTTCAATGAATTTTTCCAATCATTGAGCACCTTTAATCTACAACACCTGGACCAGTGGTTCCCAACTTTAGGTTCGTGATCCACCAAGGGGGTCCCCACCAGATTTGTCGGAATTCAGCACATACAAGCACCTCGTGACATTTATCTTGAGAGGTGCTATACAAAAGATCTTTTCTTCTTCTTCTTCTTCTACATGTTTGTGCTGAGATGGTGAGGTCACCACGCAGCCAAGGGATCCTCCAGGACAGAAGACTCGGAACCACTGACCTAAAACAACCTACGCTACCCGGCCCGGGCCGACCCGGTACAGATGGGAATGGCCCACTAGACTCTCTAAACCTGGACCAGATTCTGCTACAGTGTTAGCAGAATATGTTAAACGTATATATTGTGATGTTTAAAACTGTAATTTGATTAGTGAAAACAGTGTTTTTGTTTTCTTTCATCAATGTGAGAAGGAAATTGTGTTAAAATGTAGAAAATGTTAAAATTCATCTTGCCTGACCGGGAAGATCTCTGAGTGCTCAGCACCCCTAAACCTCTGATGCTAGAAACAGCGATCGTTTTGGCTGGTTAGCTATTTACTATAACGTGTTTATCATGGCGGAGCCTCAGAAGAAACAAAGAAAGTATTAATCTGATGGAGCTAAAAAAAGAAAGGACGTCCGACCACAATAGGAGTGAAACAGGAGTCAACATCGAGAATTTTCTGAATCATGAGAGCTCAGAGACAAATAAAAATTGTAATTGGATGCAGACCTAACAATCATTCTATTGTGCTTGTAAGTAACACTTCAATGTGTTTTGTTTGTCCACGTTTTAGCTTTCCCCGGGTTTGTAATCATTTCTAAATGTTTGTCAAGTAGTAGTGATCGCATCCCGTTCCATCACCCTGAGTTCCACATAAGCTTTCTTCTTATCTTGCAAATGCTCAGTCATTGATGCTTTTTCATCTCTAACTGAGGTCCTTGTACTGCCAAGTGTGCATTTCAAACTGCAGTTCTTTCCTTAATCATTTCACTTGTTTAACTCTGAAGTTATAGAACGACTCTAAATAAAAAATTACTTTGAATAAAAAAGATGTTTTATTTTATTTGTTTTGCTGTTAATTATCAAACAACAATTAAATGTTGTTGTCCCTGTAAACGTACTGATTTTGCGTTGTTTTTAATTAGCTGATCAGCTGGTAATTAAAATCAATAGTTAGAATTTCATTTATACTTTTAATTGGTTTTTTGAAAACAAATGTTCCATCACTGGAAAAAACATATTTCACTCAAGGAATGAACACACCCTAAGCTGCCAAAAGTCCTTCAATCTTCTCCTTTTGGTGTTCACTCTTGTTTTAAACTTCACAAGCTGCCAGGTGTGTTTTAGTCTCAGTCTAGATCCTGACTGAAAATTCTTGGAAAGCTCTGTTGTCACATAGTTGTCTTTTAACAACTTCAAGATGAGCAAAGAGATGCCATTCCACAGGAACATTTGACCATTCTGGTGACCAGCATGAAAAAGAGGAGTTAAGATGGGGACCAGTATAATGGGGAAGGAGCAGCCAAGTTCGTGACTAGCAAGGAAAGGAGGAGCAAAACATGTCTGAGCAAAACCTCTGTCAACCATGGTTCAGAATGCCTGTTCTGACCAAGTTCTTAAAGCACACCCAGAATAAGATTGCTTGTGTCCTTGGGCCAACCTATACACATTCTGTCCATAAAAGTTATGACCTGAATCTGTGACAAAGGATGGCCTTGGTGAAGTCCAGTTCTCACTGGGAACAAGTCCAACTTATTGCTGGCAAAGCGAACCAAGCTCTGTCATCAGTCATACAGGGACCTAATAGCTGTATCAAGGGGCTAGGTACCTCATACTCCTCCCATAGGGCCCCTGTTATGGACAAATTTATGTTTATTAATTCTTGATCATTGACTCAATCAATTAAATATAAATGTATTGCTCTATACCTCTTTGATCATGCTCACTCATTCAGACACACCCACACAAGCCACTCTCACACACACACACACACACACACACACACACACACACACACACACACACACACACACACACACACACACACACATTCTTGACTTCACACACACACACACAAACACAATCTCTCTCTCCCTCTCACTCCCCCTCTCTATAAATAAACTCTGTGACCAGATGTTTGGGGCATTTTGCCTCGTGCATCTTTGCCACAGTTATAACTGTTTGACTTGTTGTTCATTGTCTCATTTTTCTCTCCGACAATGGGAAATGGGTTATTGATAAACAAATTGATAAAATCCATGACATTATTTGGTTCTTCGAAAGCCGGGTGTCCCATCACCTCGTGGCGCCAAGAACCGACGCCGGAGGACTGTCGACAAGCTAAATCTACTCCAGCGCTGAGTTTTGCTAGGGGGTCGGTGGGGTCTTGACGTTGCTAGGAGGAATGCGGATCCACGAACTCAAGCCCTGAGTGGAGAGATTTGGTGAGACAAGTTTGTTTGTTTTGTGATACTGAGAGAAATCCTAGGTGACCAGAGGTTAAATTGGATTTTTGAGCGTTTTGGCCGGAAATATAAACGCAGCTCTGACTTGGTTTGGTTTTTACGCAACTCTGGTGTGATAAGATATAAATGAATAGACCGGTGTGATAACCAAGAGGTTAAAATTGGTTTTTGAGCATTTTTGCCAGAAGTATAAACGCAGCTGTGATTTGGCTTGGGTTTTTTGAGCATTTTGCCGGAGAAATGGAAACGTTGCTCTAGTTATCTTGTTGTTGTTTCCTGTTGTCTTTAATTGTTGTTCAAATGGATGAGAGAGTGTCTGGACTTGCTTATTCTTGTAGAAAGAAGGATATTGCAACTCATTTACACACGTCTCAAGTTGGTGGTCAGACTTTTAAACTGGTTGGCTGATAAGCGAGCCCCGCTGTGGGTAGATACACAGTTGGAGGGCGGATTTGTAAGCCTGAATCTGACCTCATGCCGAAGAAGAGATGGTGTGTATCTATATGGGGGAAAAAAGAACTCACAAAATATCTTTTGAGTAAATATTGTACATCGATGGAAATATCAATCCAGGAAATGTGGAAATGATCTGAAGATTATCAGAGGGTTGATGGAAAACGTGATTTTGATAACCGCTGACTTGTCACAAATGTATTATGCTCATAAGGAAGCACAGAGCGGTGGAGAGAAAAAAGGGTTGAAGTTGTGAAACAGAGAGAGACCACAGCCAGGCTCAAAAAAAAAGAAGAAAAAACCCAAATAACGGTTGCTGTGCTCTGAGCTAATAAGGTCTTATCAATTGCTTATAACTAGAAAATGAAAATGGAAAATATAATTTGAACAGATTCTCAAAATTGTTATTTGTTTTCGCTGTTAAGCACAGCTGCTTTATTGTATTTGAGCCTCTCTATGTGGACTTCAGCAAGTCCAGCCAACATATTTCATCTTTGAACATCTTAGGTGTGTTCTTGCTGTGTCGTGGTTCTAGTTCCATGCTGTCGTTCTATTTTTAAAACACAGAAACAGTTTCGTTACCTGTTTTTCCGCTACGTTTCGTCTGCGGCTGCAGACTTCCTCAGGCTGATGCTGATGGTGGTGTCACTTCCTTCTCCGTTTATCCGTGGGCAGCAGAGGACGTTGTCGCCCTCTGCTGCCCGCTCTCCCCTCTCCGACGATGCAGTCCCATGCGTGGTCCAATGTGCAAACTCCATCGTCCTTGTTCATGGTCACACATCCACGTCTCCTTATCTCGATGGCTTCCTTTTTCCATCTTTTGTATTTTTGTTGTTCGGTGTTTATGATCCTTGTGTTGTCCCAGTCCATTATATGGTTTTCTCTTGTGCAGTGATCTGTTACGGCTGACTTATTTATTGTACTTTCTGCTTCTTGTTTTGCTGCTCTTGTGTGTCTTCGACTTGTTTCTTTGTCTCACTCCTTTCTATGTTCTATTGTTCGTGTGTTGAGTTGGCGTCCGGTTTCTCCTGTATGTTTTATTGCAGAGTTTGCATAGGATTTCGTAAATGACTCCACATTTAAGTCCAGCTGATATTTTGTCTTTTGGGTGCACTAGTCTGTTTCTAACTGTTGTGTATGGTTTTGCTGGTGTGTTTATGTTGTGTTATTTCATTGTTGCTCTTATTTTTTCTGTTATGCCTCTGATGTATGGTACGGTTATCACTGGTTTTGGTTCTTGTCTTTCTGGGTTTCTGGTTCTTTGCTTTGATTGTTCTTTTCTTTCTGTTTTTGTTTGCCGTTTTCCTTTGTTTATTGCCCATGTCGGGTATCCGCAGGTCTTTAAAGCATGTTGTATGTGTTTGTCCTCTTGTTTACGGTCTCTTTCTTCTGTTATGATGTTTGTTCGGTGATATAATGTTCTGATTACTGACATTTTGTGTATGGTAGGGTGTTCTGATGTCCATAATAGATATTGGTCTGTGTGTGTTGGTTTCCTGTATGTGTTTATGTTTAGGGTCCCGTCGGTCTGTCTGGTAATTTTCATATCCATAAAAGCTGTGCTGCCTTCGGTTTCTGACTCATAAGTGAATTTTATGCTGCCTGTGTCGTCAATGTTATTTAAGTGTTGTGTTAGTGTTTCCGTTTGTCCTTTTGGTATGATTTCCAGTATGTCATCTACGTAGCATTTCCATAGTTTTATTTTGCAGTTTGGGGGGCCGTGGCTATGGCTTTTTGCTCTACGTCTTCCAAGAAAAACTCGCACAGGGTGGCTGATAATGGGTTACCCATGGCGAAGCCTTCCAGTTGTTTGTATATTGTGTTGTCATCAGTGTTGGGAGTAACGCCGTTTAAGTATAACGGCGTTTCTAACTGCGTTCTTTTATAGGTAACAGAATAATCTAATTAATTACTTTTCCCGCCGTTGGAACGCCGTTACCGTTACTGGGGATGGAAGGTTGTGCGTTACTATGTGCTTGTCGAACGTTGAGCAGCAGTGTGAGGCTTTCTGACCGCCACACTTCAGCTGCAGCCAGGGAGAGAGAGGTGTCGGTAACACACTTACAAACACAATGATGATTGGCCGGGTGGGCGGAGACCCTCACTGTCTCAGTCGCTGCCTGCTGTAGTGTAGACACAGCAAGTGATGGTAAAACGCAGTTTAAAATAACCACGTTAATAAAAAATATTTCTTTCTGTAACGAGCAAACTAATTAATTACCGTCTTCTTTTAACAAAACGATCGTTTCTGTTACTGATGAGGAAATGCGTGCATTAAGCAGCGCGGTGTGTTGAAGCTGTCATCAGCTGATCAGGAGCTAAAGAGGTAGATGTTTTCATCCAAGAGCATCACGGCCCGTGGAAAACGAGGAAGACGTGATGAATATGAACGGCTACAGACCCGCAGATTCGCTGCTGCAGGTGGGAATCTGCAGCAGCGAATCTGCGGGTCTGCAGCCGTGCCCTTAGCGTAACAGCGGGACGTCCCTAAGGTCAGCTCACCTGTTCACCGCTCAGACGTCCTGATCTTCTACCTTCCTAGATCATCCAGCTGTAACCTGTTTCTGATCATGTCTTTAGTCCCGCTGTAACACTGATGCATCAGTCTCAAACGTCATGGAGCTCAGGTGTTTTCAGAACTACCTGTGTGTGTTTACCACCCAGCTTCAGCTCTTCTGTGTTTGGGTCTGACCCAAGTTAGTAAATGTAAGTCCTCCATCAGGCTTGTGCCTCTTCTAGTGTCATTTTAAAGGATATTTATTTATTTATTTAACCGATACTAGATTACCAGCAACAGAAATGCTGCTAAAAACACACAATTATGTGAAGCTGGAAAAATTAGAATACTGTGCAAAATTACATTTATTTCTGTAATTTAACTAGACCGAGATACCATTTAAATGCTCGGGAACCTTTACAGGTGTTTCTATTTGCAATTTTAGTTTTTAACTGATTGGGGTCTTGTTAAATATCACACAGTGACCTTTTAATAGTCTAGATTAGTGTAATGATCCTATTAGTAGTTCCTCCTGTTAAGTGCTTATTTATTTAAATTATTCAGGTTAATAAAAAACATTTGGACATACATTTTATTATGTTCCAGTCAATAGTCATTTATATTTTACTATTGTAGTAATTCTTGCATTCTTTAATGAAAAAAGTAACTAAGTAGTTATTTTTGTTGGTAATTAATTACTTTTATGATCTTGTAACTCAGTTAGTAACTGAGTTACTTTTTTGACAAAGTAATCAATAACTATAACTAATTACTTTTTTAAAGTAACGTTCCCAACACTGGTTGTCATATACAAAAATGCACGCCGGGCACCCACTCATGCTCCCCATACACACCCTATTCACTCTGGTCCCGGTACTGCTGCACATTGGGTACAACCATCACCGGTAACCAGAGTTTGACCCTTTCTGCTGGGGTGCTGATCAGCAGGTTCCCCCGCCCAACGCTGAGCACAGCAACCCACCACCCCAGACCCCAACCAGACGGCCAGATCTCCCTCCTAGCCTCCAGCCCCAGGAAGCCAAACAACAACAGAGGTGTGCTAAGACCCCTAATCTCCCTCCGCCTGCTCCAATATAGTGTTGTGTGATCATGAGGTGTATTCCATGGCTGTGGTGAGCGGGCAGTGCGGGCATCATCCGACCTATGCCAGCTGATGCCACCGCACCACCCCACTCACACCTTCAGCCCTCGGTGTCTAAGTGTGGTTTAAAATTGGAAGTGGGCACCGGCACCCGGGAGGAGGCTGAGATATCCCCCTGCCAAATGCCGTTGAATGTGCTCACTCCCATTTCTTGATTTATTTTGTTACATCCATAATGTTCTGTGTGTGAGGTTTACAATGTCAGAACACCTGCATGAGACAGGGTGTTAATTACAATCTGCCAGAATGACTTACCACCTTCAGATTTCTCCAACACCATTAAAAATGATCAAATACGGAACATATCGGCGTGCGCAGGTCAGAGTGCAGAAGCTCGGCGCATTGTTATTACGAAGTTAGGGCACATGTGGAGGACACGCGCGCACGTAAAAATATACTTGTTTTCAATTACATTTATTGGGCCCACTTACTTTTTCTTAGGCCCACCCACAAATGAGTTTCTGGCTACGCTAATGGTGACATATGACAGACTTCTCTGAGCTCCGCAGCCATTACACTTTTCACCTCGCACACCCCCTAGCGGCAGCTCGCGCACCGCGCCACACTTTGGGAATCCCTGGACTCATTTGCCCATGTTTTGGGATCGGCTGAGATTAGGCTAATGTTGACACAGCGGTTCAACCTTGTGCACTTTTGAATTAGTAGAAATATAAAGTTATGTAGTTTCTGACTGAAACACTTAATATTGGAAAATTTAAACCGATTAATGAACAGATTTATTGCTGAACACACCAAATAGTAAATTTTGCACACGACCACATATTCCATTTATTGTAGGGCAAGCAGTATGATATTGCCTACATTTCATAACTTGGGTTTCATAAAACATGATCAAGTTTAAAAATCTGTGTTATACACCAAAAAATAGTTATAAATAGGATTTGGATGTTGAAGATTAGATTGTTTGTTGATTCGATGGTTGAGCCGAACCTCGCTGTCTCCTTACCATAACCCAAACAGAAGGAGACTGCTGGAGGTTACGCTGACCTATCCACACACACAGAGTGTGACCTGACACTTCTCTGAGGGAGATTATTAGCTGATTCCTCGTGACAATCTGTTAACTATCTGACGCTTGTGCATCTGTTAAATACCAATGAAACTTGATTATGAGAGTAAACAAAATAACATTAAGCAGAGTGTGACCCCGGATAGAAGGTTAAGTGCACAGACTTGAAATGTCAAATTTAGGAGTGATGATAAATGTTTTGTTTCCTTCCTGACAAATGAGTCTTCTAAACAAATTTCCCTGTTTATGACTGAAGTTACCTACACCTTTATTTAGTGTCCATGACTTCAGTAGCTTTGATTTATGATCAGAATCTAGTTCTTTACTAGGTATGAAGAGTATAGAAGTTATGTACATACCTCTACCTTGTGTTAGCCAATCTATATCGTTTCGAAATTAACTGCTTATGTAATTAACATAGAACTCCTCCTGTGTAGGTTAGTGAATATTTTCAGTTATTTTTGCTAAACCTTTATTTTGCCCTCTCTTTGGACCTAATCAGCTCCCACTTTCTTATCGCCTTCTTAATTCAACAAGGAAAGAGCAGCAGCTCATTAGACAGCCCTCGCCATTGACTTCATCATTGATTTGTTATTGCTAGACAAGCATTATAAGATGATACTTGTCCTAAATGACCCTTAAATGTGATCAGTAGCATGATGACCTGACAGATGTTCTTTGATGATCACATTAGTTTGAGAATGACCTGATTACATATGCACCTAGTATTTTTTACATTTGTCCATCTTTTATTTTGTTTATTTCTTGTTGTTTTGTGAGTACAAATGCTTTAGCTGTTCATAATCACACTTAGTTATATTTCTCTACTTGACTTTCAAACTCCTTAGGGCTCCTCTTCAGGCATTTCTTTGTTTCCTGTAGTATAACCATTTTTATACAAAGTACACTTTTGTAAATTATGAATTATTTCTTTTGTTTGTTATTTTCTTTTGTTTAGAACGTCTTTTCCCTTCCTGAAATGGTTACCATCTTTTCAAACACCTTTAGGGTTGTGTGTATTTAAGAACAGCATCAGTTGTTTATTTTTGGTCGTTCACTGTCTCTATGTGACAAAAGAGTTTTATTTTCCTTAGATAATTCTGTTGTCCGATTTCACTTATGGAGCTTTAATTTAACAGTAGTTATCTCCTGTTGACAAATTGCACACATTATTTGAGTAACATTATTGGGTGACATTGTACATTGTTGATGTACTCTGAAGCAACCTCACCCTACTGAATCTATGTGGAGTTGAAATATTATTTTTATAATTAGGACTGGTTTTGTTGTTAGTTAACTTTAGTGTTAGAAGCAAAGAGATAAAATTAAGAAGTCACTGGAGGTGAAAGTTTCTGGCATAATGAGAGCAAACACATAGAGTCTATGATATTTTTATTTATTTGACATGAGTTTGGGGATGATGACAAGCTCACCCTTTTTCCCAGATGGGTTGATTCTTTTGATTTCATTGGATTACAATTTTTGCTACAGTCCTTTTCCTACAATTTCTCCTGTTACTCCTAGGTGATGTAAATAACATTTTGTGCTTCTTTTTCAATTTTCTTCACACGGATTATGGTGTGACAGGTTGAAGGACTACTGCATATAAAACTGTTCACTTGATACTAATTCATATCAGTTGATATAAGAACAGAAATAATGTAAATATGGCAAGAAAATGGTTAAGAGCTTATTATTTGTCATGTTATATTGATGGCTTTCATGTTATTTAAGAGAACTGCAATCTATACATCAGTGATCGGCTAATAAGCCTTTTCTGGAATCGATTAGTAGTGTCTCTATTCTCCTCTAGGGGGTTTTCGCGCGTTCTCCTCACTGCAATAAACGGCTGTATGAGAGACGCAAGTCATAATCACTCTCGTGATTCTTTTGCCCCTGTTTTCAGTTAAAAGTGGTTAAAGGTTGATATATTCCCAATGTGTATACTTTTAAGATATTTATGAGGTAATTCTCCATTGTTTGTAAGCGTTAGAAGTATTATATTACAGTTTTGAGCACATATACGTGGCGGTTTTGAGCCTCGATTTTGCACTGTGTAATGGCCAGTCGGATAATGGCAGGAGCTAAAAACGCCGCTGTTGTCAGCCATTTTGTCAGGAAACCTGCTCTAGTAAATGTATAGAAAGCACTTTAGTATTTCAGTTTATTAGTTAGTGTTTTCTTCCACCATGTGACATCTAGCAGTACAGAATGTGGGATGTTTCTGTTCATTTTCACTGCAATAAACGGCTGTATGAGAGACGCAAGTCATAATCACTCTCGTGATTCTTTTCCCCCTGTTTTCAGGGGTGTAACATTTGGAGGCACCGCTGGGATTGCTGCTTAGATGTCCGGTGTCCATAATCTGCACATCGTAGTCCAAACCAGCTAAATTCCCCCATACATCCCAGGCAGACTGCAGCGAGGAAATTGTTGCTGTTGAGGCGAACTGTGTTTTAGTGCATGTTCCTGAGGCCATCCAGAGATCATTGGGGGCTGCCAAACAACTCAGCTAAGTGTCACCTGTACATGCAAAATTCTTCCTGCCTACTGCCACAATGTCTTCGGTGGAAGAGCTGCGAGAGGAGGTTGTGCGTGAAATGCACACCATGTCCAAAGAGCAACTAGTGTCAATCTGTGAGATCCTGGGCATTGCATAGAAAATAGATGTCAGCGGAAAAACACGACTGTCACTGCTAATACACATCCAAATATACATTGAGAGAGAAGATATAACAGGACTTGAGGATGAAGGAATGTCAGAACTGTTGTTGCTTAATGATAAGATTGCTGAAGTAATGAAAGAAACAATAGTGAGACTGAACCAAAAAGAAATGGTGGAGGTTATTCAGAGCACCGAGAGCAACCAAACACTACAACCTCACTGGTAACCGAGAAAGCCAATGCAGTCAACTCAGCGGTTAGTTCTCACTCCCAGGCTAATCGCTCTGTCCCTAACTCACCTGTGTCCCGTGCCCCCCAACAACCAAGCTCTTACTGGCAGAAAGACTTCAAAATATCAGGCCAGATTGGCGAACCAGGTCAAAAAGACAAACTGACATTTTCCAGTCTTGCTCACCAGATCGAAAATGGACTGAGCAGAGGCTACTCAGAGCTTGACATTGTAGATGCTGTCATCAGAGCTATCTTGCCAGGTCCACAACTACGCAGCTATTTGGAGGGAAAAGCTCAACTCACCCTCCCGACTCTACGACGCATCCTGTGCTCCCATTTCCAGGAGAAGAGCGTCACCGAACTCTATAAACAACTTGCCTCTGAGGTACAGACCCCAAAAGAGACTGCCCAAAGCTTCCTGATGAGAGTTTTAGATCTAAAGCAGAAAGTCTTATTTGCTTCCCAAGAATCAGAGTCAGGACTCAAATACGACCCAGCTTTAGTTGAGCGTATGTGTTTATACACCAGACTCACAGGCTTCAAGAGTGACAGTGTCAGGATAGATATGCATCCACTCCTGTTAGACCCTAAGACACCTGATGAACTCCTGTTGGAGAGGTTAAATACGGCTTGTGCCAATGAGGCAGAAAGGAAAAACAAGAAAAGATGTCTAGCATCGCAGGCTGCTACAAGTGTGAGCGCAGTACAGTCAGACGATGTGTCGCCAGCGAAGAACCCTGTGAAAGAAGGCAAAGCTAAGATACCACCCGAGCTTTTAACTGAGCTAGCGGAGCTTAAGACAGGTGTAGCCTCCCTGAAAGGTCTCAGTGCAGAGATAGCTCAGATTAAGGAGACTCTACAGCAGCCGGTGCCTTGTCCTCAGTCATATGCCCCACCACCAGCTATGCAGTATGATAGAGGTCAGCAGCAACAGCAGTATTATAGCTTCCAGGACCCCCGTCAACGACCACCACCCTCTCAGTATCCTGTACAGCACTACACAGGTAGTCCAGCCCATCGTGAGAGGAGTTGCCACCGTTGCCAGCAGGGTGGAGTCAACGAACGCTGCACACACTGCTACCTCTGCGGGAGTGAAGAACACTTTCAGGCTGGATGTAGAAGCAGAGGTATGGGAACATATAAAGAGAAACATTTAAACCAGCAATTGTTACCACCGAGGGGCGAGTGTTAACCATGCCCATCATCCACAAGTCCCAACATTGCTCCAACTGTAAACAAGAAAAGTCAGGCATGAGACATTGTCCAGCATGTAAAAATGCACTTTATTGTTCAAAAGCATGCCAGAAACGACACTGGAGACAACATAAGAGACAATGCACTGGCTTAAAGACTAACTAAAGACAATGAGACTGTTCAGGCACCACTGCCACAAACTCATGTAAACATTCCTCACAAAGTCACATCTCTGGTGGGCAGGCAATGTCTGGTTGAGTGTCTCTTGGACGGCCACAGGCTTCAAGCTCTATGGGACTCAGGCTCACAGGTATCAATCATCGATGAGAAATGGAAAGAGAACTATCTGCCACACACAGAGCTGAGAGATGTAGCAGATATCATGGACACATCTGAACTCACCCTGACTGCAGCAAATGGAACCAACATGCCATACCTTGGGTGGGTTGAGACAACGTTCCAACTTGTTTCCGGAACTGAACGAACGGAGAAATTGACCATCCCCATGTTGGTAATGAAAGGTTTTCAGCTCACATGCCCTATTATAGGTTACAATGTCATTGAATGCATTGTGAATGAGGCTGACCAAGCTAAACTGTACAGCACAGTGAGGAAAGCATTTCCCAGTCTCAACAGATACAAAGTGAAAGCGTTTATACAGGCTGTTAGTGCAGATACAGTTAACGAGTACAACGTGATGACAACGAAAGACTGTATTACTGTACCTAAACAACGCCACGTGCATGTTGAGGGTCGTATAGCAGCAGGGCCATTTAAACAGGACATGGTCATGATATTTGAGCCAGACTTAAACCCTTAGTGGCCAGACAATCTTGAGTTTTTTGACACTTTGGTTAACGTTAAAAGGGTGCCTCACCGGTCATAACACTAGGTGTCTCTAACCCCACTGACCATGAAATTGTCATTCCAGGCCGTACGTTAGTTGGCTTGGTCCAGACTATTACAGCTGTTTTACCTGCCCAGATGTTTGAAAAAGCCACATCTGTTGCTACTGTTAACCAGACAAACACACAAGCCCAGTGTAGCTCCAGTGAAGAGTGGGACCCACCTGTGGATCTTAGCCACCTGGGTGAAGAACAGGGAGTATTGGCGAAACAGATGCTCAGAGAGGAATGTCATTCTTTCTCTAGAACAGACAATGATATAGGTTGTATTGAAAAACTGAAAATGACCATCTCACTCAAAGACAACAAACCAGTCAAACGCACATACCTGTCTGTGCCACGGCCGCTCTACCAAGAGATGAAAAGTTACCTGCATGACTTAATAGCACAAGGCTGGGTCAGAAAGTCAGACTCATCATACTCCTCACCAGTCGTTTGTGTTAGAAAAAAAGATGGTACCTTAAGACTGTGCATAGACTACAGAGACCTGAATCGGAAAACTCATCCTGACCGCCAACCCATTCCACGCGTCCAGGACATTATGGACAGTTTGGGTGAAAATTCCTGGTTTTCGCTTTTAGATCAGGGAAAAGCGTACCACCAGGGGTTCATGTCAGAAGGAAGTCGTCCACTCACTGCCTTTGTGACCCCCTGGGGATTATATGAGTGGAACCGAATCCCCTTTGGACTCATGAATGCCCTTGCAGCATTTCAGCGCTGTATGGAAGAGTGCCTGGATGGGCTGCGCGACAACATCTGCATCCCCTATCTGGATGACACATTAGTCTACAGCAAGACGTTCAAAGATCACTTGGAGGACGTGAGAAAAGTGCTCCAGAGATTGAGAGGTTTTGGCATAAAGCTTAAGCCAAGTAAGTGTGACATGTTTAAGCCTGATGTGTGCTATTTGGGCAGAATAGTGTCTGCAGAGGGCAGCAAAGTGGATCCAGCAGACTTTGAAGCAGTCAAAGCAATCAAAGGTATAAAACCACAAAATATTGGTCAGCTCAGAAAAATGTTAGGTCTTCTCTCCTACTACAGACAATACAAAAGACTTCTCCAGAAGAGCAGGTTGTTTGCATGAACTGTTAAAAGCTGACAAGACCAAAAAGGACTCAGACACCACAAGAGAACCAAAAGCAAAACCAAAGAGAGCCAGTCAAGCTGTGCCCTCCTCAAAACCAATTGTGTGGACTGACTAGCATCAAGGTGCACTTGAGGAACTAATAGACTGTTTGCTTCACCCACCGGTGCTGGGATTCCCAGATTTCACACAGCCGTTCATCTTACACACAGACGCCTCACACAAGGGGTTAGGTGCCGTCCTGTACCAGAGACAAGATGGTAAGCTGCAAGTTATTGCTTATGGCTCCCGTACTCTAACAGCAGCTGAAAAAAACTACCACTTCCATGCAGGAAAACTAGAATTTTTAGCATTGAAGTGGGCTATCACTGACAAATTCAGAGACTATTTGTACTATGCCCCAACATTTACTGTCTATAGCGATAACCCGCTAACATACATTTTGTCAACAGCCAAACTGAATGCCACCACATCAAGATGGGTCGCTGAGCTCGCTGATTTTCACTTCACCATTAAGTACAAACCAGGAAAGGAAAACAGTGACGCAGATGCTTTATCAAGAATGCCACTTGATGTAGAAACCTTGATGAGACTGCTCTGAGGAGGTGCCACCGGACTCTATCTCAGCTGCTATCCAGGCCATCGCGGTACAGAAAGACACACCTGCTACATGGACACTCTCAGCTGCAGCATTGTCAGTGACAGCAGAAGGTGAGCTAGCAGCAGCAACATTCACACCCATACCAAAAGGACAGCTTAGTGAAGCGCGAAAGTTTGATCCTGTTATAAGCCCTGTATTACAGTGTAAACATACAGACTTAAAACCACTGCCCAAAGAGCTAAAAACTTTTGACCCTAAGACAAAATGCTTGTTCAGAGAGTGGGGCAAGTTAAGGCTAGATAACAATGGCATCTTGTATAGACTAACGTCTGCCCGGAAACAGCTAGTCCTGCCCGATCAGTTCAAAAGGGCTGTGTTTGAAGAGCTGCACAATAATATGGGCCATCAGGGTGTTGACCGCACAGTGTCTTTGATACGTGAGCGCTTCTTTTGGCCACACATGCAGGCAGACATCGAGCATTATGTGACCAACGTTTGTTCCTGTGTAAAGTAGAAAAAGCCCAGCCATGAAATAAGAGCTCCCTTAACAAACATTGTAACCACGCAGCCCTTTGAGCTAGTGTGTATAGACTTTCTCCATCTTGAAAAATGCAAAGGCGGTTATGAATATATTCTAGTTATAACTAACCACTTCACACGTTTTGCGCAAGCCTATGCCACCACCTCAAAGTCAGGCAAAACTGCTGCAAATCTGATATTCAATGACTATGCCCTAAAGTTTGGCTTCCCCTGTCGCATTCACCATGACCAAGGAGGTGAATTTGAAAATCAGCTATTCAGTCAGCTCAAGAAACTGTGTGGCATGGCCGGTTCTAGGACAACACCCTATCACCCAACGGGGAACGGTCAAGTTGAGCGTATGAACAGGACATTGTTGCAAATGCTTAGAACGCAAACTGAAACACAAAAGGCAAACTGGAAGGAATCCATCAATAAGCTTATGTATGCATATAACTGCACACATTGTGAAGTCACTGGCTACTCCCCATTTTACCTACTGTTTGGACGGTCACCCAGGCTACCAGTAGATATGCTCTTTGGACTGTGCTCAGAAACAGATTCTAGTGACCACAGATACTATGTTGAAAAATGGAGAAAGGGCATGGAACAAGCATACTCTATAGCAAATGAGAATGCAAAGAAAGCTGCTGAAAAAAGCAAAAGACACTACGACACAAAAGTAAGGAGTTCTGTGTTACAACCTGGCGAGAGAGTTCTGGTCAAAAACCTGACACCTAGAGGAGGCCCAGGGAAACTGAGAGACTATTGGGAGGACACTGTTCACACAGTAGTCAGACAAATGGGGCCTGACCTCCCTATCTACGAGGTAAAATCGGAGGGAGGCGGGGGACGTTTTAGGGTGCTTCACAGAAACTTGCTTATGTCATGTGACTACTTACCTTTGGAAAAAGTGCCTGAAAAAAATAATCGTACAAGACGTGAACAGAAAAAGACTGATAAACCCGTCACTGTTGTGCCAGACTCTGATGATGAGGGCAGTGTTGATGAATACTCCTGCCATTACGCACCACCTCAACCTGTGTCCCAGCCATCAGAACAAGAACTTCTTACAGCAGCGTCTCAGCCCGCAGCTTCAGCCCCTGCATCAACTCCAGAGCCTCTTGCTGGAGACCATCTGGAGGCGCCCAACCCAGCTGCCGCGGAGACAACTTGTGAGGAGGCAGGGCCCACTGCAGGTGACATATCTGCTCCCCCTCCACCGGTTGTACCCGAGAAACTTGAGGAGGAGACACCTCAGCGGCCGCAGAAAGAGAGACACCCGCCGAGACGGATGACATATGACCAATTGGGCACCCCATCCTGCTACAGTATTCAGCCAGCACCGCAACTGTTTCCTGTGTACCCGGGCCTGGTCCCATGGTTTCCAGCTGTGTAGTCATACTGCACCCCGCCCATTGGTTGGTATGGACTCCAGCAAATGCAATAGACTTTGTGAAGACTCACGTATGGACTTTGTATAGACTTTGTCTTCAGTCACCGGTGATGGACTGTGGTGAAACAGGTGTTAAACCCACAGCATTGAGGACATTGGTTCACTCTACTGTTGATGTCCTGACTACAAG
Organism: Nothobranchius furzeri; assembly: GCF_043380555.1. NCBI lineage: Eukaryota > Metazoa > Chordata > Actinopteri > Cyprinodontiformes > Nothobranchiidae > Nothobranchius > Nothobranchius furzeri. The sequence goes on along the minus strand of NC_091744.1, from coordinate 51,396,298 downwards.
AAAATATAGATTGCAAAACGATTGTTGGCATAATGTCGGGACGACATTTTTTGAGAGGGGGAGAGTGACAGGTTGAAGGACTACTGCATATAAAAGTGTTCACTTGATACTAATTCATATCAGTTGATATAAGAACAGAAATAATGTAAATATGGCAAGAAAATGGTTAAGATGTTATTATTTGTCATGTTATATTGATGGCTTTCATGTTATGTAAGAGAACTGCAATCTATACATCAGTGATCGGCTAATAAGCCTTTTCTGGAATCGATTAGTAGTGTCTCTATTCTCCACTAGGGGGTTTTCGCGCGTTCTCCTCACTGCAATAAACGGCTGTATGAGAGACGCAAGTCATAATCACTCTCGTGATTCTTTTGCCCCTGTTTTCAGGTAAAAGTGGTTAAAGGTTGATATATTCCCAATGTGTATACTGTTAAGATATTTATGAGGTAATTCTCCATTGTTTGTAAGCGTTAGAAGTATTATATTACAGTTTTGTGCACATATATGTGGCGGTTTTGAGCCTCGATTTTGTACTGTGTAATGGCCAGTCGGATAATGGCAGGAGCTAAAAACGCCGCTGTTGTCAGCCATTTTGTCAGAAAACCTGCTCCAGTAAATGTATAGAAAGCACTTTAGTATTTCAGTTTATTAGTTAGTGTTTTCTTCCACCATGTGACATCTAGCAGTACAGAATGTGAGATGTTTCTGTTCATTTTGACTGCAATAAACAGCTGTATGAGAGACGCAAGTCATAATCACTCTCGTGATTCTTTTCCCCCTGTTTTCAGGGGTGTAACAATGGCTTATTTTTTATATTAGTTGGTTTGTTTTAGTTTGTTTTGTTGTTTTATGCACACTGATTTGCACGGCTCTGCCCCCTGCTGACATGAACAAGTAATGGCAAGTTCCTTGGGATGGGTGTTTTTCACATGTATGTGAGGTCCACTTTTAACATCCGGTTGGCGCAATGCTTGCCAGTATCGGACCCTTTTATTTATGTTTTGTTTCTGGTGAGCCCTGAGTTGCCTCATGCCTCAAGAGGAGGGAAGGCTGATGATGATTTCCTCACATTATTACCCTGCCTAGATGGAATTACCTTGAATATTAGATGATAAGGATTGTTGCTGAAAACAATTCAAAATCAACAGTCATCTCCCAGAATTTTTTTGTGCTTTTTTGCCACAGGTCGTGAAACCAGGAAATTGGGTTCTGATGAAGGTGCTGAAGCAAAACAGATGGGGCAGCCAGAGGTCTATCCGAAGTACTCCTCATCACTCCCACTGCTGTGAAGATTGCTAAGAGGCCATCTTGGATTCATCTATCCCATTGCAAGCTTATCAACGTCAACCAACTGCTCTATCGCTGCAACGAAGTCCGACTACAAAGGGGTGGACCACCACTAGGGTGCCGTCTCTCAAACCCGGTGAAGATAAGATCAAGATAGGATAAGATAAAGATCTGCTTCAAGCTTGCTGGGTTCAACACATTGTTGATGTTGGTGGTCACACTCATGGCCCTGCACTTGGGCCGCCTCTCAGCACCTGATGGAACAACTGAGGCAGCAGCATTTGAGGGGGTACTAGAACTGAAACGACAGACTGGGGCTCCTCCCTGACCGCATATCTGTATGACAATGTAACCTGCATCCACCTCGGCTGAAGACCCCCTGGACGCAATTACAACAGGACACAGTGAAGAAGAGACGCTGGGAAAGGATCAACTACCTCAAGCACCTGCGCCCAAATCTCCAGACTGGTTTCACAGTCAAGGACCTTTAAGACCTTTCGGGGACAAGATCAGCTCCCTGACAATTGGACAACCGCCTTGACATGCCACGGAAGGACCCTGAAGTCTTCCTATTGAGAAGTTGAACTTTGTGCTTCATGATCCGAACTACGTTATTACGCTCAGGACCTGGACTTCAAGGTACTCATCAACATAAGACTGAAACCATCCTGATCAATGGAAGATGACCCTGACTTCCAAACTTATTCTCCAACCAAGACTCTCAGTCCATGCACAAGCCCTTTGATGAAGAACGCCTGGTTTGCATCAGCTCAGCCGTAGTTAGAGCCGCGTAAATTATTATTACACCCTCATTTTTCCTCATTCACAGGAAGATTCATCTGCAACTTGGAGCTTTAATCTAAATTCACCTGATCTTTCATTTCAAACTTCAGTCATTCAAGTACAGATTAATGAAAGCATTTCATTATATTATCATTATTATAAGCAGTGTTGGGCAAGTTACTTCAAAACTGTAATGCAGTATTTATTACTTGTTACCCTCATTTTAAAGTAATTCATTACATTACAATATTACTGATTTTAAAATGTAAGGCATTACACTACTTTTGCATTACTTTAAGTTACTTTCACCAAAACAACTTCAATATGAATCTGGTAATCTGACTCAGTGAGCTCATGACATATATGTGGAAAGTGATGTGGTGTCTGAGCTAGGATTGCTGTTAAAAACAGTCCGATATAATAACAGTGCTTTAAAATGATTGTTTATTAAATAAAAGCAACAACAATCTGTACTCTCAGCTCGTTGCCATCTTATATTAACTTTTCACTGGTAAAAATGCGTATTGGGGATAAATCTACCTACTTTTTTCTTTTTTTCTTGGTTTTATGTGAATAATTTCCTGCCCTTTCTCTCTCTAACCTTCCTACATGCTGCATGTTTTCTCCGTCTTCCAGAAAAACTGTTTCCTAGATTTCCTACTTTCTAACTATCAGCCAAAGGGATCTTCACATGCGCGGCGCTCCAGCAATAATGAGTTGAAATCACCGGCGCACAGATTAACTCAGATGAGGCAAAGCACGTCAGAAAAGTACAGAATACCAGAGAATATGCGCTGATATGAACGATCGCAAGTGAATTATTTTGTTTTAGTGGAGCAATTTTGTGAATGTTGCAGCGGCCGCGTGCAGGACGCAGCTGGAGTAGTTGAGCCGTTACCGCGGCGTCCTCTCTGCCCGCAAAGCTGAGTCCATAAATGACGTAATATATGCAGATACTGGATCTTTCTTCGGGTTTCCCGCAATTTGAATTTTTAAGGAACACATCTTGAGTCTGGGATTAAAAATGCATTGTAATTACCGCGTTACTGACAATTGTACCGAATAAATATTACCATTTTCTTTCCCTGTAATGCCTTACATTACCACATTACAGCAAAAAGCAATGCATTACAGTAATTAATTACTTTTGTACCGCATTACTCCCAAAACTGATTATAAGTGACAATAAACAAATGTTTATTTAATGATTATTTAACTCATAAGTTTTAAAAGTTCACATTATATTTAAGAATTCATTCTTTGATTAAGCAACTAATCCGAGCTGCGAATGTTCACTTTCCTCAGCGGCATGAAGAATCCTGTAGGACAATAAGGGAAGCTTGAGGCCTTGAGGAGCGAACATCATTGTTGACCATACATTATCATGTGTTCAGAGTTGCAGAGAGGATCTGAACTCCAGCTGATGGGACGAAGGCAGGCAGATTAAAGGAAACACATGCAGACTCGTGTCTCTATTTTGACCAGATATTGAAGGGTCAAACTGTAATTAAAAACTGACCATTACTGGACATTACGCATTTATCAAGCTTGCTTACACACCAAACAGGGTTGGAAAACTGCATAAGCAACCTTCCACGCAAACTTTGGGATGTATAAAAGAAAACGTAGCGGAAAAATGTGCGCTACTTTAGGTTGACTAAGGAACTGGCTTATGCACATTTTGGACATGGAGAGCACCTGCAGTGCTGCTGCTGCTGAGAAATATACATTCATGAATTACAGCAGCATTATCACTTGTACCACTTTGTGCACACACAGAACAAGCAAATACTCTAAGCAAAGTTTTATAAATGAGAACTCTGGTCCAGTGTTCACCAGCCAGGATGAAAATCACATTGCTCCTCTTGAATCTCAGGTTTGACAATCCAATGGACCTTCCTTTCCAGAAACCCTTTTAAATAGTGTATTTAGTATTTTTTATAGTCGAGAAATCTAGACCATCAGTTGCCAAAGCAAAATGAATTAGCTCTGCATGCCACGCTCCGTTGGGACCGCTGCAGCCCCGGCCAGTCTGGTGGCTGGCCATGGACAGTGCTCTGTTGGTCACTTAAAGTAGCTTTCTGGAGTTTTCCCCATTCAGAAATTATGTATGATTTGTCAGAAATCTGTAAAAGTGATTGCACATTTCATACACAGAGGCAATGTGCTTTCCATTAGCAAGAACATTAAAATCAACGTGACAGAAAATACTATTTAAAAATTTTTAAGAAACCAAGTTTAAGTTAAAGGGTGAGCAAACAGTGCAGAAGGTGCAGTATAAGATTTATTCAAATGCTGATGAACACATGAAGGTTTTTAATTTTTATTTAAAAGTTTCTAGAGTTGAGGCACATTTGAGGTCATGAGGAAGCTGACTCCATCTGTGTGCTGCATAGTAGCTGAAAGCAGCTTCATGTTTGGTTCTGACCCGAGGTTCTACCAGCTGACCACATCCTAAAGATCTCAGAGCCCTGCTGGGCGTATAAACCTGAAGGAGATCTGGCATGTATTCTGGCCCAATGCCATTGAGTGATTAATAAACTAGTATAAGTACTTTGAAATCAATTCAGTAGTTTACTGGTAACCAATGTAGAGATTTTAGAACAGGAGTAATGTGTTCAGTTCTCTTGGTTCTTGTTAAGACTCTAGCAGAAGCTTTCTGAAGAAGCTGCAGTTGCTTCACAGCTTTGTTGGGAAGACCAGTCAAAAGACCATTGCAATAGCCCTGCCTGCAGATGAACGCATGAAGAAGTTTGTGTAGGTCTTGCCTGGACATGACATTTTATCACATGACACAATAACGTAGGGTCAGTCACCAGTGTTGTTCATTTCCTGTAGAGATACAGCTTTCATCTTTGATAGGTAATTTTTCATTTATCCCATATTACATGAAAGGATGACACACGCAGAGGCATTAGATTGATTATTCGTATTTTCGTATTTTCCATGACCCTTGAACCTGAAATAAACACACACACAAGAGAGGATTTCAATGTACCCCGAGTCCCCAAACAGTGGAGAGTCGACGCAGGGGAAACCCCCTCCGAAGCTGGCCCTACGTCTCTCCCCTGAGTCCTCAGTTTCCCAGGGGTTTTATTGACCAACAGGACAGAGAAGGTGGGCCTTCTCAAGTTACAGACATACTACATTCCAGAGATACCAATGAGCTTTGGCTCAAAAAGGAACATATAAAAAATACCCAAAATTTCCCCCCTGAATGTAACTTTTTGAGCAAGAAAAGATGAAACAATAAAAATAAAACACATTATCATGGAATTATGACACACCTACCAACCTGGAATTTGGAATGTTCAATCAGTGAATAAACCAGACACCAAAACCCATCCTAGCTTTATTAAGGTAACCCACATCAGTAGTCATCAAAAACCAGATAAAATTAATGACCAATAAACACACCTAATGCATGACAAATGCATGTCATACAACACAGAAAATGATTGAATTTCAAGGTGAGGAGCTGGACACTTGCAAATCTCATCTGAACCGTTTCCACATCTTCCGTTTCCTCCTTTGCTGTGATCCATGGCTTGTAGAACTGAACAGGTTTCAAAATGTGTTTGTCACAGATGATTATCAGTGGGCTGACTGACCTGTGGTTCTGGTTCCCTCTGAACTTTGTGTTTGACCCCCGCACCTCATCTCCAGTCCAGGTGTGATGCACTGCAATGGGTCTTGGTCACAGACTGTGCTCTCAGCTCTGCGTCGTCCTGCTGGCGTGTCGATGCAGGATGGAGGTTGGTACCATTTTGTGTCACTTACTGAGCGAGCTGTCTGATCCACAGCAGGTTTGTGGTGTTACATCAGCTCAATCATGTCTTTCTGGCCTCCTCCGTCTTGGACTGCAGGTCAGCAGTTTAGCCATGTCTTTCTGGCCCATCTTGGACTGTAGGTCAGTGACTCCACCTCCTTGCGAACTTTCACACCTGCTTGCACAGAGGAACTCAGACTCCCCCTGCTAGTTATGGTAATTGGGTGATCTTCCTGGTAGTTGGGAGTTGAGGTCGATGGGGGGTGCAACGTTTCTTGTGTTCTGTCTGTGTCTTTTGATGTTCTCTGCAGAAACCACTGCAGGTCAGCCACTGTTCTTTATCACCTGTTAATCGAGTTGCCCACCACCAAGTCTGAGATGACCACACCTGCACATCACAGCAGGACATTACAAACACAGATCAAGGAGTCTTCCAGTCTAGCCTTGGTTTGGCTGCTTAGGGAACAATTTGCATTCAGGCCGGAAGGCCTTCTAAATGTAAATTGCATTCAGGCAGGAAAGCATTGTAACTCAAAGGTTGCACTGAGTGGGGATCATTTGCTTCCAAAAATTTCCCCCAATTAAACACCATGTGCTAAACTTGATGTCTGGTTAGCATAAATGAAATCAGTAATGTTTGCCATAATTCATTACAAACAAAAATAACCCCTTATGGTTGACAAATTTGAATTCATTTGCCTTGGAGATAAATTCCCAGAACCTGCCCGTCTCCGGGAGTCAGATAACAGCTTCTTCACAGTGGGGCGCTACAAAACACTAGGGGTGATCAAAGGGACTCTTCAAAGAGGGGCCAGTCCCATCACCCCCTGTGGAGCTTCACACGCTACCTTAAAACAACAGGAGGTTATAAAGGTTTGCAGTGCAGTCAAACTTTTCAACAACAGTCACCAAAACAAAAGACAAGTTGGTATTTACATTCAAAAGAGTCTGCCTGGGCTGAGTTGATTTTTACATTTCAAAAGGGTCTGCTTGGGCTGTGGCTTCTTGACATGTCTTCGCAAATTTATCATCACAGGCCACCCGATAACATCCTAAGCTGGAGTCAAGACTACACATATATGTGAGGACAGCATACAGACAAAATACTGAGAAAATGCCCTGAGACATAAAAAACCTAGCACTGTGTTAATTCAATCACCATTTCATGTTCCATGTTGTATTAAATTAACCCAGTAACACCAGTAATTTACATAATCCATCAATGGTCGACAAGACTCGTTTAATGGAAAGTTTTTAAGGTTTATGAAAGATCCGAACACCTTCCTGCAAAAACAGCAAGTCAAATTATTAAGGCCAGAAAACTCAATTGGGTACGGTCTGCTTATGGCAGGAAAACCAAGAAATGAAAACAAAATCATAAGTCAGGATGTCCTTAATTGTTTAAGGATCAGGCGACTTAAAGTCAAAACAAAACGTGTAAACACCAATCACAGAAAAGGTTAACATATATCGGCCTAACATGATTTAGGCCTAGTCCACACGTAGCCGGGTTTTTTTAAAAACGAATATCCACCCCTCCAAAAACTTGCATCCACACCACCGCGTTTTAAAAACAAACTCTGTCCACACGTACCCGGATAAATGCGTTAAGGACATGCCAGACCTGTAGGTGGCAGTACTTCCCCCGTTCTTAACCTCGTCCTTAGTCTGTGGTCTTCCGCAAGGAGCAGTAATTCCGCTTGCAAAAACAAACAAGCAAAAAGCGCTTGGACAATTGATGGATCGGGTAGTGACAGAGCGCAGCTCTGAGGGCTTCCATGATGCCGGCTAGTGTAAACACAGGTCGCACACGTGATGTCAGCATTTTTTTGTCACGGAAAGTGATGTTGCAGACCTTAAAACTCCGGTTTTGTCTGTCCACATGCAGACACCCAAAACGGAGAAAACACAGATCTTCACTTTGGCCGAAGTTTTTAAAAAGATCTGTTTTCGTGTGAAAAAACTCTGTTTTCGTGTGGATGACAGGCCAAAACGTAGAAAAAGATCTACGTTTTGGCAGATCCCCGGCTACATGTGGACAGGGCCTTAGTCATATCATAAAACCCTGAGATACGAAAACTGTCTCAGCAAATTAATGGCTTGTCGGTATAAAGCATTCATGTACTGCATTGTGCAGAATTCTATCACCAAAGAAAATAGCCCACTAAAATAAAACTGCATAATTGAAACAATAATACAGAATATAATGACACTAGCTTACATATATCAGATGGTCCCACTGGAAAATTTAAACAATAGGTCTCATAAAATCAGCTCATTTTTAGAAAACAAAAACCAATGACAAATGTTCCTACTTAATTAGTCTAAATGAAAAAAAATAAACCAGGTCGAAATATTTAGTTTGGGGTTGTTTAGACTGTCTATGTAAACATGGGACTGAGAACCTTCATGAGCTGAGCTGAGCTAAGTTTGCATTCCAGAAAAGAACAGCCTACCATGTGTGAAATAGAGACCATATTGAGTCAAAGTTGTATTTTTGAATTAAGTCCATGAACAAAAAGGCATCTATCAGCCTCACGGCTAATCTGTTTCCACAGGAACCCTGTGTCAGAATTGTAACAAGGCTGTTTTAGTTAAAAGGGAAAAAAGAGTCTGTGCCAGGGACTCAAAACTCCATTTTATTTTTGAGCAGTTTCAAAGTTAACAGGAACTTTAACCTAATCACAGCACAAGACACTCTATCCAGAAAAACAAAATACATTTCAGACACACCAGACACTCAACTTAAAAAGTGGCTGATCAGACCACTCTACATACAAGAGGGGAACAATTAACATACAATTAACACACACATCCTCACACACACTAACTAATCAGTCTAATCAATTCAGGTAACTCAAATAACTAAATCATAATTACACTTCCTATCCATAACAGAAAACATCTACATTCAATTAAACACAAGCATAAACATGAATCTGCCCTCCCTTGGGAGTTGGTAGATCCCAGAAGTGCTGATTAGGCTTCCTAAGGAGATAAGCTGCTGGTGTGAGACTCCATGGGAAACTCCAAAGCCCTTTTCAGACAGACATTCTGGAACATTTGCGGACAATTCAATCCGGTTTTTAACCGGAACTGTGTTTTCAGACACACCACTTTTGTACCGGAACTTGTCCTTTCGGCTGCGTTCATACAGCAGGGAAAAGTTCCAGATGTCTGACGGCGGCGGGGGGGTGGGGGGGAATCGGACTTATGTTAAGAAGAAGAAGAAGAAGAAGAAAATATAATTTCTATAGCGCCTCTCAAGATAAAAATCACGAGGCGCTTAAGCATAATTCTGCGCACACGAAGACGCATAAGAGACCTGGATGATGAAGCTCAGTGGTTAAAGGAATCACTGAAGTGGTGTGAAGTGCTCCATCGCGCGTCTAGGCTGTACCGTAGGAGGCGAGCTGCCGTGGTTCGCCGCATGCTACAGCAGCGAGCTATCTAGGTGCGCACAGCGTCCCCGGTCCCCTCCTCCTCCCCCTCCCTCTTGTCCGGAACTTCACCTCACCAGTCTGAAGCAGCCACCCTGTCCGTAACATGTCCGGACCTGTTACTAGGGGCTTCGTCCGGATAAATTCTGGAACACGTTATCCGGATGTTTGTATTCAGACAGAAAGGTCTTACGGACAGATTCCGGAACATTTCCGTTTTTCATGGCCTGTCTGAAGGGGGCTCAAGTCACTGAGGTGACAGACACTGCTGTCACAGTCTGTCATTTTAAAAGGGCAATAAGACACTAAGTTCTATATTAAACCAAGCAGAAGCTATTCACATTAACAGAAAATCATAATTTACAATAACTTTCCCTTCTAATTCTGTAACTCGGGGTCAAATCCATCAAAACAGAGAAATATGCAAAGGACTGGGACACTTCTGCATGCATTCAATTCAATTCAAGTTTATTTATACAGCGCCAAATCACGACAAGAGTCGTCTCAACGCACTTCACATAATAAACATTCCAATTCAGGTCAGTTCATTAAGCCAATCAGAAATAATGTTTCCTATATAAGGAACCCAGCAAATTGCATCAAGTCACTGACTAGTGTCAGTGACTATACAGCAATCCTCATACTAAGCAAGCATAAAGCGACAGTGGAGAGGAAAACTCCCTTTTAACCGGAAGAAACCTCCAGAGAATCCCGGCTCAGTATAAGCAGCCATCCACCACGACTCACTGGGGATCGAGAAGAAAGAGCACACACACACACACACACACACACACACACACACACACACACACACACACACACACACACACACACACACACACACACACACACACACACACACACACACAAACACACACACACACAAACACAAACACACACACATGTTGGGGTTATTAGGAGCGAACAATTCGTAAGCTTTAACTTACTTTTGGATTCTTCAATAAATTCTGTAAATATGGAACTATTTACTGATTTATTAATTAATTAAGATATTCTTAGATATCTTCGGGGCACCACCCTTTAATTAGAAAGGGAAATGAATCCAAAACTCTTATCAGTCTTTCTTGAAGTTCGTAGAATCCTCGGAGCAGAGACTTCTCTTCGACACAACAAAGCTACTGGACACAAAAATCTGAATTTTATAACATTTAATTAACAATTTGTCAAATGAATAAACAGTGGAATAGATGAATAATAACCGTGTGATATGATTGAAGATGGATGTGTTTGCATGTGATGGAGGATGTATGAATGGGGTCCTTTGTTCTCACAAAGGAGTAGTGTGTGTGTGTGTGTGTGTGTGCGTGTGTATGGATTCAAAATGGAGTCTTGAATACAAGATGGCTGACCCCTTTGTCTGGCTAAAGTGTGGGTGGCAACTTGCACTTTAACTTCCAAAGCACTTAGAATCAGTAGTAACTTAACCTTAAATCACTCAAAACATTTCAAAAGATCATGAAACAACACAAAAGATTAATCACAAATTAATATCTTTTAGTTTCAGCCTGGCCATGACAGAAACCATTTTAAGATACCAAACAATGATCAATAAGCAGTTTATTCTTTCAAAATGACCCGACGGACGTGTTTGGGACGAAAGAGGAAAACACGAAGCTACTTTTTAAGCAATAGCGCGGTTTTATTGCTTATTCTGGACTATAGAGTTAACGGAAGAAGAAGGAGAGAGAGAAAGAGATGAGTTGCTGATCACCAGAAGAGCGAGGCGTCCCTCCCTCTTTGATTTGACGGTTCTCCGTGTTTCTCCGCAGCTTTCGGCGTCGTCCGTCGGTTTGATGCTTTCTCCGTTGTTTGGCGTTCACGAGTGTTTCTCCACGGGCTGGACAGAGACAGCAAAGTTTCTTTCTGTGCTGAGTTATAACTTACAGCGTGCTTGATGGAGTTGTTGCTTTCCTCCGCAGTTCTGTGTCCTCAAACATCAGCTGGAGGGGAGCAGAAACGAGCAGATCTGATGGGCTTGCAGTTTAGTTTCCAGCAGTTCCGTGGGCTCAACGTGGGCACTTAGAGCTTCCGCGTGCTCAAGGGAGTCGGAGCGTTGACAAGCGTGTCCTTACCGCCAGGTATCCTGGGCAAAAGAACGAGGATTCTTTGTCTCTGCTGAAGATTTATGGTCTTAGTTCGCGGGAAAAGCTCCACGGCTTCCCGCACATGCGCAGAACGTGTTTCTGGTACTAGGCGGTGACATCATCCCAATGCTTCCGTGTGCAAAGCATCATGGGAAATGAAGTTTCTTGGCGCTGATGTGATTATTTGCTTTTCAGAGCAATTTAAGCACAGTCATTTTGGAGAAAATCACTGCATAGTAATTTCCTCATGAGGTCAGACCCTCAACATTCCCCCTTTTGGTTTCGGGGATCGCGCCCAAAGCTCGATCGTCGGAAGCACAGATGGGTTTGTTCCTCATGAACGTAGGTCGACTTGATTGTCGGAAGCACAGGTGGGTTTGTCCCTTAGGACGTTGGTCTCCTTGGACGCCTTTGTCTTTGGTCTTTGTCTTGGATCCTGGCGCCTTTGGTCTTTGATCCTGGTCAGGCACAAAGAGGATAGGAAACGGGATAGTCCCCAACGCGCATAACGAGAAGAAGCCACTCACGCAGGTGGTACGCAATGATGATGTCGTCCATGCGAGAGGTAGTAGTGTAGAAGGAGGAAGGTCGGTGGGCGGTTAACTCCACGAGTGGACACAAAGGCATCTCACCGCCGGCCATACAGTTCAGTTTATGGAGCACGCGGTGATGTACGAGGTCCATAGTTCGCAAACGCGCATTGACCTATGTGGTCCCAAGATTCCCCCCTTTTTTGGTCCAAAGGGTGGATCAGGACAGTCTTTGGGCTAAAACAAGGACCATAAAACTAAGAGGTACTACAATGTGCTGGTGCGTCAGACAGAGTCATTGACAGACTGAGCTGGGCCGGCACATAACCACTAGTCAATATGTGACCAAGTAAGAAACAAAAATACAGAAAACCCAAAAAAAAAAAAACATGTAACATATAACATCCAAGAAAATTCATAGCAACCTTGAGGTCTCATAAAATACATTCTTAGGTCATACATTCAGTGTGTAGCTTATAAAGAATGTGACATAATGCAACACTCAGATAAAAATGTGAGGTAGACTAAAGTGAGAACTACTCTTAGGGTTACAAAATAATAAAGAAAATGTTGCTCACCCCCTTTAGACAGGTGTGGTACATTCACGCTTGGATTCTCCCCGAACGCGGTCACGAGGCACACCGTAGGTGAGCAAGTGCATCTTATCTTGGAGTTTCTTAACACGCCTGTAGGCGGAATAAGCTATCACGGCCGTGATGAGCCATCCCATCCCCAGAGCGACCAATGTGCAGATTAAGGTGGTATAATCTGTGTCAATGTAGCGTCTTGGGTATCTATTCATGGGCGTCAAAGTAAGTTCACGCGGGGTTTGTGTGAACTTAACAAGTTTGGTTCCTTCAATCAGTAATTGTTGGTCAATTTCTAAATCGATGGTAAAGTTATAACCCTGGAAAGCGTCCATGATCTCAATCTCTGAGTCATGCTGTTCGAGGTTGAGGTGATGGAGTGCCAGGTTTCTAGTTCAAAGTGGAAATGCCTACCGTCCTTTCAAATACCAAAGTTCAGCATCGACTTAAACCTATAGATGTGAGGTGTCACAATTATGGGAACATGTAACAGGAAACCGAGTTCTAATTTTCTGCATCAACGTGAATGGGAATTGCACTGCCTAGGCTGTACGCTAGGTGGATTTGTGAAAGGTGCACAGTAGAGGGGTAGCAGCTGTCAAGCTATCTTTGAGCAGGTCCAGTGGTACCAAGTACGGGGAAATACGACTTTCAACCAAGCTGTCCAGCGTGGAACTTACTTCCCTGAGCAGGTCCTACATCAAATCTCTCACCACTCATGTGTACACAATATCCTGATGTATGGTTTCAGACAAAGTCTTGATTGCACGTAGAGATTCATTAATCAGAGCAGAATGTAGGTTGACAGTTACAAGAGTACCCTGTAAGGTTTTAGTAAGTACTTCCTGTTAGCGTTCTAGGAGGAGTTTCTCTTGGTTAGTGAAAATGACGGCGGGGGGGGCTTGGTTCTTTGTCGGTTAGTACATGTTAGTGGGTTAAACGTGCACTTCCCCCCTTTTCCATTCCCATGCATAGAACTATGTAGCGACTACGTCTACCTCCTGCGGGGAGTCTGGTCTCTGTACCCGCGGGGATGGTTTGACGTAGGGTTTGATTTGGTTTGCATGCACCCATTTGTAGACAGGCTCCTGTCTCGCTTTGGTGATGCGTAACCTGTATGCAACTGGAGAGAGTTTTGCCACGATCTCAAATGGTCCTGACCAGCAGGGCAGGAACTTCTTAGGTTTGCGTGCCGGTTGGGCGAACCGAAAGTAGAATACTTTGTCACCCACCTCGTATTCGCGGCTGGTTGTCTTTTGGTCGTAGTAGGCTTTAGCGCCTTCTACGTTGGTCTCCAGTTTCTTCTGAGCGTGCGCGAACGTAGCTCTGAGGTGTGTTTTCAAGTCTGCCACATACTGATGAGCGGTATAGGCAGTGGCAACACTGACATCCTCTGGGTGATACAGGAGGTGCAGTGGTAGAGTCATCAGTCTGCCGGTCATCATCTCAAAGGGCGTAACCCCTGTGGATCGCTGGGGAGTGGACCGTATGGCCATCAGGACCAGAGGGAGCTTGACGTCCCAGTCCTTCCCAGTGGAGCAGACGTACTTTTTGAGCATAGAGACGACCGTGCGGTTCATCCGTTCGACCTGTCCGGATGACTGTGGGTGATAGGGGAGGTGGAATCTCACTTCCACTCCCAGAAGTTCAAACAGGGACGTCATTACACTGGATGTGAAATGAGTTCCTCGGTCAGAGTCAATGCAGAGTGGAAGTCCCCATCGACTGAAAACGTGGTTAATCAGCAGTACAGCGGTTGTGACGGCTGTATCGTTGGGCGCTGGAAGGCACTCAACCCACTTTGTGAAACTGCAAGTTACAGTTAGCATATATTTGTTTCCTCTTGCCGATTTGGGAACCGGTCCAACCCAGTCGATCTGCAGGTGGGACCAAGGGAAGGTTATTCCCCTGCGTTGCAGTGGTGCTCTAGCAAGCGGCTGGGAGGGTTGAAACTGGGCACAGATGAGGCAGCCTTGGACATAGCTGTGTACGTCCTTGGACATCGACGGCCAATATGCTACTTCTGTCAGTGACGCGAGGGTAGCTTTTGCTCCGCGGTGACCTCCAACCGGAGTGTCGTGGGCGTAGGCAAGCATCACTCCTCTGTGGTCGAGTGGAACAACCCAGCGCGGCGGGCTGTGGTCGTCACGCATGTAAACTAACAAATCGTTTTGTAGTTTCAGGTGCGTGAGTTGACGATGCAGGTTTACCAAATCTTGACTTGCGCCAGTAGGTGGTGACGGTTGTTTAGACATCGGGCCCTTTTGGAGAAGCTCGCGGATGAGCTTCAGGTCAGGATCTTGTTCCTGCATGGTGACTAGGTCTGCATCATGTGGTTGTCTGCCTAGAAACACGGGTACCCCAACGGTCCGAGGTTCGTCTGCCTGTTTATCATGGCGACGAGTAATCGCACAGACCTCGTGAACGGCCTTGGGAGGAAGCCACTCGTCTTTGAATTCCCAGCAGGTTCCCTGGTCAGCACCGAGCTTAGCAAGGCGGTCAGCTTCGTCATTACCATCTTTCTCCGGACCTATGGTCCTGGAGTGACCTTTGACCTTTTTCCAGTAGACCATTATGCCTTTCTCAGTGGTGAGCAGATCACACGCTAGGAATAACTCCGAGTGTTTCACGTCTCTGTTCCTGGCGTTTTTCATGTGATTCTCCTTCCACATGGGGAAGTGAGAGATGAAGCTGTGTCTAGCGTAGTTTGAATCAGAGCAAAGGACGATTTGAGTGATGTCCAAGGCTGCCGCCTGCTGGAGGGTTATCAACACTGCAGCAATTTCGGCGTACTGACTAGACTTTTGGCCCAACCGGTAGTGATTTGGTTGCTTGGTGTCACAGTCCACCCAAACGACTCCAACCCCAGCACGGAGCTGGCCTTCGTGAAGGTAGGCGCATCCGTCAGTGTAAACCTTCGGAAGCCCTTGGCAAACATTCTCATCAAAGTAGCGATGATTGGATGCGGTTGGGTAGACTGCGGCAGGTGTGTCCAGGGGGCCCATGACGGAGTCAGAGTCACAGTGCTGGCAGCCAGCTAGCCCTTGTCCTAGCGCTAGCTTGGTGTTCTGACCATACTTGACCTCAATGTTGTATCCTTGGAGCACCATCATCCACGTCGCAATGCGGCTGTTTGACACTCTTCCTTCGCGCAGACGCTGGCTGTTTAGGAAGGTGACAGGCTGATGACACGTTTCAATGATCACTTTCTGTCCACCGATGTAACTACGAAAGTGTTCGACGGCCCAGACTGTAGAGAGGAGAGCTCTCTCGCAGTCTGAGAATTGGAGTTCCACCTTGCTCAGAGGCTTGCTGGCGTATGCCACAACTCTCATGTCCTGATCGTGTTTCTGCTTCAAAGCAGCGCTCAGGCAGTGAGAGGAGAAAGTAGCCTCTATGTAGAACTCTTTATCCTTGTCTGGGTAAGCCAGACAGGGTGCGGACGCCAACTTCTGTTTTAGGAACTGGAAGGAGTGTTCTTGGGGTCTGTCCCACACGAAAGGTGTGTCGTTCCGAAGTAGCTCGGTGAGGGGCCTCGCTATTTCAGCGTACTCCTCAATGAACTGCCTGGAGTAGTTGCAGACTCCGAGGAAGCTCCTGAGTTCAGTCAGATTAGCTGGGGCTTTGATGTCCTGAATGGCTCTAATGCGTCCCGCTTGGAGCTCGACTCCATTAGGGCCAACCAGCAGTCCAACATACTCCACGTTGGTTCGACACCACTGTCCCTTGAGAATCGCCAATTTAGCTCCGGCATCAGCGAGCTGTTGCAGCACGTGACGGAGTTCGGCCAGGTGCTCCTCGAAGGTTCGACTCCTCATCAAGATGTCATCGACATATATGAGGTTCCCTCTGGAAGCAGCATCTGACATGGCTTTGTGGAGGAAGATGTTGAACTCTGCAGGTGAGTTAGAGTAGCCAAAGGGGCAGCGGTTCCAAGTATATTGGCGATTTCCAAAGGAGAAAGCTAGTTTATACTGGTCCGCCGGCTCAACCTTCATGGTCCAGAAGCCGTTGGCTACGTCAACCGTAGAGAAGAAACGAGCATCTCTGACTCTGGCTAGCTGCTGATCTAAATGGATCATAGGCCACCTGGAGAGAGGTACTTGTTTGTTCAGTGCACGATAGTCTATGGTGAGACGCCATTTCCCAGTCGGTTTCAGAACCGGCCAGATGGGAGAGTTGTAAGTGGAGTTACACTCTCTGATGATGTTTTTCTCCTTCAACTGATCGAGGATCTCCTGGATCGACTCATAAGCAGCGAGGGGAATCTTGTACTGACGTACAAAAGTAGGAGGGGCATTCGGGTTCGTCGGAATGCGAACCGTGTGCAGGTTTGTGAGTCCACAGTCCAGGGAGTCCCTGGATAAGATGGACTGAAACTCATAGAACAGGCTTCTAAGCGCTGCTCTCTGCTCCTCTGACTCCAGCGCATCCGCTTTGTCAAGCTGCTGGCTGACTTCGGCCTCGAAGCCGTCATAAGGTTCAGAGGAGGAGGGTCTCTGGTGTTCCGGGCTTTCAGCCGGTGACTCAGAGGGTTGAGTATTTATTGCAAAAACCGTTAGACACTGACCACCGTCAGTATCTAAGGTTGCACTGCAAATGGGTTCCTCAGGAAGGGCTTCATGCCGCTTGATGGTAATCATTTGTGAAGGGAAAGTACTGAATGTGTCTACACCAACCTGTCTGTCGTTCAAGAACAACGGAAGTTGTCCGATCACGGGAACTGAAAGTTCGAAGTCATGGAATGAGCTATCTATCAGCATGCCCAAGGGCTTTCCTGCCGGCATGTGGATAGGACTCCGGGTCGGATTTTCGACCAACAAGTACGCAGAACGATTGTTCAGCTCCAAGAGTGGCGTGCCACAGACGGCTAAGTTGAGCTCCAAGAAGTGTGGTGATGGCTGGAAGAAGGCCTGTGTGCCTGGCAGCTTCTGATGCTTCATCAGAGTCAGACGAACAGGCACTCCTTTGACCTGTGGGGGCAGAACCGTGCTGGCCTCAACCACTGCACGGCAGGCCTGTGGAATGGTCTGACCGGACAGCAAGTGTTCAGGGCCTTCTGAGCGAGGCTCAGAGGATGGTGTGGCTCGGGCCCAAAGGACTTGATTGCAAGTGTCCAGCTGGGCACCGAGTCGAACCAGCAGATCTGCTCCAATGAGTGCAGGTGGATCAAGCTGTGGTATGATGCTGAATGTATGTGTGAGCTGTCTTGCTCCAAGTTGGATAGTCAGAGAGCAGACCTCTGGCGCTTTCAGGAGCCTCTGCGGCCAAGTAGGTGACAAGAGCCGATGGCTACGTGTCACACTGACCAGAAGGGGGTCCTTCTGACGCAGGTGTTCAAACGTCTGCTGGCTGATGGCTGACTTTTCAGACCAAAGAGCAAGGCGAGCATCTGAGATGTGGGTGCAGTTGATGGTAAGACCACCAACTATGTGTGGTGCATATGGCTGCAGGCTGACGTTCTTCAGCGAGCAGAGAAAAGATGAATGTGTGCGGAACGGAGTTCCAGGAGCGGTTTCATGCCTTTGCAGGCGGACATCGTCTGTGGGAGCTGTAGGGAGGGGCATGACCTTGGAACAAGGGTTTTGCTGCTCACTTATGCTGACTTCAAGAATGGAGGATGGTCGGCTGCTATCCGGGTTCCAGGGCTTAGGTGTTTCCACCTGGGCCCACAGTTGACCCTTCTGGCAGTCGATGAGGGGAGCTAGACGTTCAAGCAGGTCCTGACCAACGAGAAGTGGTTCAGTGTCTAGCTGGCAGACATAAAACGGGTGAACCAGAGTCATGTCTTGGAAGGTGATATCCAGCCACGCCCGGTGAGTGATACACTCCCGGGTTTGGGTGTAGCTGGTGATTTTCAGGTCACAGGGTTCTACCTGGACTGGTTTCCCGAGTGACCGCATGGTGTCAGACACGCGATGGAACAGCGTGGAGCACATCAGGGTGATTTCTGAGCCGGTATCCAGCAGAGCATCAACCTGTATGCATCCACCTACGTTGGTGCTACAGTACAAACGGCGAGCATGATCATGGTTTGTTAAGTCACCAAGGAACTTCAGAAATTTAGTATCAGGTTTCTCTGGGGGGTAGAATTCAGGAGACTCCTGTGATCTACCAGTAGTGTTTCCCCAGCTGATCAGGTAGGTCCTGGCCACGCTGGGAGGTTGAGCCACGCCTAGTCATGCGGACGTTGGCTCTGGGTCTGGCTTCTTAGAAGAAGACTTTGGTGCAGGGGTCTCATCTGCAGATCTCAGCTGTTCCTTCTGTTTAGCTAGGAACTGCTGAAACATCTCCTGGAGGTCGGCTTTGGTCAAGTACTCACCTGCGGACTTGCGTTCGGGACCTACCTGTGGGCGGCGCTCCTTAAACCTTCCACTGTTCCGACCTGCCTGCCGTTGGTTTTGGTTGGGCCACTTCCTGTCTGATTGTCCAGACCTAGGCGGCCAATCAGCACCCCCCTTCCCCTGTTGAGGAGATTGGGACTGCTCTCGTGGTTTAACAGGTCTAGGTTTAGCAGATTTTGGCTTAGTGGGTGGAGCTTCTGTGCCTTCAAGCTCCAAACGCGGCTCGGCGTCGGGAGCTAGGTGCATGACGCGGTGACGTGCGTCAGGCTTTTGGGGCTTTCCGCCGGCTTCCCAAGCCTGTTGAGCGTATCTCCTAATCTCCTGAGTTGTCAGTTTTTTCATCCGACAATACATTGAGACTTCGGAGCGAACACACTCGTGCAGGTTGTGAATGAACAGGGATCTGAAGGCAGGGTCTTCCTCGAGCCCAGGGCCGTTTCGACCTTGGAAATAAGCACTTTTGAGTTGGCGATAATACTCTCTGGGGGGTTCGTTCCTCCCGTGTTTGATGGAGAAGGCCCCCATTGTAGCTGACGCGGAGTCTGCATACGTGGCGTATTCATCTCTCAACGCTCGGCAGAGCGAGGAGTACCGATCACGAATGTCAGGTGGTAGAGTTTCCATGAAACCGTGCACCGTTCTAGATGTGGTTTTCCAAATTAGCTTGAGCTTTTCCCTTGAAGAAGGTGCTGGAAGATCAAGCAGACAACGTTCTATCTCCCTGAGATAATCGTCAACGTTGGATTCATTGGTGTTAGGATCAAAGCGTTCTATGTCTTTAGCTAGCGATTCAATTTGACGTACACGGAGCCCTGACTCACGGTACGGCGCGTCATCCTCTGACTCTGACCCACGGTCTGTCTCAGAAGGCGCTGGATATCGCTGGTGTGCTCTGGGCTCCCAATGTTGACTCCTGGGGCCCAAATCGGGGTTCGGCATGCTGTGGCGGGCTGCTGGCACGTCACGTGGGTGTCTTGGGAGGTCCTCCTCCCGGGGCACGTCTGCGTAGTGCAGCCTGCGTCTTTCAACTGGGGCTTCTGCGTAATACACTTTGTCCGGATACGGACTGGCGTATGATGCTTTGTCCTGCAGCTGGTTACCGGCATGCCGAATACCGGAGTAGCTAGGATGGGTGGATGGTTGAGGTGCAGCTTGGGGTGCATAACCCCAATCGGCACCTTGCACCCTTCGTGGACTGGGGGAGCGGTCTAAATAGAGGTGCCGCTCAGCTGGTCGACTTCTCACTGATTGAGAAGGCCGTGAAGATGAGGGTGGTGGTCCAACCTGGGGTTCGAGGGCGAACTGCTCTCGGCCCCTAGGTGGTCCTGAATGCCCTATAGTGTGTGTAGGGAACGGGGCCGAAGGTTGGAACAGATGAGCTTCATCTCTCCCCTGCGGCGTGCGTCCGTCCAGAGAGTCATGGTGTTTCCCCCCTTCCCACTGTCTGTTGTCATCAGCAGAGGGGGGCGGGGTCTCCTCCCCATCTTTCAGACTTCCATTTCGCTGTTTTTCAGCTAGCATACTCTGGAGGTTCATGATCTCTCGATCATGTTGGAGTTCTCTCTGATAGAGGATCAAGGCTAACTTAGCTAAGTGAACCTGGATTGGTTTTGTACCATCCGGGTTTTCTATTTGATCGATTACAGCTTCTAGCTCGACGCTACGCTGTTCTTCAGTGAAATCCCTAGAAGGGTAGTCGGGTTCTCGAGCAACCGCGACCAGTTTGGACAATATTTGTCCAGAAAGTAGGCCAGGTTCATAGTCGTGGGCCGCAGCGCCACCTGGTTGCTGGGAGTTGGTCAGTTCACTACTCTGTCCCTCCATTTTAACAACCGAACCAAAAATAGCCTAGTAGAGCTTCTGCAGATAGCTCAAGCTGCACCTTTTGGGCAGCAACTGCTAGCTTTGTAGCAGAAAAACACTAAATTAACCTTTGTGCGCACAGGTTTTAGCGTTTTAAGATTGCACGGAATGCCGTGACTAACGCCTAAAATACTATTCCTTTCAGTATTTTAGCAAAAGCTGGTGCGTTGCCGTAGCAACGTCTTACAACACTTGCAGTGTTAAATATGCTAGTTATTCCTTCAGAATATTAGCAAACAAGGTGTTATCAGTCTTTGAGTGAAGGTTTCAGTTAGTTATAATAGCCACTGTGAGTTAAAGTCGCTAAATTAGCAGTTAATTTTAGCCTAAAAGGGTTAGTCAGAATTACTTACACGCTGCACCTTTAATGAGGAACTGAATTTAACCTAAAAGGTTAGCCAGAATTAATTACACGTTGCACCTTTAAGGAAAAACTGAATTTTAACCTAAAAGGTTAGCCAGAATTAATTACACGTTGCACCTTTAAGGAAAAGCTGAATTTTAACCTAAAAGGTTAACCAGAATTAATTTACACGTTGCACCTTTAAAGAAGCACTGAGTTACTGGTGAGAGTTCGATGCAGCTTCCTGCTCAGCGAAATCAGCACCACTCTGTTGCTGGTTCAAGGCTGAACAACGGATTATTTTTAATTCAAGCTCTTTGGATTTATTTGTTTGTTTGTGCCGGATAGAAATCTCTGTGTATCCAAGCCTCACGCGGGCTGCACCAATAAAATGTTGGGGTTATTAGGAGCGAACAATTCGTAAGCTTTAACTTACTTTTGGATTCTTCAATAAATTCTGTAAATATGGAACTATTTACTGATTTATTAATTAATTAAGATATTCTTAGATATCTTCGGGGCACCACCCTTTAATTAGAAAGGGAAATGAATCCAAAACTCTTATCAGTCTTTCTTGAAGTTCGTAGAATCCTCGGAGCAGAGACTTCTCTTCGACACAACAAAGCTACTGGACACAAAAATCTGAATTTTATAACATTTAATTAACAATTTGTCAAATGAATAAACAGTGGAATAGATGAATAATAACCGTGTGATATGATTGAAGATGGATGTGTTTGCATGTGATGGAGGATGTGTGAATGGGGTCCTTTGTTCTCACAAAGGAGTAGTGTGTGTGTGTGTGTGTGTGTGTGTGTGTGTGTGCGTGTGTATGGATTCAAAATGGAGTCTTGAATACAAGATGGCTGACCCCTTTGTCTGGCTAAAGTGTGGGTGGCAACTTGCACTTTAACTTCCAAAGCACTTAGAATCAGTAGTAACTTAACCTTAAATCACTCAAAACATTTCAAAAGATCATGAAACAACACAAAAGATTAATCACAAATTAATATCTTTTAGTTTCAGCCTGGCCATGACAGAAACCATTTTAAGATACCAAACAATGATCAATAAGCAGTTTATTCTTTCAAAATGACCCGACGGACGTGTTTGGGACGAAAGAGGAAAACACGAAGCTACTTTTTAAGCAATAGAGCGGTTTTATTGCTTATTCTGGACTATAGAGTTAACGGAAGAAGAAGGAGAGAGAGAAAGAGATGAGTTGCTGATCACCAGAAGAGCGAGGCGTCCCTCCCTCTTTGATTTGACGGTTCTCCGTGTTTCTCCGCAGCTTTCGGCGTCGTCCGTCGGTTTGATGCTTTCTCCGTTGTTTGGCGTTCACGAGTGTTTCTCCACGGGCTGGACAGAGACAGCAAAGTTTCTTTCTGTGCTGAGTTATAACTTACAGCGTGCTTGATGGAGTTGTTGCTTTCCTCCGCAGTTCTGTGTCCTCAAACATCAGCTGGAGGGGAGCAGAAACGAGCAGATCTGATGGGCTTGCAGTTTAGTTTCCAGCAGTTCCGTGGGCTCAACGTGGGCACTTAGAGCTTCCGCGTGCTCAAGGGAGTCGGAGCGTTGACAAGCGTGTCCTTACCGCCAGGTATCCTGGGCAAAAGAACGAGGATTCTTTGTCTCTGCTGAAGATTTATGGTCTTAGTTCGCGGGAAAAGCTCCACGGCTTCCCGCACATGCGCAGAACGTGTTTCTGGTACTAGGCGGTGACATCATCCCAATGCTTCCGTGTGCAAAGCATCATGGGAAATGAAGTTTCTTGGCGCTGATGTGATTATTTGCTTTTCAGAGCAATTTAAGCACAGTCATTTTGGAGAAAATCACTGCATAGTAATTTCCTCATGAGGTCAGACCCTCAACACACACAAAGACAAGTAATGTGTCTATAGTTATATTGTGATGTCTTAGTAAATATTCTATTTGGTGAAAGATAAACTTTATTGAATTTGTCCTATTGGATCTATAATTAAATGGATAAACTAGTATTAGCACATCCAACGTCAAGGAAAGCAAAAAGTTGTCAGGAGAGGGATCATGTTTTAGTGGTTAGCAGCAGTGTGCTAGTCGATGGCCCCCTCCATGAGGCCACCACAGCTCAGCAGAACATCATTGTAGCTTCTTCTGGGGGGAAAAACACTTACAGAGAAAATAAAGTTAACAGGTGAAATTGCAGAAAATAGTACAGTTAAAGAGCAGACTGTAGAAGAAAGCAGTACACTCACAGAAATGATTCATGCCAGAGTTAATTTTTATGTATTTTTATTTATTTGATTATATTGAAAAACTCATATTATTTAAATGTATGCATTAGAATTAATTATAGTTTACAGAATGTAATACATTTTAATATTATTAAATGTAATTAGTTTTTTCTTAGTAAAATGGTTTAAATAAAAAAGGCTGTAAAACAAACAAGATTCTGTTATTTAAAATTTATGTGATTTGTTTAAATACAAGTTATGAAAAGTGAATTTGGGAAACCGGAAACAATGTCTTGCACTTCCTCTGCACACCCGCCCGCTCTCAGGAGTAGCATCGTAGCGTTCTCCATGTGATGGTAAGTGTAACATTCTCTCCAAGGGGTGTCTTGTATGTACATAAAGATTTTTTTTTTTTGCCATAGGGTGTCGAGTGCTTGCGTTTGTGATAACATTTTGTAGTTTGTGTTTATTTTATGCAGTTATATCCTGGCTACGTAGCTTTACAGGACAATGCTGTTTCCCGCTAGCATTATAGCTAATAAGCTAGCTATTTCACAGCATCTTCGCTAGCTTGGCTATCCAGCTTAATACTGGATTAAACGAACCCTTGGCAGTTGTAACCGTCATGTTATCATGGCGGGTAAAAGGACAAATATTAAAATCATTAGTTAAGCAAACATTATTTTTGTCCACAACATTTAACCTAATAAATTTGTAACAAGTTAGCCTCTGCTCTGTAGCATTAACTTACAGTTTGTTTAAAGTTAAATTTGACAACTTTGAGGGGTTGTTTTGGAAGGAGCAGACTTGTTACCTTTTGGCAAAATTTTTGCAGTTTTAATGCAAAATATGGCACTTCTGTGATTCATACTAAGCAATTAAACTTATTTTTTCTTTTCACATATGTTCTTGTTTTCAGATAGCTAACTCTTTTTCTGCATTCTCCTCCAATCTCGTGTTCTCACCTTCATGTGGCAACATATATTTTGTAAGTATAAATTAAAAGTTGTACACAACAAAATGTAGCATTTTAAAGTTTATATTAATTTACAGCTCATGTGATGTTAAAATGGTTTACATTATCAAGCTGAAATGTTTAGAGTAAGCATGTTAAAATTATTAATGATATGATTTACATTTATTAAAAGTCATTAGGCCTACAAAGTCAGATCTTTGACAATCAGGAGGCAGGAGGTTCTCCAGGAGCCACCAATTCCAGAGTTCCAAAGCAGATGGGCAGCACTGTTTGATGTCAGCGAGGTAAGTGTGAATCTGAAGTGTAATAACTTGGTCTATTTTACAAACTGTTAAAATCTCTATCCTGTCTGTGTTGTCTTCTACAGATTAACTTGGAGTTTATGCGACTGACAACTATACCTCTGACCTTCAAATTCCTTGGGGAACTGGACCGTCAGACCGACAACCTGATGAAGGTTTTTAATTCCAAAGGTGGAGCAGCAGGAAGAAAGATGGCAGCCATAATGGCCCAGATGGATAATGTAAGTTTTCATTTTTATTTATCTAATACGATATGGTTTGTTTGACTCGGCTGTATAGGACAGCTCCTATGTTAAATATTTTTCTGGCCCCTTTCAAAATAGCTGTTTATTTAATGGGCTTGCACCTTTGTGAGCATCACCAGAGTAGTGTAAAACAATGTGGGATGATCAAGTGGGGAACTGTCAGTGACTTTGTTAACCTCAGCACCTGTGTGTTGTATCTCCAACACTGACAAGCATGGAATTATAACTTTTTTTTTCTTCCCAGAATGAAGACATCAACGTGAGGCAAGATTGTGTGCTGAGCTGTCTCAGCATCTACCTCAATGAAAACCTGGACACACTGGTCAAAGAACACGTGGTATGCATGCCAGCCTACTGTGCTTTTGGCCAGATGTAATTCATTTCTATCTAGACATACCTGATAACATGTGGCGTTCATGAGAATGGGATGGAAATGGGGATACATTGACCTTGACCTAACCAAATGAAAAATTCCCCCAATGCAAGTGGTGGTAGAACTTTCCCTTTGTAGGAAGTAAATCCACTTGGTTGAGAGGATAAAGGTGGATGGGCCCTGGCACCTATACGCCCCAGGGATGACACCTCTCACCTAAACAACAAGGTGAGGACACAGACGCTTGACTGTTCTTATGACCCAGCAGTTTTAATTGTATTGACATAGATTTTTGGAAGTGTTTAGCAAGAAATGCCTTTCAGATAATGTCAGGTCATGTTGATTCTTGGTTGTGATCAGTTGGTTACTACTGTGTTTGTTTGGGAAGCATCATAGGATACATGCTGTGGACTGTCTGCTTATGAACTCCAGCGTCTTGAGAACATCATACAGAAGGAAGCCTTCTTGTCTTCTTTGAAGATATGTGAAGTATGTGGACATGTTCATTGGAATTCTAACAAGTATAAGACTGATCAGACGTTCTCCATTTAACTCAGTCTTCCCCTCACACGTTTTGTGTCTCCACCCGACTCCTCTTGGTGTGTCTTCTTCTCTCCCCCCAGTTCTTTCACTGTTGTCCCCTACTGTCCTCTCCCTCTCTCCTTCTGTATCTTAACTTCTGTCATACTCACTTATCTCAATAGTAACTTCACGAATACATTGAGAATGGGATTTTATAAAGGTGTCAAATTAAGTCTTAATGGGTTATTTTAATTTTTTTCTTCAATGTAGTTTAGAAAGATAATGTAATTTCTGTCTTCCACCATATGCATACCTTGCTGTCTGTGGAGAGGAAAATGGGATAATAGTTTTTCTCTTTCAAAAGGCATCTGAGGATCTAAGGCAGCCTGTAAAGCCAAAGTCAGAAGTCAAGAGGTAAGTCATAAAGTAGTGTAGTAGGAAGCATGATTTGTTTCACGTGCATTATTCCAATGAGGAGGGAGCGAGAGAGAGAGAGCTAGAAAGAGAGTGAGAGCTAGAGAGAGAGAGAGAGAGAGAGAATCCCTAAAACAGCTTAGAAGAGAAAGGAGGTAAATAGAAGTAGCAGAGGCTATAGGAAAGGGTGAGGATGTTGGAAAGGTTTGCCTCCTTCAGTCCATTTTCCCAGCATCAACAACCAGTTCCTGTTTGGGTCTTACAGCCACTGGCTCCGTATTTATATCACTGATCTCTGAACAAAATCAGTGAGGGTTCTTGGTTCTGTATTTTCATATCTCTGTGCATTTTTAGTTTGTGTTTTATTGACAGATTTTTTTATGGCAGGTCAAAGGCTTCATTGGGAAAAGAGCAGTGTCCCTGGAAATCCCTCCTTCTTAACGAAGCGCAGAACCTTACCCTCAGCAGAGAATCAACCCATAAACACGTGAGAACAAGAGTACTACTTCAAAAGATTTGTCTCAGATTTTAATTGTTGTCACCTTGATGGAAAAAAATGGCACAGTTTGAAAGTTGGGGTGTGAATAGTCAACACAAAATGCATCCTTATGACTATTTTTCCCCCCAGGCTTTTAGGTGGTGATCAGAGGTCTTAAGGTCATTGTTACCATGATCTTGCATCCATCTCATTCTCATGAACGCATGTATGCAGTGCTTTATTTTCAAATTAACACTCAGTTGGCCTAAGGATGAGCTGCTTACATTTTGGGAGTCCAGGTTAAGGTCACACAACTAATTGTTCTGTTCTTTTTATGTTTCAGGACATTGATTCCAGAGAGGCTGAGGCAGACAATACAGAGAAGACAATGGGCATCTACACAGTCCAAGCAGAGGGTCATGGTCCTGATGGTCCAGGTGATGGACGCTTTGCTGATGTTGGTGTTGTGCTGGAAGGTGTGGAAGTTCTCCATAGCCTGCAGAGTGTCAGCCATGCATGCGTGATGCTTTATGGACTGATCTATGCACTCAACTTGAGCTATCCAAAAAACCTGAAGCGTACATTCGAGGTGTACCAGAAAATACTGATGGACCTGGACTCAACCAAACTGTCACCAAAAGTGCAGACACTGAAACTCAAATTGCTCGAGTGATATGGCTGACGGTAATGCACTTACACAGCCCCTACATAATGTGTCTCATGTTATTTCCCAGTCAGACTGGATCTTGTGCTGAATTGAATCCCTTAGTTCTTAAAGGGTGTGTCAGGAAAATTCCTGTTTGATTATTGTGTGTCTGTAAAGTTGGGTTTTTCTTTTTGTCTCCAAGCCTTTAACAGGGAAATGTATCAGTGTGGCTTTGTAGGTGGGTTCATAGATGGGTAGTTTCTAAAGTGAGTTGGCTGGCAATGTTGTTCCCAAAACTCAAACCAGATTTTTTTGAATTGTTTATAAATTCAGTAGACACTAGTTAAGTGTTCAAAAAGATATTTGTTCTAAAAAAGTGCTTCAGTTCATACCAAAGCCAGTTTTTCTAATATTGAATGGAAACTATGGCCATAGTTAAACATAGGGACTTATTTTGAATGAAACCTGTCAAACGTAGTTATGATGGAAAAATCACTTTAAGATAAGGGGTATAGCTTCAATTGACGTTTTCGTTATGTATTTAAATAAAAGCTTGACGTGTACATTCATAATAAGGCCCTATGTTGTATTATTACAACATAGAAAACAAAGCAGCTAAACAAAACTGAACAGACTGAAAGACCACAAGTAGAGAGTATGTGTGGTGTAGATGGGCAGTTTAGCACTTTGCTCTGATGAGCTGAATTACCTGACATTTTCTAGATTTTTTTTTAACTTGTTAGTATTTTTTTCCTCATGTTTAATTCATTAGGTTATTTCTACAGTTTAGTCACTCATGTAGTACTCTGGATGGAGAAAAATATGGATGGGGGGCAATGGAGAGGAGTGAGACGTATTAGAAAGATGGAAGTGTTTGAATTTTTTTTTATTAATACATGTACAAAGTGGACCACAAGGATACGTTCTGTCCTTTTGAGTTTCATGTCATGGATGTTGAGAGGCTTTAATGCTAATCATTGTACATCATCATTGTACTAAATGAAAAATAATTAAATAAATATGATGCATTTTGAATGGTGTTGTTGATTACATAAGCATAAATGGCATGTAATTCAAATAAATATAAGCTATTTACCTGGCATAGGTAACCTAATTTTTATGCATTTCAAACAATATTATTTATGTATTTGAAATAAATACCCTCCTTATTATTAATTTAGAGTAATTATACTTTATTAATAGTAAATACATAAACTTGAGCATTATGCATTTCAATTAAATAGGCTTTATTACACTAATGAATATGCATTATGTAAAGTTTATTTGGTAGGTTTGTCTAAAAATTACCTAAAAAAAAGTAAATGGGAATTTGTCATGTAAAAAAATTACATAAATCTTAAGTTTTAGGGTTAAATATTTCTGTGAGTGTAGAGTGTGAAAAGTGGTCAGTGTATCCTCCAGCAGTCTAAGCCTATAGCAGCATAACTACAGAGATAATTCTGGATAATCTATCCTATTTAGATGGAGGCATTTTGTAGTCAGGGCAAGGGAGAGCCATCTTTACCGACTGTACACTCCACTTCCCTGTACTCCCCCACTTGTCCAGATTTAGGCTAACATCAGATTTTAACCATAGGCCCTATCAAATAAAAATGTTTTAAGCCTAGTCTTAAATGTAGACAAAGTGTCTGCCTCACGGACTAAAGCTGGGAGCTGGTTCCACAGGAGAGAAGCCTGATAACTAAAAGATCTGCCTCCCATCTTAGTTTTAGATATTCTGGGAACCACCAGTAGACCTGCAGTCTGAGAGTGAAGTGCTCGGTTAGGAACATATGGAACAATCAGATCACTGATGTATGATGGAGCTTGATTATTAAGAGATTTATATGTGAGAAGAAGGATCTTAAAATCTATTCTGAATTTAACAGGCAGCCAATGTAGGGAAGCTAAGACAGGAGAGATATGAGCTCTCTTTTTAATTCTCATCAGAACTCTAGCTGCAGCATTTTGGACAAGCTGAAGACTTTTAACTATATTCTGTGGCCTTCCTGAGAGTAATGAATTACAGTAATCCAGTCTTGATGTAATGTGATCGCAATCGGAAGGTCGCAGGTTCGAGACCCGCTCAGTCTGTCGCTGTCGCTGTGTCCTTGGGCAAGACACTTAACCCACGTTGCCTGCTGGTGGTGGTCGGAGGGACCGGTGGTGCCAGTGCTCTGCAGCCTTGCCTCTGTCAGTGCGCCCCAGGGCAGCTGTGGCTACATTGTAGCTCATCCCCACCAGTGTGTGAATGTGTGTGTGAATGGGTGAATGACTGATTGTGTTGTAAAGCGCCTTGGGGGGGGGGGGGGGGGGTTCCAGGACTCTAGAAGGCGCTATATCAAATACAGGCCATTTGCCATTTACCATTTAATAAATGCATGAACTAGTGTTTCAGCATCACTCCTGGAAAGTATGCTTCTAATCTTAGCAATATTCCGAAGGTGGAAAAAGGAAATCCTACAAACTTGTGAAACCTGGGATTTGAATGACATGTCCTGGTCAAAGATAACACCAAGGTTCCTTACTTTGTTCTCGGAGATTAATGTAATGCCATTCAGGTCAGGCGATTGGCTAAGCAATTT
Source organism: Nothobranchius furzeri (assembly GCF_043380555.1). NCBI lineage: Eukaryota > Metazoa > Chordata > Actinopteri > Cyprinodontiformes > Nothobranchiidae > Nothobranchius > Nothobranchius furzeri. Next base: position 51,366,490 of record NC_091744.1, on the reverse strand, counting down.
CCTTTTCTGGATTTCTGGTCCAAAGATGAGAACTTCCGTCTCGTCTTGATTTAAAAGCAAAAAGTTTAGAGTCATCCAATTTTTTATGTCTTCAAGACAAGCCTGTAATCTACCTAACCGATTAGGTTCATCAGGGTTAATGAATAAATATAACTGAGTATCGTCAGCATAACAGTGGAAGTTTATCCCATGCTGTCTAATGATTTTACCAATTGGGAGCATATATATAGTAAAAAGAATTGGTCCAAGCACTGAACCCTGTGGTACTCCGCAAGTAACCCTGGAGTATGAAGAAGATTTGTCATGTACATTTTCAAAATGAAATCTGTCAGACAGGTAGGATTTAAACCAGCCTAACGCTGTTCCTTTGATCCCTACAACATGTTCAAGTCTTTCTAAAAGAACATTGTGATCAACTGTGTCAAAAGCAGCACTGAGATCTAACAAGACTAGAACAGACACAAGATTCTTATCTGAGGCCATGAGAATATCATTGGTAACTCTCACTAATGCAGTTTCAGTGCTGTGATACTCTCTAAAACCAGACTGAAATTCCTCAAACAGAGCATTAGTGTTTAAATGCTCACATACTTGGATGGCCACTATTTTCTCCAGGACTTTGGATAAAAATGGAAGGTTAGATATTGGTCTATAATTCATTGGGTCATCTGGATCCAGAGAAGGCTTCTTAAGTGTAGGTTTGATTACAGCAACCTTAAAACCTTGTGGTACATACCCATTTACTAAGGATAGATTGATTATCTAAAAGAAATGCATCTTTAAATAATTTGGTTGGGATTGGATCCAAAATGCAAGTTGAAGGTTTAGATGAAGCTAATATTTTTGATAACTCTGAAAGCTCAACTGGATCAAAACGGTTCAAACACAGATGAGGTTCTACAGTCACCTCTGATGCTGCCTCACTTACTGAGGAAGAAGAAATCACATTAGGGAGGATGCTAAAGATTTTGTTTCTAATAGAATTAATTTTACTTGTAGAAAATCCCATGAAGTCATTGCTGCTGAGGGCTAAGGGAATAGATGGCTCAGAGCTATGATTCTGTGTAAGTTTGGCAACTGTACTGAAAAGAAATTTAGGATTATGCTTATTCTCCTCAATTAGTGCTGAAAAATAAGCAGTTCTAGTTTGTCGAAGCTTATTTTTATAAAGCACAAGACTATTTTTCCAGGATAGGTAGGCCTCCTCATGGTACGTAGAGCGTCATGTTTTCTCCAATTTCCTAGAGTTTTTTTTAAGGCTCGTAAATGAGTATTAAACCAGGGAGCCAACTTCCTGTCCCTAATTACCTTCTTTTTTAAAGGGGCAACATCATCTAATGCCACACGTAAAGAGGAATTAACATGATGAACTAATGCATCAATTTGTGAGGGGCTAGAACTGAAAATATTGCCCTCTGCTACATGCCTCTGAGATGCTGAGGACAGTAAAGATGGAACAGTTGATTTAAAAGATGCAACTGCGTTGTCAGATAGAGACCGACTATAGTGAAATTTACTTTCATGTCTCGAGAACTCAGTTATAAAAAATTCAAAGGTTATCAGAAAGTGGTTTGAGAGGACTGGATTATGTGGAAAGATTGTTATTGCCTCACACTCTATGCCATAAGTCAGCACAAGGTCCAATGTATGAAGGCAGGAGTGGGTGGAGCTATGTATTCTTTGAGTAAAACCAATCGAGTCTAAGATATTACTAAAGGCTACATTGAGGCAATCATTTTCAATGTCCACATGAATACTAAAATCCCCCACTATAATGACCTTATCAGTATTTAGCACCAAATCAGATAAAAAATCAGAGATCTGATCCAAAAACTCAGAGTAAGGGCCTGGTGGACGATATGAAACTACAAACGAGTGGTTTTACAGTTTTGCAATCTGGATTAGGAAAACTAAGAATAAGATGTTCAAACAAACTGTAACTATTAATCTGTAAGGGACTGATTAATAAGTCCAAATGAATGAAATGCATGATCTGTAAAAAAGGGTATTTGTTTATTTTAATACAATAATAGAAAGGGCTGTAGACCAGAATGTCACAGGGATCTAGTTTACTTTGAGGGGCAAACGCGTGAATTACCTCCATCATATCTGAGAGTGCATCCATTCAGCCGATGGAGCTGCAGGAGTTAATTAATTTATATCTTCACATCTAAGGAATGAACATTAAAATCAAATACTAAATGCTTGGAAAAGCCTGGAAGTGCTTAAAGGCTCTCCATGACTACAGGACAAACGTAACATTAAGAGTTTAGAAATTAAATGTAAAAACAAATAATTCAAAACTAATCATCTCTTTCCCTACTTGCCTTTTTTCTTCCATTCTCTCTTCTCCTTCCTCCCCATCTCTCTTAATCTGTTCCTTTTTCTTTCCTCTTCCTCTCATCTCAGTATCTACTCTGCCTCTTTTTCTGCCTTCTTTAATTCTCCACCAGTCTACTTTTTCCTTCTTCCATTCTCCTTTCTTCTAACCTCTCATTTATTTCCTTATCTGATTTGTTGGCGGCCTGCAACCTTACCAAACCATCCCCCACTGCAACACTTCCCGTTTGTCACACACACACAAACAACCAGACAGACAGACAGACAGACAGAGCCAGCTCAAAGCTTCAGAACAATCACACTTGGTTTGTTCTTTCTTCAGAACCTCAGTCCAAAACGTCTCACACACCCTCGGAACAGAACAGGACAACACTACCTGCAGGTTTTCTTACACAGAGACACAATGAGATGAATCACAGGCTGCACAACCAGAACAGAAATGGGACGCAGCCCACGGAAGCACAACAAATTCAAACTTTTTCACACACACACACAGGAGAGACCCTGCTTCACACCCACACTGAAAGTCCCAGATACACACACCTCTTTTCACACACATATACCAGAACAGACAAAGCCTCAGAGCAACAGACGGAGCAAAATAGCAGTTTCTCTTCAAAACTGAAGTCCACAAATTAACTTAAAACACATCACAGAGTTAGACCACAAAGCGACATAGAACACGATAACCACAATGCAGAAATAAGCCAGCATCCAATCACAACTTGAACAATAAACAACACCACAGAATCACGGAGGTTAAACAAGACACCACACAACCAAAAATGGGACGCGGCCCACAAACCACAGATGTACAACTCACAAACCGACAAAACGGGTCGAATTTAGAACGGGTTGAGTTCCTTTAGCCAATTATAATGATGATTAACTTGGGTACCGTTGCTGCATCATAAAATAATGAAACAATATTAGAAAGGTTGCAATTTAATTCAGGTACTCACTCACTCATCCGTTTCTGTCTTCCACACACTCAGAGCTTTTGGCCGGGGGGACACACACACGATGTAACACTCTCACAGTCCCCGATTCACGCACACCTCCACACACACTCCAAAACCAGAAACAGGCTGAAACCTCCAAACTTTAGCCAAACAATCTCACACTTGCCTTTTTCCTTTCATCAGCCGAACTTCTCACACATTCAGAGCTTGTGGCTCACACGCACATGGCCACAGCCAACCCACCGCAATCAACACACACAGCGAAACGGCAACCAATATTCACAGAACCACAAAGATCTGCACAACCAGAAGTGGCCAGCCTGACTAAGCAGAAAGGGGCGGTACCAGAAGCACAACAAATTACGAATACCACACAGCAAGGCCGAATTTAGACCGACTTAGGATTCTTTGGCCAAATGTGGCGGTGATAAATTTTAGTGTACCTTCGACACACCATAAAATATTTAAACAATCCCGACGGCAGTGAGTTTACCTAAGTAATTTTGCACATCCAACCCTATTACGACCCACATTCACATTCTCTATTCATCGTGGGGTGTCTGTGTACGCAGACACAGACTCATTACAACCTCCCTCGCGTTTACTCTGTTCCCTCAGAGGCAAACGAGAGTCCAGGACAAGGTCCGGCGGCTCTCAATCCAGCCCTCAGCCGGGGCTCAAAACGTCTTTCGTGCGTGGATGGCAAAAAATCACTACCAACGTAACACCACACTGTCAACCAGTTATTAGAAAAAAGGGTGCAAATAATGAGGTACTTACTCTCCTCTGCGTGATAAATTCGTCCTGAGTTGGAGAAGGCGAGAGCATGAATGGGAATCTGCCTGCGTGGCTAAAAAAGGCGGCCGGTGAAACAATTTTAGTTCCCCGGGCTTTGATGAGGTAAGTGGCGCCTGCACGGCTCCCCGAAGACAGCTTCCCACCGACGGCTCTGCCATCCCGGGTTTCGGCACCAAATGATAGGTAATTTTTCGTTTATCCAATATTACCTGAAAGGATGACACACGCAGAGGAATTAGATTGATTATTTGTATTTTCCATGACCCTGTAACCTGAAATAAACACACACACAAGAGAGGATTTCATTGTACCCCGAGTCCCCAAACAGTGGAGAGTCGGCGCAGGGGAAACCCCCTCCAAAGCTGGCCCCACGTCTCTCCCCCGAGTCCTCAGTTTCCCAGGGGGTTTATTGACCAACAGGACAGAGAAGGCGAGCCTTCTCAAGTTACAAACATACCACATTCCAGAGATACCAATGAGCTTTGGCTCAAAAAGGAACATATAAAAAAATACCCAACAATCTTGAGAAACCTTTCAAGATCATTTGATTTTGATAACAAGTCCCAATCCAATATTTAAGCAATGCATTAAATTAAGAAGAACAAAGTAGAACATTTTCAAGTTTTCTTTTTAGATATTTTTAATTATTTATGTATTTCTATCTTTCTATATTCATGTCATTTTCTTAGTTTAGCTGCCCAAAAACATCACAAAGTCAGGGAAAACGTTGAGAAGAAACATGCTAATTTTACAAATGTGTTTGAAAATAGCCTTGTTGCTCATATTTCATATTGTTCCAGGAGACCACAGACAGTCATCCAGTGTGGTAAATATACTACTATCTTGGCTGTGATTTTTGAGCTGTCTGAAATTGTCTTATTTTTAAAAGGTGTGGAACAATGAAAAAATAGTCTGATTATTCTTTCTGATTATACCTTTTACATGCAACATGAAAATAATCACCTACCAAGGCGGCTGGTTAATTATATTTTGATGGGGCCCATTTATGCTGTCTCTAGATGTTAGAAGCGCCAACCACATATCACCACTAGGGGTGTGCGTGCTATATCTCTACCCCCAAAGGCTCTCTTTTTCTTTGTATTGGGGGGGGGATATGGACCAAAACTTATATCTCGATATCCTTTTGCTGAATTCAGATATACGATATATATCTCGATATTTTTCCTCCTGTAAAATATTTACAAATTAACTCCCTTCAAGCTGTCTTGAGAAATTATATACATAAATCAGAAGTTTAAATGCATACCAATATATTGATTATGTCATGGCTTGGGGAATACGTCTAACCCAAGACATGCAGAATCACAACAACTCACGGATTGATGGTAAAAGATAATATTTATTAAATAACGGGAACTGAAGGAGCACTGGTAAGTCCAGTGGGGATCGAGAAATGGGAGTGCAGCATCTGAGGAGGGGAGAGCAGATACAGGTGAGTCCACGGAGGTAAGTCTTAACTTGCTGGGTGCAGAGAAAAGACTTACTGGGAGATGGGGAAGTACCAGGATGAGGGAGGGCAGGTCGAGAGCCAGGGTGTATCCAAGAGAGGGGTCCAGGAGAGGAAGCATGAGAAGGGCAGGTGAGCAGGTAGGTAAGGAGGAATGGAGAATGGTTGAGAGCTGCATCCAGAAATCCTATGAAGCACAGGTGAGTAATCCTGAGGAGTCGCAGAATCAGAGACGTTCCAAAAACCTGGAGACGGGTAATCACAAAATCCAAAGTTCACAAAAATCCAAGAAACTCGAGAGCACAAAAACCAAGTATCACTAGGAGGCTAGAAACTACCAAGCTGTAGTAATCATCCAGCGTCGAGGTGTGTTCTCCTTCCTCCTTATGTGGCCGGGCCCGCTGATTGCCAACAAGATGCAGCTGGGAGCCTCCCTCTCCTGCAACACACAGCTCAGACGTGGAAAAGCATTCACCCTGGCTCATGACAGTAGTACCCCCCCCCCCCCCCCCCCAACGGATAGCTCCTGGCATCCTAGCAGATGCCGCCTCGAATTCGCGCATAAGGGACGGATCTTCAATGAAGGAGCGGGGAACCCACGACCGCTCCGCCGGACCGTAACCCTCCCAGTCAACAAGGTACTGGGTACCACAGCCACGGGGACGAGAATCCAGAATCCTGCGAACAGAATAGACAAGGCCCCCCTTCTAGAACTGCGCAGGCGGAGGAGGTATAGGGCAGAGGGGGCTCGAAACCACTGGCTTAACCAAGGATATGTGAAACACCGGGTGGACCTTAAGGGTGCGAAGAAGTTCCAACCGGACCGTAGAGGGAGTGGGGACCTCCAGTATCCGGAACGGGCCTATGAACTTGGGTGACAGTTTGCGGGTGGTGGTTGCCTCTAGTGGAATGTCCTTCGATGAGAGCGAGACCTCCTGACCAGGGGTGTAAACGGGAGCCAAGAGCCGCCTGCATTCTGCAAGCCACTTGTTCCTGTCGGTTGTTCTGTCCAGTGCCGCCCGGGTGGAGGTCCATGTGCACCTGGCCCCCCGGAGAAACTGCTGAACCGTGAAGGGAGCTGAGGACTGTAGGGGAAACAGGAAAGGTTGATAACCCAAGGAGGATTTGAAGGGGGACTGACCTGTTGACGTGGAGATGTGGCAGTTATGGGCATATTCAAGCCAAGCGAGATGAGAACTCCAGGAGGACGGGTGAGCAGAACAAACACAGCGTAGAATTGCCCCAAGCTCCTGGTTCATTCGCTCACATTGTCCGTTGGTCTGCGGATGGTATCCAGACATGAGGGCGACTCTAGCCACCAGAGCCTCAGCAAACTCCTTCCAAACACTTGAGACGAACTGGGGACCACGATCCCAAAGAATCTCCACAGGGATACCATGCAGGCGGAACACATGTTTGATTAGTAGTTGAGCTGTAACTGAGGAGAAAGGGAGAGATTTTAAGGGGATGAGGTGGCAGGCTTTAGAACACCTGTCCACAATGGTAAGTATGATATTGAATCCATGGGAGTGTGGCAGACCACAAACAAAATCCAAGGCCACATGAGACGACGGGCAAGATGGTATTGGAAGGGGATTAAGCAATCCCGCTGGAGACCGAGTTTGAGCACAAACATCATCAGGATGTCTTTTATATCTTTGTACATTGCCGGCCACCAGAATGTTCGTTTAATGAGAGCTATTGTGCATCCTGCTCCGGGATGAAGTGAAAATCTGCCAGTATGTGTCCAGTGGATAACCTTGCCCCTCATGGCCTGCGACACTTTGAGCCTGCCAGGAGGACCCTTACCTGGACCCGGGTCAGTCTTCAGGGCCTCCAGAACCTGATCCCGAGTCTCCCATGTGACTCTGCCCAATACACATGCCGGGGGTAGGATCGTGGAAGCTCAGCCTCCTGATCCGGTGCATACTGCCTCAAGAGGGCATCTGGCTTAGTATTCTTGGGGCCTGGACGATGAGAGATCTGGAAATTGAACCGTGAAAAGAAGAGGGACCACATGTACTGCCGCAGGTTAAGCCTCTTCGCCTCTCTTAGGTAGACCAGGTTTTTGTGGTCTGTCCAGATGATGAAGGGAGTTTCTGCTCCCTCAAGCCAGTGTCTCCACTCCTCAATGGCGAGCTTCACGGCCAGAAGCTCTCTGTCGCCCACATCGTATCTGCTCTCTGCGGGGGTTAAACAGCGAGAGAAAAAAGCACAAGGGTGAAGGCGATGGTCTGAAGGAGATACCTGAGACAACACTGCGCCGACACCGGTGTCCGAGGCGTCCACCTCGAGCGTAAACTTGAGCAGGGGGTCTGGTCGGTGGAGCACAGGGGCATTTGTAAATCTCCTCTTCAACGCCTGAAAGGCAGCTTCAGCTTCTGGTGACCAAACAAAAGGCCGATTAATAGAGGTGAGGTTGGTCAGAGGGGCGACCGTCTGACTGAATTTCCTGATGAATCTCCTGTAGAAATTGGCGAATCCCAGGAACCTCTGTAGTTGTTTACGGGAAGTCGGTGTGGGCCATTCCGTGACCGCCCGGACCTTCTCGGGGTCTGCCTTCAACCTCCCGCTCTCAATGACGAACCCTAGAAACTTGACTGTAGAGACATGGAAAACACACTTCTCAGCTTTCACATAAAGTCGATTTTCTAGGAGGCGCTGCAACACTGCCCGGACATGCTGAACGTGTTGTTCCATAGTCTTAGAAAAGATTAAAATATCATCCAAATAGACAGTCACAAACTTATTCAAAAAAACCCTAAAACAGAGTTCACCAGGGACTGAAAAACAGCCGGAGCATTCGTCAGGCAACCAGGCATCACCAGATACTCATAATGTCAGATTGGCGTCTTAAACGCCGCTTTCCACTCTTCTCCCTGATGAATCCAAACCAAGTGGTATGCATTCCTGAGGTCCAAACGGCTGAAAATGGTGGCGTCCTGTATGGGTTCAGAGGTGGAGGATAACAATGGCAGAGGGTTCTTATTCTATACAGTTATCTGATTGAGCCCCCTGAAGTCGATGCAGGGTCTGAGTGTTCCTTCCTTCTTAGGGACAAAGAAGAAACCAGCTCCCAGAGGTGAGGAGGAAGGTCTGATGAGTCCGGCGGCCAGAGACTCCAGGATGTATCTCTCCATGCTCTCCCTCTCAGGCTTAGAGAGGTGATACAGGCGGCATGAGGGAAGAGGAGCTTCGGGCAGCAGCTCAATGCTGCAATCAAAAGGTCTGTGTGGAGGAAGTGAGGAAGCTCGGTCCTTACTGAAAACTCTTCTGAGGTCATGGTAGCCTGGTGGTACTGCAAATAAATCAATCTTCTCAGCCGGAGGGGCCGAGGGCCTGGGAAGGGTTGGCGAGGCAGAGCGGAGGCAGGTCTGTGAACATTCGGGGCTCTATCCTTCTACTTGGTTTGTCTTCCAGTTCAGCTGGGGGTTGTGTAGAGTCAACCAGGAGTGGCCCAGGACCAGCGGGGCCTGAGGAGAGGGAAATACATAAAATGCCAGATACGCAGTGTGGTTACCTGACACCCGTAACTGCAGGGGGGTGGTCTGGTGAGTGATGGTGGAGAAGTTTCTGTCATCTGGAGATGACACAGAGAGAGGAGTAGACAGCCGAGTGGTAGGGATCTTCCACTCTTTCACCAAGCCAGGGTCCAGCATAGACTGCTCGCAGCCTGAGTCAACTAGTGCCTCGAGTTCAAACTGTTCAGAATTGAAAAACAGAACACTGGAGAGTGCAACGGGAGCTTGCAGAGGCTGAGTAACTGCCCACCAGTAGTCCCGATTTTACCAGTGGGCTCTGCCTTTTAACAGAGTTGGGCAGACTCCAGTAAAATATCCAGACTCCCCACAATATAAGCACAGAACTGACTATCCTATGTTGTCTCTCCTCTTGGTTGAGGCAAGTCCTTCCCATCTGCATGGGTTCTTCCAAGGTGGTGGCTTCAGCAGAGGAGCGACAACCAGACCCATGATTTCAGTCAGGAGTGGGGGCGGAACTGGCACTGTGACTCGGGCGCCACGGCTCATGATGGCATTTGTTGATAGAGATAGCGAGGTGAAAGAGTTCCTCCAGTGACTGCGGTTCTGGGCACAATGCCAGCTGGTTCCGGACCCGGTCGTTGAGGGCCTCCGTGAAGGCGATTAGAGCCTCTTCGTTCCAGGAAGTCCTTGCTGCCAATGTTCGAAACTCCACCGACATGCCACCGATCTCTGACCCTGCGACAAGTGCCAGAGCCGCTTCCTGATGTCAGCAACAGATTTGTTACTTCCAAATGTCAGTTTAAAATCTGTTAAAAAAAATAATCGAAAGGTCCAGACAGAAACGTGGCACAATGGCTTTTCACCTCTGCCCATCTCAGGGCTCTTCCACGGAGCACTCCAACAATATACAAAATTTTTACAGAGTCTGTGGTAAAAGCTCCTGGTGAGAGTTCGAATGCAAGTCAACATTGCAGGAGGAAGCTGTGACAGTCCTTGAACTCACCGCTAAAAGTCTGTGATGGCAGTAAAGCGGCTAAACGGAAGTGGGTGGCTTCCGTAGGAACTGACGCTTCCGGTCCAGGGTCAACTGGGTTTGCTTAGGTGGCCAACGGAGGTTCCGCTGCTGGAGTCTGAGGCTACGGTTGGGACAACCGGTCATGAATCTGTTGCACAAGGGTCTCTAGCTGTTGGTAATGGCTGTTGGCTGCATTTAGCTGCTCCATCAACAGCGGCAGAGTCTGTTCCTGTTGGGACAACCTGTGGAACAGATCGGTGAGAGTTGTGTCTGCGGGGTTAGCGGTTTGGCTGGATGATTCTGTCATGGTCTTGGGAATACTTCTATCCCAAGACATGCAGAATCACAACAACTCACAGATTGATGGTAACAAATAATATTTATTTAATAACAGGAACTGAAGAAGCACTGGTAAGTCCAGTGGGGATCGACAAACGGGAGCGCAAAGTCTGAGGAAGGGAGAGCAGTGTTGAGGGTCTGCCCTCATGAGGAAATTACTGTGCAGTAATTTTCTCCAAAAGACTGTGCCAAAGAAAACGCCCTGAAGCGTACAAATAAGGCTTATATAAAAATCAGCGCCAGCAGACTCCATTTCCCATGATTCCCTGCTACCGGAAGCAATGTGATGACGTCACCGCCGAATACCGGAAAAACAAGTTCTGTGCATGTGCGGGAGCCTCACGGACAGTTTCTCCGCCAGCTGCTAAAGCTATAAATTATAGCGAAACAAAATCGTTCTTTGTTCTTTTGTTCAGTCAACTGGCGGAGAAGGACACGTTCGTTGCTACAGCTCGGAACTCAGGCACGAGGCCTGGCTGGAAAGCAGCGGAAAAACCATCAAATCAGCGCGAACAACAAGGTTCAAGGTTGTCTTTATTAATCCCCAAGGGGGAAATTGAATTGAAGGGGACGCCTTTGGAGCTGTTCGGCCAAGAGTTTGATTTTTAATTTTCTCTCTCCCTTCTTCTCTTCCATCTCTTCTAGACCAAAATAAGCTATCAAACCGCAGATCGTTTTAAAGTAGCTTCGACTTCTTTTTCGTACCAAAATACACCATCGGATCATCTTAAAGAGTAAGCCATTTTATTTGTCATTGTTTATTATCTTAAAATAGTTGTCAGCTGTGGCCAGGCTGACAGACTATGCTAGATATTAATTTATGATTAATCTTTTGTGTTGTCTCTTGATTTCTGTGAAGCGGGTTTAAACTTTTGAAGTGTTTAAGTTCAGTTTCACTGTGATTTTAAGTCACTAACTGTGTGGGAAGTTTGAAGAAACTTTACACACACACACTAGGTTTCACCCACACCCCTCCCATGCATTGGTTCTCAGTGTGGGAGCAGAAGACACACACACACACACTGGTTTTCAGTGTGGTGAAGGAAAGCTACCTCCCACGCATTCCACAAGTGGTGAGACAGAGGGAATCAGCCATCTTGGGTTTTCAGAACCCCTCCATTTTGATTACCCCATATCAGATTGTTTTACATTTATTTCATTATTTCATTATTTGTTTGATAAAATACGTTGGTTAATATTGTTGGCTAAACACTTAAGAAGGAGCTTAAGTGAAGTGATGATTCAATTAATAAATGATATTCAATTAAGTTTTGTCTTCAAGTGAATCTGTTTGTGTGGTATGAATTATTCAACAGCAGCTCGTTAGGATTCACGGAACGTTTATGAGATTGATAAGAATTTTGGATTCATTTCCCTTTCTAATTAGAATGGGTGGTGCCCCGTGGATATTCAAATATCCAAATTAATTAATAAATCGGTAAATACTTCCATATTTACGAATTTATTGAAGAATCCAAAAAGTAAGTGAAAGCTTAAAAATTATTCATTGACCTATAACCCCAACAGCAGATACAGGTGAGTCCAGGGAGGTGGGTGCAGAGAAAAGACTTATTGGGAGATGAGGAAGTACCAGGATGAGGGAGGGCAGGTTGAGAGCCAGGGTGTATCCAAGAGAGGGGTCCAGGAGAGGGAGAGTGAGGAGGGCAGGTGAGCGGGTAGGTAAGGAGGAATGGAGAACGGCAGAGAGCTGCGTCCAGAAATCCTATGAAGCATATGTGAGTAATCCTGAGGAGTCGCAAAATCAGAGACGTTCCAAAAACCTGGAGACAGGTAATCACAAAATCCAAAGTTCACAAAAATCCAAGAAACTCGAGAGCACAAAAAGCAAGTATCACAAGGAGGCTAGAAACTACCAAGCTGTGGTAATCATCCGGCGTCGAGGTGTGTTCTCCTTCCTTCTTATGTAGCAGGACCCGCTGATTGCCAATGAGATGCAGCTGGGACCCTCCCTCTCCTACAACACACAGCTCTGAGGTGGAAAATTGAGAGGAGTACTCACCCCAGCTCATGACAGATTATTGTCAAACTTTAACCTTAGTGCCTATTCTCTACCAGTCTGAGCTTTAGAAACACTGGTACAGCTGTCTATTAACACACACACACACACACACACACACACACACACACACACACACACACACACACACACACACAGTTGAGAGCTAGAGGTGTATCAAATGTCCCACAGGCACTTTTTAATTATATATGAATAATTATTGTAAAATTATTTTTAACATTTCATCTAGAGGTTTACCATATTGTATATTTCTTGTCCAAAGAAAAAAAAATCTATCATTTTAAACTAAATTTATGATGATGGAATTGCATCTACTGAAGATCACATGGGTCATGCACTGTGGAGTTATTAGTTATTATGGCAAACATGGCTGGAATCTAACAGTATTGGCTCATATCAGCTATTAAAATGTAATGACTCAGAGTCTCTGGTTGCTCTTTTATCAGTATTATTTTCAGGCTACTGTCGCCGTAACCCACACCTTACAGACTCAACTTTTTCTACAGAATCACTATTTACTAGCATAGCAACCCAGAGCGGAAAAAAAATGGAACCGGAACAACATTTCTCACCCGTTGAGCTCGCCTTCAAAATAAAATGTTAACCCTATAGTTTACTAATCAAACCCTTACAATACGTTTGAGGTAATTTGGCCACTCCGGCTATCCGTAGATGTCTCCCATTACACAGGGGAGGGAGGGGTTTGGCTTTTCTCTGCACAAGCAGGATGGAGAAACAGAACTCCGTTGGCTTTGATCGCCCCCAAATAATTAAAAACCAGAATGCCAAATGCTAAGTTTAGAGCAGCACATTTACACAGAGGCTCTCAGATTGAGCGAACTTGTGAGAATACATGTAATAACCGCTTAAAGATGGAACGTGTTGCTAACATAGCAGTTTGACCAGTTAAATCGATATAAACATATAAAGTCATCTTGTATCTTGTTTAAAAATTATATCGATATTTTAAAAATATTGATATATTGCCCAGCCCTAGTCTATGGTAGAGATTGTTGCACTCAAAAGTAACATGAAATATGCCCCAAGAAGATTTGGTCGGGGTAAAAGTGTAAATAACATATTTAAAACTACAATTAAATGAAGATTAAACATGGCACTTATAGACTGTGTGATGTATAGATTGTTTATTTTAATTTTCATGGTTTTTTTCTTTTATATTTTGTGATTTCTATGATGTTCTTCCTCCTCTTGGGTGGCGACCCCTATGGATGAGCCGCCACTGTCTCCTTCACCTATCTCCTGCATTAGCCTACGATAGATGGTGAAACACTAGGATTAGAACATCCTGACAGATCTATGTCACACTGTCACTTAACAATCATGAAGTTAACTTCTGCTGACTAAAATGTGAGCTCTTGACAACAAGCACTCTCCTTCTCGGTTACCACAGAGACACATTTGCTGCACACGCCCCACCGGTTTTGTCCTGCACTCGCTTCATCCCACCCTTCTTGCTCTTCATTTTGATGCTCGTCTTGTGAAACATTGTCAGTGATGTCCTCATTAATGTTTCGCGCTGGTTCAAATAGAAAATGCTGAACAGATGACGTCGCTGAACAGTCACTACAAAGCCGGCCGGTAGGTCTGGGCGGATCGATCTAAAATATCGACAGACTCGATCTAACGTTGGTATTGAGTATTTACTAGATACCTGCACGATTAATTGATTCAGTTTCTTCTAGCCTGGCAAGCCATGACGCACTCACCGCTACAGATGTTGGTCAACGAGGCAGTCCACCAAACTCCATCAAAGAAGTTGCAAAACACATCCTTTTCCTAAATAAACGTTAGTACTTTTATCTGATCTTGACTCAAACTAAAGCTAAAGTCATAATAGTCCAAACTTGATGCCAAAGCCGTTTCAAATGAGCGGCTGACCGCCGACTAGTCACGTTTGTTTTTTTCCAATAACATCCCGCATACTTAGTGTTGTGACTGGCCCTTGAAATCTATGGAGCACTATTATTGGACCACTACTGACCGGCAGCCATCTTGATTTGTAGTTTACCTGGCTGATCCCTGTGATTGGACCGTTTCGAGCGGCAGCCATGTTTGTTTGCAGGGACATCCTGCCTACCTCGCTAAAAGAGCGCTGTGATTGGCCCAACAAACCAGTAAAGCACTGTGATTGGAATGCCAAAGATGTCAGTCAACGGGGCAGTCCGTCGTTACATTTAAAAAAAGTAAAACAGCGCACCAGCACGAGCACTGTTGTGGCTGCATGATGGCAGACCGAAAAAAGGAGCGCCGTTTGAAATTTTTTTACACAGCTTTATACATTTCAAAATAAAATCTTGAGTTTGTTAACCATTTTTAAACCATTTTGAGTTCCCTAATAAAAATTTTACTTGCCTGAAAATGTTTCCTGTATTTTATTATCATCGTACACCTGATTTATTTAAGGAAAACTTACAAAATAATTTAGTAATCAATAAAACTTGAATTTTCAGACAAGAATATGAGAATCTTGTCTGAAAACTCAAGTTTTATTGATCTTATTTATCTTAATAAATCCCACAAAACTAGATGGTACTAGACTAGTAGCAGACTAGTAGTAAAAAGTATTGGTATTGGTATCGGCAATACTGGCCCCTGTATTTACTTGGTATCGGATCGATACCAAATTTTGCACTATCGTACAGCACTAATACACACACTATAATGAGCCTGAGGAAAAAGCTAAACAGAGCGGTGGCAATGTCCAATGAATGTGCTACAGAAGACTAAATAAAATACAGTTGCATGATTTAACTAATAATTACAGGTATTATAGTTATCCTTTGCCCTTTTATTACCATGTAAAAGCAACCACACTGCCCACATTGCTTCTTTTCTTCAGTTAAACATCCCACATTCCTTCACCAAGGCAAAGTGCTTTACGGTCATTCACACACACATTCACACCCTTGTGGTGAGGAGCTCCACTGTAGTCATCTGCCCTGGGGCACACTGACAGAAGTAAGGCTGCATCAGACAGGCAAGGCAAGGGTGTCTTGCCCAAGGACACAATGGCTGACACAGACAGAGCCAGGGTTCAAACCGGCAACCCATCAATTACAAGGCAAACTCCTAACACCTGATGCACCATTGCCCTAGAGTGGTCACCCCAATTATGTGACTTAGTAAGTGATAGGATAGGGCTACAACATGTATTGCGGGAATAGCTTTACACAAAAGACTAAGTGGCTTTTCTCATAATTGTAACATGGAGTATCTGTGCTTATTTGTTCTCTTTCAAAATCTTGATTCAATTCCCATTTCAGTTATCTTGTCTTTCAGATTTTCTCGGCTGGCATTTTACACCAAGGACTTAAAGGGACTTTACGGAGTTTTGAATTTTTATGCTCGTGATTGCCTCCTCAGGCCAACAGCGTAATGGCAGCTTCAATAGTAGGCTCGTGCACAAGGTGCGCATGCTGTACATGCACACTCCTTAAAGAGCGGGTCAATTGAGCCTCGGAGTCCTTCTCCACCCACGTATCAATTTTAAAAAATGCAACATTAGTAGGCGTTGCCTGGAGGACCGAGAGGGCGGAGCCGCGGCAGTGACGAAGACGATGGCTAACTAGACGAAGCTAGCTCCCTTCACTCTGAGCAGTTGATAGAAGTGGAGGACGTTTCTCCCCCTCCTTACAGACACTCGAGAAGAAAGGGACCAAGTCTATTTGGAGGAGACAAGCGGACCTGAGTCTTATTGTTTTGAGCTTGTGAGTTGCCTGAAACTCCCAGAACCGACCCAACAGAATCACCTCTGAAAGGTAAGTAGCCGTTAGCCATAGCATTGGATTAGCTGCAGGGTTTGTCTCCACGGCCCCAAAAAGCTAGTATTCAGCATGTTTTAGAGGTTTATCTGCTTCAGCACACCTGGTTTTAATCAGCAACAAATAGCTGAGCTGCTTAACAGCTAATCTAACCTGTTAAAGCAGGAAAATCCACTGAAACATGCTGGATAGCTCTCCGGTAGCCCTGGGCTCAAGGTACAGTCTGCTGCATATAAAGTTATGAAAATACCCCATGAGAAAATTATTCTGTAATGTGTTCAGCCCACTAAAACTGCCCTGATTTCTTTATTTATTTACTAATAACAGCTGCTCTCTCGGTTCTAGGTCCTCTGGTGTCTGCAGCTGGTCTCTGGTGTCTGCAGCTGGTCTCCTCTGCTGGTGTCCTCAGGATCAGGAACTTCCAGAAGAATGTGCCTTTCAATGACTCTTTCCCCCTTATTTGTTATATTAATTAAATAAATCTCAATTTATATATTTCCTGTTTTTGTTCATGTCCATAAATACTTAAACATGCTTGAAATTAGAACGAGCTTTTAACAGTGAGGTGCTAGTTTAATTAATCACAATAGCTAGTTAAACATGCAACAAAAATGTGATATTCAATGTAATTTATAAATATCCATTAAAATATCAAAACTGGAATCTAAATGAGATATTTGGCAGCACAAAAAACTTGTCAAACACAATATTTATTATAATAATTGTAGGCAGACAGGAGACAGAGCTGATGGAGGTTCTCAGTCATCGAAGGAAGGCTGAAGGCTTTCCAGGAACAGGAGATGTGGTGTTGTCTCTTCTCTCTCTATTCTGCCAGATGAGCTGATAGGTTACAGGTGTGTGAGGACATCCTCATGCTGTCATAACCAGATGACAGGAGTTATCAGGTGATCAGCCAGGCTAATGAGATGCAGAAAGAAAACAAATTCAGGACAGTGTACAATATGTGGTGTTGCTCACCTTATGTGCTCTTATAGAATATTAATGTGTGCATGCCTCATGGTGTAGAGTCCATATTTTGCTGAATGTCCTGCAATAATGCAGGTTATTAGTTACTTTACTTTTGATAGCAAAAACAAAATATTTAATGTAAAAGTTATTTTCCAGGAGAATCAGCTTACACGTCACCACCAAGTGTCACGGGCAGAATCAGTAGCCTCCGTCATGATGTAATCACATACTTATTTAATTGTTAATATCTTAAAAATTCTGAAATGTTTTAATTTTTTTTTTACCTTGAACAGTTCACTGAGCTTGCACTGTCACTGAGGTGGAAGCTGGAATCAACAGCAGACACCTCACACCTTGGTCTTTTCAGGGGGTCTGGACGCTCTGGGACCTTCTGGAAGATGAATTTTCATCATGGTCCCCGTGGGTCACCAGACACACTGCAGCTGTGAACTCCATTCTGGCTGGCTATGTAAAAACAAAGAAGCAGCACATTTATAAATGTTTAAAAGAGCATAAAATCACGTGTAAAAATAATCTGTAAAACAAATTAAAACTAGAAGGTGATAATAAAATGTTTGCATAGAAGATTATTAAAAATAATTCACCTTTGCTACAGGGAAGGTTTCACATCAGCCTGGACAAGTACATTCATGCAGCTAAATCAGTCTGACAGCCAGTGTCTTGGGTAGATTTAGCCTGGAAAAAAAAAATAGAAGCACATTGTTGTTGGAGTTTATAGTCAGATAATATACAAAAGAATCTCCTATATAGGCGCTTTATAACATTCCTAGTGTGTGATCGTTGTTATAACGTAAAAGTCAGTCAGATATGATGTGGAGAGCCTGAAATGCGACCTCCTGAACAGAATTCCTCACAGAACCGGGTCACAAGCTGGATTTCACGCTGTAATGTTGTCAACAAGTGCTGCGTCAGTTAGAGTAACTGTTGCAGAATTGCCGACTGACTAGCTAAAGGAAGTGAACCACGTCTCTCAGACTTTGCATTTAGGTAGGGAATTGTCTTTAGAAGATGTTAAAACGTTTATTTAGCTGACTCACCTCAGACTGGAGCCCGCCGTGGTGGGGGAGCAGAGTCGGTGGGCTGCATCTAAATCGCGGAAGAGCCACGGTGGGCACAGCCTCCCTCTTCAAACGGAGACGTGCAGAATCGCGGGTAAAATGCCCACAGAGTCACCGCAACCATACTACACTACACCTACTCACCAATACTAAGACGATATGGAACACTAAACCCGAAATACTTTCCCAATTACACTAACAGCCAAACACTAACTAAACTATAATATACAACAGCCAAGCTAACACTAAATAAGTATTTATAACACTAAAAGATATGCTAAAGACTAGGATATGCTAATGCTATATGCTAATGCTGAACTACCGCTGACCTCCTACACTCGCTTGCAAATCCAACTCCCACTCGCCACAGGGCGTGGCCGAGACGCTCGTTGCTTTTATAACTTTGGCACGGAGCTGCTACGTAGTACTCTACTGGTTTACGTAGTACTTTACTCTTTAGCCATTGGCTAAAATTTATTCAAAATGACTCAAATTCTATGTTTTCAGCTGAAGGTGGCGCATTACTGTGGTTTTTAGACAGAATTTTTAATTTTTAAAGAAAATGCACCAAAATGCTAAAATAAAGAATGCACACATTTAAAACACTATTAGACACTCATTTATACAGTTCATCAGCAAAAAAAAGTTAATTTAGACGTTACTTGCTCTTTAACGAAAATAACAGCTGAGACAGTCCCTTGTGTGTGTGTGTGTGTGTGTGTGTGTGTGTGTGTGTGTGTGTGTGTGGCCCGGAGGACAGCGGACAGAGGACAGGAGAATGCTCATGCTCAGATCATTCCCTTCCCTTGCTTGAAAAAGTCTTCCAAAATGAAAGTTGAACCCACATCTTTTTTACCTGTGAATTCAATGCCGTTCGGCGTGTCTCAAATAAAAATTTGGGCATCTTACTGTAAAAAAATATATCATTAATGTAAAAAAGAAACTCTAAAACAACTATGTTTCCATCTAGTATCAAACCCGGGTTTTCTGCATGAAAGCCCAAAGTCTTATTAGGCGAGCTAAACCACCAGTGACATTGTTTGTATCTGTAACATTTATGTCCTTGATGACACCTGAAACAAAGTTCAAAGAGTGTGAACGCGCATGAAGCAGCCTGCTTGACCCGAGCAGCTCTCTTTTTCTGTGATTTTACAGAAAAACAGGCAATCACAGTAAAAATGCCAGGGCTCATTCTACAGAACCAGGACATTGCAGGAGAATGTATTAAGAAGAAATTTATTATTTCTATACATGTTAAGGCTGTCAAACTTCCATAAGGCCCCTTTAAAAACTAAGTTTTAATTGTCACACAGTTTTGCTGCCTGAAATGTTCCATTTCTGGTTGTTGTTGATTTGGCACCAACACTTTTCCTTTATTCCTCAGGCATCTTCTCATTCAAGACTTTTTTGTGAAACCTGCTCAGAAACTCTACTACTCTATGTTGTCTCTCATTAGAAATCCCTAATTGCCTTAGTTCTTGTGAGAGTTGATTGAAAGTGTTGGGAAACCTTTATTTTTTAAGTCCTATGATTTAGATTTTTCTTTTTGCCATGTGTTTCAAGGTTATGCATTCACGAGGAGGAAGTTCACAGTATTGTTCGTGAACTTACTGAACTCAGCAGGTTTAATGCTTGTGCTTTTTAAAGTAAATACTTCACGTGTGCCTGTTCACATGGGAAATGTTTCAGTGCGTTAGAAAATTAGTATGAGTGAGCTCCTGTCCTCACAATGTCCCAGCCCTTCACAGTTCACTGCCTCATTCCAGCTAATTTCCATCCTAAGGGTGCCAGAGCAGAGCCTTGATTATGCTCCATAACAAACTGAAAAGCAGCTCTAATTTACACTTCAGTCTCCCTGCAGAGAATCATCAACTCATTTGTACCGCTGCACCAAAGGTCACACTCATTTCTTCAGTCACACACAGATAGTGTACTCCAAAGTAGGTCACAAAAATCAGACTTTTTCATATGTCCGTAATAGAAACTTCCTGTTGAACTTCCATAGCTGCAGTCCTACGCTGGACTCTGTTTGTCTTGACAAAGTCTGAATCAAGGCTTTGATTTTCTTTTGTCAACATTGAGGTGACAAAGGTGAAAAAGTTAGAAAAAAAACTGTTTTCATTTGCTTCAAAACAGTGATGACAAACCATACCAGTTTATTCAGAAGTCACTTTCAACACAACATGAGCACTGACCAAAGTGCTGAACATTGGCGGCGACATAGATAAAATCAAGGAAAACGGACCACCAATGCGATAGGGCATTTAACAAGGACACAAATATGGGGCAAATGTTTAAATAGGCAGATGCTTCATAAAGATTCTCTGAATCTTTTTCCTTTATTTCTTTCTTCAATATATTTGTAGAGCATCAAGTTACTAGACACTGATTTATTTTATGACAAAGACTTCTTCCGACTCTTGGAGGGTGCAGATGCTTTTTTTCCTCCTCTCCTCCATATCTTATCCTCAAGGCCTTTGTCCGTCTGTGTGTGCCGGGTGCACGGCTGCTTCTGCATTTTTCTGGAAACTGGAAACTGAAATACATTTAAATGGATCTCGTCAGCTGGTCTCAATGCGATTGATACAATTTTTTCAATGATGAGAACAGGAGAAGGGGCTCCCGGATGTCCTGCCGGTACAGACCCAGTTGGACACATTATGGACTCCTGGAAACAGTGGAACTTGATCTGTTTATCTCAGCTGTCTGTGGAGGACTCTGAAGACGTGTGGATATTCGTGGTGTTGGTGTCGGGTTTCCTGCTCATTGGTATTGGAGGCAACCTGGATTACCGGAAAATTAACGAGCTGTCGAGGAATATTGGCCTGATCCTGGAGCTCAGAGATGGTTTGCACTGCGCTGTGAATTCACAGACTCAAATAATTGTCAAGATGAATTGTAAGCTTGGAACTTTGGCGGAGATTCATTCTTTGGCACAAAAGATGGATGCCATCAAGGAGAGAGTGGATGAATCAGCACGGATTGGGATAGTTTAATGTCCATTATTGGGATTTTGAGAGGTTGAGGACCAACAAACTGTAAGACAGAGAGGAAATTATCTCTGTCTGGCCCCAAAACAATTTCTAATTGTAATCTGGCATCCGTGTGTCACGGCGTGTGAGCGAGGTGAGGCGATGATCCACACGCGGGGAGGGGCTGCCTGGACAGGCTGGATCAGATGCGGTGCGACCTTCGGGACCCCCGCTGGAACTGGATGCGGGGCGTCCACCGGGGCCACCGCTGGAGCAGGCTGCGACAGAGCGGGTGGTTCTGGGAACTGTGAGAGGAGGGAGAACAGACCATGCAGCTGAAGCTCTTTGAGGCTGAGCGTCCGATGGAGCTGGGCCAGCTCAGCACGGAGACCGGCGAGCTCTGCTGGGTGAACACCGGGCTCGCTCCTCTGGGCCTTAGATGAGGAGGATAGAGCGTCCAGGTGGGATTCCTGGAAGCTGATGAGCTGGCGGAACCGGCCAAGCTCCGCCGGGAGACTGACGAGCTCGGTCAGCTGGGCTGCAGCCAACGCTCCTCCGCCTGTAGATGACGGAGGCGCCGATTGGGTCGGAGATGGAACTGCTGGTCTGACCGGGGGCGTGTCCAAGCTGCTGCGCCGAGCAGGGGCAGCGGCGAGCTCACAGCTCCGTCCCGGAACACAGGTCTGCGGTGGAGCCTGGCATCTCTCCCCACGCCATGGACCAACCCCGGGGGAGCACACAGCCAGACGGGTGCCCACGTAACTGGAGTGATCCGAGTGCGCCTCTTGATGCGATCCTCCATCAGGCACTGGAAGGGTGGAGAGGACGGCCGAGGGCGCAGGTAGGCGCCGCCGTCCGCGGCAAGGCGGAGCTGGAGAAGCCGGTTGGTGGCTTGGGGTTAGCCACCGGAGCAGGTACTCCCATGGGAGAATCTCCCCGCTGGATCCTTTAACGGGTCGGTCCATTCTGTCACGGCGTGTGGGCGAGGTGAGCGGAGGTGAGGCGAGGATCCACATGCGGGGAGGAAGACAGGCAGACAGGTACGAACTCTTAACATTGTTTCATTGTCCAGCGTGTGTCTAATAAACCAATGTTAAGAGTTCGTACCTGTCTGTCTGTCTTCCTCGCCGCGTGTGGATCCTTGCCTCACCTCCGCTCACCTCGCCCACACGCCATGACACCTTGAGCCTGCAAGGCTCCAACAAAAACTCTCCCCTCAGAAGATATGTGGAATGTGCCTTTGCTATGGCAACTCAACTCGGTCTCCTTTCCCAGCCTGGGCAGGACTGCGGGAAGGCCGCTGAAACGTTCCAGGGTCACTGCAACCCTCCAACCCTCAATGCTCCCCCCCCTATCCACACTGAGGTGACATGCACTGCTTCTATTGTGGCTGCAGGAATTGAAGTAGGGATAGTCCCAACCCACCACCCCACCTAGTGGACACTTATGTTGTGTTGTCTGACGTCTGTTGCATATCTCTGTCTGAGGTGTTTTTTGCAGAGCAAAGCTGCCCTCCTGGAGGGAGGGTAACTTTGAAGTGCCTTTTTTTCCCCTCCACCTGAACCAATCCTCATGTAAACCCCTCTTATCTCTGTTAAGGTAGCGTGACTCAGGGAGCAAAAGACCACAGTCACCAACTCTTGTCATGTGTCTTGCCCATGTATGTTTGATCTCTGAATTGTGTGTACTGAAACTCTAATTTCCCTCTGGGATTAATAAAGTATCTTTGATTTGATTGATATGGTGAACATTTAATTCTCCTCCCCAGTCCAGAAATGTTATGTTTTCCAAGTCCCAGTCCAATCTCAGGACTTTAATTGTCACATTTCCAACCTTCCAGTCATCCACTTCACTTCACACCAGACCATACCTAAGACTCAACTTCCCAGAATTCCTGACACCGGAATTCATCTTGTCACTACATAACACACACACGTCATCACACACACCCTATATCAATCATTGCTCTCTGTCCATGGCATTAGTGTTCCCGTTTCATGTCGGTTTACAGTACCTAACATGGTAGCGTGAGTTAATTTAGTTCAGCCTTTGCTTTTCCAGAGCGTCCGCTCACTTGGTCATGCTGGTGGCCTAGAGCTCCCTCGCTCACCTGGCTCAGTGGCTTCCTGACTGCTGCGGTTCATGATCCATGCAGGGGGAGGTCACAGCTCCCTCCACTCCTGTTTGGTTCTCAGTTCCACGCCGTACGACTCAGGGCTCCCACGCCCACCTCATCCAGCTGCAACTTAAACAAGCACCTAGGCTCAATAGTTCACGCTGGGCTGCCTGGAGCTTCCTTGCTCACCTCGCTCCGTGGTTCGGTCCGGTTCCATCCATCCCAATCCTGTTCAGTCTGGTTGGGCTTGGCCCAAACCTGTCCAGTCCAGTTAGTCACCTTTTATGTCTTCCAGTCCAACCAATTCAGAGATGAGTGGACTTCCTGGTTCAACCTGCAAAAGAGTTGGGTGACTGTCATGTGAGTGAGAGGAAGGCACGCAAAGAAAAACTTCTTCAGCATCAACCTTCCACACCCAGCCGTGGCAAAAGGGCAAAGTGTCAGGTCAACCACCAATGCACAAACAATTGTGCAACTGTGAGATGTGTCGACTGCCACAAATGCACATGTGGCACAAATGTACCAGGGTCATACCCCGGCAGTGCCAGGTATGTTCAAACAGTGCAGATGGACTGCTGAGTGAGTGCTAAAATGCTATACACACACACACACTGTAAGTGTAAATGTGTGAAATTGTTTCATTCCTTGTATTTTTTTGTATCATTTTTATGACTAAGATAAAAAGCATGGAAACAAATAACAGTTGTTCTTTTGTATGTTCCTCATACTGAAATTTAAGTCCTCTTGATTATTATTATTAATCATTATTATGATTCCAGTGTTAAAGGAACACTAAAGACTCTGTTGCTTTATTACTGGTTTCAGTGGTTCTTGAACCAGAAACTTAAAGAGCAAGTCACCCCCTACTAGAGTCTTACTCCATTCCCACTTCCTGTTTGAAAAATGCAACAAATGCTGTTGCCTAGAAGACCGAGAGGGTGGAGCCGCTAACAAATATATACACACACAGGCTCACAATGACATTGTGACATCATATGGTACCAGCTAACATCCTAGGGTACCTCTTAGCCAATAGCAATGGCAGATTTAAATTCAAATGCAGTGCAGAGTTTTTACCTGACAACAGCACAACACTGACAGTTTTAGGCAGAAAATTTAAAGTTTAACTAAAATGCACTAAAGTGCAAAAGTATTGACTACACGTGTCTGCAGCACGATCAGACACACATTTATTTATATATATTTAGCAGGGGAAAAAAGTTGATTTGGGGGTGACTTGCAGCTTCACATTAGACATCATTCTGCAGCCCTCTGCAGGCCAGAAACTACATTTAACAGTTTAGTGGTTCAGCAAAGAACACTACGGGGAGGTCTCTACCCGCTTTATGATAATAGTTGTGTGCAGGTCGCTAATATATATGCTAGCAGTTAGATTTTCAGTTTCAGTCTATTGTTGGCATCGTGGAGGAGCCTAAAAGTAAAAGTAAGAGAGTAATATATTTGGAGGCCTTTGGAGGTTCAGAGTAAACATTGGTGTGGTCTACACTTGTTTGAAAGAGCTAAAGTTCTCTACAAAACCACATACTGATGGTGACCTGGCTTTGTAGCTACTGGTCTGCTCTGACTCTGCGGCTGCATTGGAGGCTCTGTCAGGGGTGGGATCCGGCTCTAGACCGGATCTGGTGTCTTAAGCCAGGGTGTTACTTCATGAGCTGCGGGCTCATGATTGTGAGGTTTGTTTCGTTTGGGTCCCCGCACATGTGGGGGTGGTGGGCAATGAGTAGGTGGACGCAGTGGCCAAGGCGACTCTTAAGTGTGGTACAGTGGGGTTGGAGGTTGACATGGGATCTCCTGAGTATTGTTCTGCAATAGGCAGCGAGGTCTTGAAGCCTTGGCAGGCCTCTTGGGATGGTGGGCAGGGGGTTTTATGAGTTGCAACGGATGGTGGATGGACATGGGTTGGCCCTTGATTTTGGGAGGAGGGGCTCAGAGGTCCTGACTCGGCTGAGGTTGGGCCATTGCGGTCTTTGTGGTGGGCTGTTTTTAGTGGGGAAACACCGAGATGGGAAGTGTGATTGTGGGGAGCTTGAGACTGTGGCTAATGTTCTACTGTGCTGTGGGCAGTACAACCGTGAGCAGGGGACCTATTTTAGGATTTTGGGAGCTACAGGTCTTTGTTATTTTTTCCCTGCGGACCTTGTTGGAAGTGGAGGATCGGTGTGGGGTGTGGGCTCTGCTGCACTTTCTGTGTGAGACTGTGGTTTATGAGAGGCTGTGACGTCCATTGGCTGTAAGTTGTGCGGTTGCAGCAGCAATACGCCTCGTGGGCATCTAGCCTGCCTTTCTCAATGAAGAAGAAGAAGAAGCAGCTCCCTGCCAGATTTTTGACTGCATCTTGCCAGTAAATTCCCCAGCACGCCTGATCTCTGCCTGAACCATAGATCCTGTCCTCGTTCCTGAACCTCGACCTGCCCACTCCGCTTCTGACTACCTGGACTGTCAACCTCGGATCTGCCTCATAGACTCTGCCTCCGATTTGCCCCTCCTAACTTCGATACAGATCTCCCCGGCTTTGACCCTCGCCTCGTCTCTACCACGCCTCTGCCTGCTTCCCACTATCTGGGTAATACAACCAAGTTCCGACTCACATAAATAAATCTGTTAAATCGTCTTACTGTGTCTGGTGTCTTCACGGGTCTGTTCTGCCCATAACAGTGTTCAAGATATTTAAAGAGACAAAGGTGACCTTTGACTTTTTCAATCAGTAACACTTTCCCACATTCATCTTTCTTTCTATCAAAATAGACAAACAAGTAGCAGTCTCATCAATTTTCAGTTCTTTGCTTTATTACAAATCTTAAAATTTAAAGTTCATGTAGCGTGAATTGCTGGGTGTAGATAAAAATACATTTGAGTGAAAAACGTTTGGAGAGATCAAAAACTGGTCCTGAGGCATATAAAACTAATTAGCGTTGTATATTTTCTCCATCTTCTAGATAGAAGATTGTGGAAGGCAGGTACAGATTCCTGCTTCTCACATGCTTCCAGGGTGTTTTTTGTTTGCTTGAATAAATCAGCTAAATTTCCTCCTCATCTCATTTTTTTATATGTAATCAAGACAGGTTTAAATTATATCCTTTTGAAGACCTTTCAACATACCTTCCAGACACTTATTGAGAATTTGCATTTGTAATTGCTCTCTCTTCTCGATGTGCTCCACTGATTTGCAGAGTAGCAATATAAAAACATGTCTCACAATGCCTCCAACCAAAAAGTCTTTAGGGGATTGCTCCCTTGAATCATCGGATGCTTTGACTGGAAATTATTACCTGTGTATTAATCAGGTTCAGAACCTCAGTCAGACAAAACCTTAGTAACTAAAAGGTTTTCCTCACAGGAACAATGAAATGAATGCATCTGACATCAGTCATGTTGAGTTATCCTTGGGCAAAATCAACAAACTCCAGCTTAAATACTTGTGAGTTTCTTCTTGATCATCAGCTTTTTAGGATGATGACATCATTTAAATCTAAGTCAGTCAGGAGTACAGAATATAGACTTTACTGTCATGAGAACTGGCTGGTTGGAATTTCTCTTCTTTTAAACATGTTTTTTATTTATTTTATTTTTTTATGGTTGTACAGGTTAACAGACAATGAATCAAATGATGGAATGTAAGTTACATGTTTGTATCAGAACCTGGTTAAGTATCAGAGATCTTGTGATGTATGGGTTGTAAAATCAGTTTGGTTGTATGGTTTGATAAGCTAGAGATTATTCATAAAACCATTAGACACCATTGTGCAGATTCTACCTTATCCCTTGTGTGACGGTAACTCTTGAGCGGTCCAGAGGAACAGGTACAGGTGAGATTACTAGACGTCATGACTACAGGAATCGCAAAGAGTCGTAGCTCCCTTTGAATTCAGATCATCAGCCAGAAGATACTACCAGGGTCTGCTAGTTAGACTTTCCACATATGAGGAGCTGTAGTGTCTAATATCACTCGTAAGTGTTGCATAGAGGCGTTGAACTTGGGGTCATAAGAAAGGATGGGTTCCAAATGCTTGCTCACCCGGCTTCTCGTCTTTAAATATCAGCTGAAAGCACACAATTTCACCTTTGCCTTCGACTTTTAAAGCATTACTCCTTTCAATTTGATTCTTTGATTTTAAATCTGTGGTCTGGTTACTTTTAAATCCATGGTCTTTTTTATGGTTACAGCTTGTTTGGTTGTTAGATTATTTGTTGTACAATTTTTAGATTGTTTTTATGATGTGACTTATGCTTTGTGGTATTTTTTTATTATGCACAGCACTTTGGTTGGCTGTAAAGCCATTTTAAAAGCACTTCATAAATAAAAGTGGTATGGCATGATATGAACACGGGAACCTTCTGTGCCATGCAGGATTTTAAACCATGACAACATAGCTTAATGATAACCTTTGAACCTGTGGTCCCAGCTCTTTTTATGGCACTGACCAGCTCCTCCCATGTACTTCTGGGCTGAGTTCTGACCGTTCTTATCATCATCAATGCCCAAACAGGTGAGGTCTTGCATGGAGGCCTTGTCTGATGGAGACTGACAGTTGTCTTTAGCCTCTTCCATGTCCTAACAATTGTTCCACCAGTTGATCAATGTTCACCAAACTGCTTGGCGATTGCCCCGTAAAGCTTTCCAGCCTTGTGGATGTCCACAATTTAGTCTGGTGTCCTTTGACAGCTCTTTGGCTTTGACCATGGTAGTAGTTGGAGTTTGGCTGACTGTGGGGTGGACAGGTGTCTCAGACAGGTGCTACTAATTTAGATGAATAAGTAGAGTAGAGGTGGTCTTTTAAAAGGCCAAAGTAACAGGTCATTGAGAGCCATTCATGCTGATTGTTAATATAAAATGTAATTGTGTGCAGCTGTGAAATACAAATAAATTATTTAGAAATCAGAAAATGTGATTTCCTATTTTTTATGCTGTCTCTCAGTGGGAATGCACCTACAATGTGAATTTCATACCCCTCCATGATTTTTAAGTGGGAGAACTTGCAAAATCGCAGGTTGTTCAAATGTGAATGTTCCTCAGTGTATTTAGTAGTGTTCAAGCTCAAACAAAGGTTAGAACGATCATTGTCAGTGATATTTATTCTATTTTTAACAACATACTTTTTAAATTACGTTTTGTTTATTCAAGTTAACTTCATGATCATTTTCTCTTCCTCATTATAAAATAAATAAAGCTCCTTTTGTGTCCACAGCAGGTTGTTGGATGGGACGGCTTGCTGCTGGGTGATATGTGCGTTATGGATGACTTCTTCCAGTCCTCTCAGGGAATCTGGATCTAAGCATAGCTCCTTAAAGGCTGCATTAGCTCCAGCAAACCCCTAATCAGTTTGAAAAGGAATAGAAAATTATTCAAGGATCACTCGTCTAAACAACTTTAACTGCTGCATATTTTCGTACAGTAAGCCATTTTCCTGCTTGATCAGCCATCTGAAAAAAGAACAAGAGTTATGCTGCTCTGTGTGTGAATCCCCTTTCCTAACTGTGGATAATTTATCATATAAAGTTACATTGCTATGTCAGGTCACTGATCACAACCTGCGGCAATTACACCCATGCACAGAAATGTGTGAATGTCTTCTGTGACCTGTATAAATCATATCCTGTGGCATATTTAAGGTATTATGGTGCCATAATGAAATATTCAAATGCAGCCTTACAGCATGATGGAGCAGGTAAGTCTGCAATGATGACTTAACAGCCTGGGAGGAATAAATGGAATTCATGGGAAATTAATCAGAGTCTCTAAGATTCTCAGCATGACGGATGAGCCCAGAAAGTGGGTCAGAACCACAGGTTGGTTGGCTGCACAACTGGGCCGAAACACAATGCCCAGGGCAGTGAAAGAGCTTCTGTGCTATAGCATAAATGCCTCTCTCCATGGTTTGGCAGCACTCATGTTCTACCTCTAAAGAGCCTATACCAGGGAAAAAGTAAAAGTATGAACAAACTGATCTGGGAACTGTTTTATAAGCATGGATGTGAGCCTGAAAAATAATATTTCTGAACTTGATTGCTTGTCATCTCACTTCCTGCAGGATGACATGCATAGAACCGCTTAAAGAATTAAGTGGTTTGACCAAGTTAGATCACTAAGTGGATCATGAATTTACAATGCTCAGTTTGGGTGTGCGCGCCTTGAGTTTAGACTTTAAAAGGAACTCATTCATATTTTAATCACTCTAGAGCTTCACACAACCTCTGCATGTGCCAAAGGTGAACTGATGAATATTCAGTGGACATCCATAATTATCAAGGCACAAAAGTGGACTCAAATGCAGAGCTCACACTGTTTAATAAACTGAAAAGGATTCCTGGCCTGTACAGCACAACTGAACAGGTCCAAAACTAACTAAATACACTCTCACAAAGTGTTACAGAGAGCAGGTTCACTTTACTCAACAGATGAAGGCCCTGTCCACACGTAGCCGGGGATCTGCCAAAACGTAGATATTTTTCTACGTTTTGGCCTGTCATCCACACGAAAACGGAGTTTTTTCACACGAAAACGGATCTTTTTAAAAAACTCCGGCCAAAGTGAAGATCTGCGTTTTCTCCGTTTTGGGTGTCTGCGTGTGGACGGACAAAACCGGAGTTTTAAGGTCCGCAACGTCACTTTCCGTGACAAAAAAATGCTGACATCACGTGTGCGACCTGTGTTTACACTAGCCGGCATCATGGAAGCCCTCAGAGCTGCGCTCTGTCACTACCCGATCCATCAATTGTCCAAGCGCTTTCTGCTTGTTTGTTTTTGCAAGCGGAATTACTGCTCCTTGCGGAAGACCACAGACGAAGGACGAGGTTAAGAACGGGGGAAGTACTGCTGCCTACAGGTCTGGCATGTCTATAACAACATATTTATCCGGGGACGTGTGGACAGAGTTTGTTTTTAAAACGCGGTGGTGTGGATGCAAGTTTTTGGAGGGGCGGATATTCGTTTAAAAAACCCCGGCTACGTGTGAACTAGGCCAAAGACAAACTGGCAAAGGAATCTGTTTGCAAAGAAGCGTAAATGGGGAAGGCAGGACACAGGTGCAAGACAGAAGGCTGATTAGTGAGGAGCCTCAGGTCATGAAGCTGCTTGTAATGAGACAGGGAATGAATTCACAAAACAAAACAGGAAGTACCAGACATACAATAAAACCAGAAACATGACTGCAAAGCACTCAACCTACAGAACCACCCATGACCCATAATGACCTCTAACCCTTGCTGCTTCCTTTGTTCTGATAACATCTCTGCATGCTGGCCCTAAATCCCTGGTTACAAACTCTAAGGAAATGCAATTTGCATTTCTAAAACAAATATAACAAAAAATGCAATATCTCAATAGAGAAAGAGATATCTCAGAGAGTCTTTACATTGACAAATACAGACTGAGCACCAGAAGGTTCAGTATTATTACGTCACCTTGTATAGTTTGATAGGGATCCCATTTAGGGTTCTCAATGAGCCCAAAAGTTCTACCTGAAATAAAATTTACCACAACATTCGCTCTGGGTCTGACAGAACCAGATGTTTTTTAGCGCTTCTTTACAACACACCATGGGGCGATAATATGTGTCCACAGTGTCTGGTTTGAGGCTCTTCCTCCTCTCCTCTGTTGTGTGGTGAGACATAATAATGGTCCCTCTCTCTCTCTCTGCTGTCCAATCCTGACTAAACCCACTTAAATAATTAGTTGGCCCAAACCAACCAGTCAGGCTTAGCCAACTTGGTCTTGGGATAAAATTGAGAACTCTAGTGTCATAGCTGGTTAGCATGAGCCTGGGTGTTGCATTGGCTTCTTTGGCTTTTTGGGTCTAAAGAAATGACATATCTAATGTTGGAAGCAGCAGGTACTGAGGGTATGACATGCATTTCCTGGTACACAAAACTGACCATACAACAGGACAACTATTCATCTATGTAGCATTAAGAAAGGTATTTGATGCAAAAGGTCATCTGCCGTTAGACTGTCCAGCCATCTTAATTAGATCGAGAAACAGTGTGCTCTCCAAACCAAAACAAATGCTCTGTTCATAACCATCTCTCAGATTAAACACAATCATAGAACAATGATATTTTTTTTTATCTAAGGTGAATTTAATAAGACTTGATTGCTTGAAAGTAATATTTGAATCAAAATAACTGTTTATTGTTTAAATGCATTATTTTAGTTCTTAAATACACCAAACTAATCTACTTGATGAGTTAATGATGATTTTATTTTCAGTCATGTCACAAAATAACATCAGTGTATTAACAAGGACAGTGATATCATACTTAGAGCATGACAGTAAGTGAAATAGTCCCTTAAAAGTCTCTCAGGAAAAGTGCGGGACAGAGGAATTTTTCCTGGTCTCTGACTGGTCCAACACAGACCTTAAACGTTAGAGACATTCTATTCATGAGTTCCAGCCAAAATGCTAACTGAACAGCTTTTGTGAGATCAAGACAGGTCTTACAACAGAACACTTTTAGCAGCAAAGAACCACCTTTCTCAGAACCAAACAACCATTATTTGTTTTAACCTGCTACAACTTCATCAAATGCTATCCAACCCTTCAGCCTCCAGCAGAAGCAACCTTCTTTACCAGAGGGTAACGTCAGACCAGCTGAGCCATTTTTAAGTGACATTTGACCTTTGAATACCCCAGAAGATCAACGTTAATGACTGAAGGGACCCAACCACTTCTCAGTCTTGACGAGACCAACTTTGCTTTGCCAGGTGGATCTTCCAGGAACTCTCACCACTGGAACCCTAAACTCTAAACGCTGGCTTTGAATGGGTTATGATCAAAAATCCCTAAATTCAGCTAGATTATTCTTGTAATCCCAGACTTCACAAATTTCCGAAGACACTTAATTAGACTATTAATGACATCCAAGATCATGTTTCATGAGAGTTTGGTTTTTGTCTCAGCTGATCTCGAATAATCATTTACCTCCAATTATTCTGTGTAATTGTTAGTTTTAGAAACATAGTAATGTAACGTGAGGAAGTACGGGTTTCTGTGCCAAAGGTCGTATTTGCCCGGCTGGGTCAAAGCTGGGTCACACAGCACCTTCACCCACAGATCAAGACCTAAGCCGCCTGCAAGTCTGAAGGACTCCACAACATCCGAACACCTGCTCTCCAGAAGAAGGACTTCACACACAGTCTAGTCACAACAAAACAGAGTCTTAAGCTTTCTTTATTTTATTAATGTTAAATAATAATTTGATCACTTTGCTCATTATAAATGTATTTTAATCAAATGAATGATTATTATGCTTTGGGTAATCATAATAAACTATAATGAATCAGTATACTTAATTAAATAATGTTTTTGAAGATGTTTAGCAATGACCTTCACACCTGCTCATACAGGTCCGGATCCACAGTAACTTCAAAACACATTTGCTCTGACGCACAACAAGTTTGCTTTGGGAAGAGAAGTTTTTCAGTAAGGAGGCAGTACGGAAGAGAGCTGAGGTGCGGAACGAACGCCACGGGGAAAGGAGCCCTGCAGGCTCCTGTTCTCCCACCACGCTATTTCTGTCAAGCCAGACAGAATAGCTGAAATGCAACCAGCTAACGCAGACTCGTCCCAGAGTCTTTTGATTTCTGAGTTAATTTAAACATGAGAAAGCGCATCTGCCTAACGCTTCAGCAACGTGTACCGAGGTCAACTCTGGACTGGACCGTCGCACACCTTTGTCTTCTCTGTCAGCCAAGGTGTCATCTGGAGAACACATCCTCCTGAGGTCCGGATCTAAAAGAGGGTCCTAAGTGCAGTGAGGTAGAACACGACCAGATAGCGTTCTGATGCTTTTTTTCTAATAAGAACTAAAGTTTAATTGCAAAACATCATTTTTCACTCAGTTCACGTTCCCTCTCCCTGAAGTAATCTCAGACACCTGCATGCACGCATTCATAATTCCATCATCCTCAATCTTAGCACATCCAACACAAGGTCTATTTGAGCAAGCTTAAAATATCAACTGTTAAAGATTGTCCAAAAAGGTTGCCAATGTTGATTGTTTTTCCTATGATTGTCATTTCAAATCATTAGTTTAAATTGAAGAAGTAAATCTTTTAAAATTTAAACTTGCCTTTTCATTGAACTGAAACACAGACAAACGGATATGATCGTCAGTTTATCGATGAAAACAACCTTTGAGTCTTCTTATCTCTATAACATTTGGTTATTATTTTGTTAAAATTAATATTCCAGATTATTATGTAGAATGGTTATTCTTTCATGAAAGAGCCAAGAACCATTACGCTACAGTAATAAATAGAGTTTTCTAAACTATTATTTTTGCTTCTGTGTCAAATTATTAAGTGTTGGTGCCCTGGCATGCCCAAAGTATCTATTTCCAGAGTCAATCAGATATGAAAGGTCCAACAATATTAATAACTCATAGTGTGATGGAACATTATACTTTGTTGGATACTTTTCATATTTTATTGACAGTGTATTAATTGTGACCACTTACAAAACATTACACCAAGCATTACAGAACCCCATGATTTCGGCACCTACCACAGCTACTGGACTGTTTAGGCTGTGGGCATCAAGGGAGCAGGCAGAAAACTGTGGAGCAACCAATGACTCAACCTCCCAACCCATCAGTAACAGACATTCACTTACTTAGGGTTCTTGGTCTTGCTTTGTACACTTGTTACCACAGCAATGTAACGTGCAGCAATGGTCAGTTTTTAGGTACAGTTTGACCACTCAACATCAGGTCAAAAAGGAGACACAAGACTGCAGGGCCATGCAGAGACCTTTGATGGGGCGGGTGCTCAAAGTAAAAAAAGGGACACTTATAGAGCAACCCAATAAGTTAGAAAATTCAGATAATGAGACCCTTGGGTTCAAACAACATAATAAAAATATATAAATTAGTGTCATTAGTGTTAATGTTAGTTCATAAATAATAGTTTTAGTTTATAAAGCTGACTTATATCTAGAGATGTTACAACCACATTTTTGCCCCTGATCCGAGTCCAAGTTGTTTGATTTTTGATTATCTTCCAATACTGAGTCCAGTTCTGATACAGGTGGTGATGCAACGCATTATAAATGAAGAAATAAGTCGTCCTTCTGTCTGTATTTGTTATTTTGTTATTTTAGCCTGAAAAGGTCACTCATTCAGGAAGTACATTTAACAGAAATCAAGATACTTTATTGCTATTGCACAGGTGTACAACCAAAGATATTTTGTGCTTACTAAAGACAGCTGTAGTAAGAGGTAGTAAAATAAATGTAAAATAAATGCAACCACAGAGACTTATCCAGTGTGATCTACAGCTATGTTAGCTGAGATCTTTTTCCTGTCAGTAGAAAATTCTTAATCCCATTCCATGATCTCACTGAACTTAACACTAAACATGAGAGCTCTGTTACCAACCTAACAACAACACCCTTTACACAAAGGCACCATCATCACATACGTGGCAGGAATCTCAGAGAAACTTAGAAGAATCTTCTCCAAACACAACATCCCGATAAACTTTAACCCCAACAACACCCTCAGACAGAACCTGGTCCATCCAGAAGACAAAACACCCAAACAGAAGCTCAGTGGGGTCGTTTATGCAGTCCAGTGTAGGAGCACTGTCCAGATGTTTACATTAGAGAAACTAAACAACAATTACACAAGAACATAACACAACACAGGAGAGCCACCTCTTCAGGTCAAAACGCTGCAGTCCACCTTCACCTGAAGGACAAGGGACACACCTTTGAAGATGACAAAGTCCACATTCTGGACAGAGAAGATAGATGGTCTGAGAGAGGAGTAAAAGAAGCTATCTATGTCAAAACGTGAAAACCCCACTTTAAATAGGGGCGGGGCTGAGATTTCACCTTTCCAGAACCAATAATGCAGCTTTGGTCAAGGTTAAGGTCAATTTTATTTACAGAGCACATTTACAGCAGCAAAGCTACACCAAAGCGCTGTACAAGGTAAAACAAATCAAGATACAACAAATCAACAATAAAAACCTAAAATAAGATGAGCACACAACAGTCACAATCTATGATAAAAACTGTTAAAAACTATTAAGATGCTCAAGTCAGCCTGCATTAAAAGCCAAATCAAAAAATTGCGTCTTAAGAAGGGATTTAAAATGCTCTAGATTCTGTGTGGTCCTGATGTTGAGAGGTAGCTTGTTCCACAGTTTGGGCCCAACCACAGAGAACGCTCTGTCGCCGCGAGTCTTGTGGCGGGTTTTTGGAACTGTTAAAAGAGCTTGAGAGCTGGACCTCATGGTTCTGGCAGGGACGTAAGCGGACTGCAGCTCAGAGATGTAAACTGGGGCCAGGCCATGAAGGGATTTAAAAACAAAAAGTAAAATTTTGAAACGGATCCTGTAAGAGACAGGAAGCCAATGGAGAGAGGCCAGAACCGGGGTTATGTGATCCCACTTGCTGGTTCCAATCAGCAAGCGAGCCGCTGCATTTTGGACCAGCTGAAGTCGGTGTGGGGAGGACTGGTCCAGGCCAGAATACAGGGAGTTGCAGTAGTCCAATCGGCAAGACACGAACAGGTGGATGACATGTTCGAGGACATTAGCAGGAAGGTATGGCTTCACCTTTGCTATCTGCCTTAAATGATAAAAACCTGATTGGACCACTGCACTCACCTGTCTGTAAAGATTAAAAGAACCATCTAAAAACACACCAAGGGTTTTAACACAGGGTTTTAGAAAACCAGAACAAGGACCAAGAGGACCAACAGCGTTGTTTAAAAGATTAGAACTTTTTTTTGAATCTCATTCAGTTTCAGTCTAGGTCACATCTTCCTACATCTAATCAACACGATGACTCACCATCAATAGAGGCTAACGACTCATCAGGAGATGGAGAGGCGGGGTACTCAGAGTAGTTTCTGCTCTTTAAATAACAACAGACAGCTACAGCTTATAAGCTTGACTCTCCCATATTCCAGTTAGAACTGACAAAGCTCCTCATAGGAGAATTGAAATGTTTTAAAGAAACCAAAGAAGTCCAGTTGCCTTCATCTGAACTCTTTGGAGTAATAGTCAATAATAAAAAATACATAATAAAGTACTAAAACGTATATAATTATGCTCACATTCACTTTTACCATCTCTTTGTGGGAGGCGGAAAATGTATCACATTTAACCCTCTTATGACCATAAATATAACAAGTTTTTTTTTATGGCTTTAAAATTGCAATAAAAGTCTAAAATGTTTGTAACTCTGCTCCTTTTTTCAGAACAACCTCAGCTTTCAGTGTCTGGTTTGTATTTAGTGTTTATGTTTATTAAAGTCTGAAAAATTGCAGCTTAAAAAAAACAGATATGAATTTTCTTTACATTTATTACTAAACAGGAACTTCAAAATGACTTGAGCAAACTATGTCAAAATAACTACTGGTATTTAAACTCAGAACTGTGTTGCAAACACTCAGAAAACAGTGTGACCCCTGACCTCATGTTAATGAGTTTAATGACTGCAGCCTGTCTGTGACCACAGGTCTACGCTCTGGTCCAGAGAACAGGATACAGTAAAATAAATACTAGGTATCATAAAATAACACTCATGGGCTACTTCACAACTGTAGCTACATTTCTACCAGCATTATGAAGATCAATAAGCAGATAAAAGTTTAAATGTAAACATTTCATTACAAAAAGTCAACTAATAACATTCTGCACTGATAAAATTATATTTTCAGCTAAATAAATATTTATTGTAAGTATAAATAATGCTGGAATGAAGCTGAATCATTTAGTAAACAGTTGTGTGTTCAAATAAAAACCAGTGTGACTTTAATCTGTCCCTCCTCATGTCACCATCTACAGAAACAGCCTTTTGGGACACCTGACCAACCAGGTGGATTTTATTTGTGACGTTTCCATAACTTTATAAAAGATGCTGATGAAGAGGATCAGATCTCCTCCTTTCGGTTCTCGCTCTCCCGTCACGGTCCGCACCGTTTCTTTCTGTGACGCTGCAAAGCTGGTTTCCTTCTAATAGCGATTTTTGGAGTAACATGAATTACATCATGTAATACCTCGATGGAAAGCTCATTTTATGTACTTTTAGAACCCGTTTGAAGTATTTTTACTCGATTAGTAATTCAGAAGTTATGACCCGGAGAATCTAGAGTGAGACACATCCATGATTCTTTGAGTTTCTGCAACTCTTCAGGAGAACTCTCTCTCATGTCTCATTTTCTGTCCCAGACATGCAGCTACCTGACTCTGCTCCACACACACTAACCACGGACTCAAACGCACGTAAACAAAAGCTCTGGTATTAAAATTTATCCAGCTGACGTGAAGCAGGCAGAAACAAAACTTACAGGTAGATGAACGCAGACCCCTGTCCGCAGGGAAAACACCGGTCTGTCGTCTCCATGGCTACAAGGTAGAGCGACAGCAAGGAAAACCAATCACACGTTAGTATGATGCAGCAGAGCCAATCAGTGAGCTTGTAGGCGGGTCTAAGGGAAAATAGCCTTCAGCTTGAGGCGGCTGCCTCCGCATGGTCCTAGTGCCCGATTTGTATCACAGTATAACAGTTTTGTACGGTAAAATCTGACGAACGACCAGAAAAAGGGCACTTTGGGCACTTCGGACAAAAGGGGCAGGGTCTCAAGCACCCTCCGCACCCCCCTCTGCACATGCCTGCAAGACTGCATGTGTCCCCTTTAAATTGGCCTGCCTTCATCCAATCAGCTGGAACTCAGAGTCTCTGCAGCTCTGAACACATGATAACGACTTGTCAACAATAACATTCTCTCCTCAAGGTCCAATCTTTCAGGTCTTCATGCCTCCATATAAGGAACAAAACAGCTCGGATCAGTTGCTAAGTCAAAGAGTGATTTCCTAAATCAGATATGAACTTCTACAATTTATAAGCTATCAGGGGTGTCCAATCCTGGTCCTGGAGGGCCGGTGTCCTGCATGTTTTAGTTTGAACTCTGTTTCATCACACCTGATTTCAATCAGCAGCTAATTAACAGGCTTCTGCAGAGCCTGATGAGCTGTTGCACAGGTGTTTCAACCACTGAATCAAGTCTGTTGGAGAAAAAAACCCACAAAACCTGCTGGATACTGGCCCTCCAGGACCAGGATTGGACACCCCTGAGCTAGATCAAACCTGGGCACATACGGCCCTTTGGTTGACTTTGACCGGCCCGCGTAAGGTTAATTGGAAATTACAAAATAAATGTATTTTCTCATTTTACCTCATGCATGGACTAAGGCTGCATTGCTTTTATTTTGAAGTTGTTTTTTACGTGCACAATGACGCAATACGTGTAGCAACAAGTGCCCGCGGTTGACATGGTTATTGTAGCCCCCAGAAATGTCCGCTCATGCAAAAAAAAAAAAAAGAAAGATGCCGAATGCAGGATTTTCAACAAAAATTGGACTGCTAAGTATTTTTTTTACTGAAGTCGGAGGTAAAGCCGTGTGTTTGGTTTGCGGGGAGGAGAGTGCCGTGTTTAAGGACTATAATTTGAGTCGGCATTACGACAAGAAACACTCGGAAAAATACAAGAACTTGTCATGCTGAGAGGGCACGGACATCCTAAGCTTTGCTAGCAAAGTTGCAAAAGCAGCAAGGCTTTTTTACTAAGCTTCACACATCCAGGGATGCAGCAACCAGGACCAGCTTTGTGATATCCCACAAAATAGCTAAAAACAGCAAGCTGTTTTCGGAGGGAGAGTTTGTCAAAGAGTGCATGGTGGACTCTGCCGCACTAATATGCCCTGAAAAAAGGTGCATTTGAGCAAATCCCGCTGTCCAGGCGAACCGTGACCAGGAGGATCGAGGACATTGCGGGGAACCTGGAGCTTCAGCTGCAACGTGAAGTGGCAAGTTTTGACTTTTTCTCACTGGCCTTAGATGAGAGCTGTGATGTCCGCGACACAGCCCAGCTGCTCGTATTTGTCCGGGGATAACGGACTTCAAGCTCACAGAGGAGCTGGCAGCAATGCGGTCAATGAGAGGGACAACGGCAGGGAGTGATCTTTTTACAGAGGTAAATGCCTGCATGGGCACTCTGGGATTGAAATGGGAGAGATTGTCAGGTGTCACAACAGACGGTTGTCCAAACCTTACAGGGAAAAATGTCGGACTTTTGAAACGCATGCAAGATAAAGTGACAGAAATCGATGCAGATCAAAAATAGGTATTTTTGCATTGTATTATACACCAACATGTGTTGTGCAAGTCAGTGCTAAAAATCAACCATGTTACTGATGTTGTTACTAAAATAATAAACTTCATCAGGGCGCGGGCAATGAATCACAGACAGTTAGTCGCACTTTTGGAGGACTCCACACCAGGCACGTGCAGGGGGTGTGGGGTGGGGGTGGGGGGTGGGGTGGAGGGTGCTTGAGACCCTGCCCCTTTTGTCCGAAGTGCCCAAAGTGTCCTTTTTCCGGTCGTTCGTCAGATTTTACCATACAAACCGTTATACTGTGATACAAATCGGGCACTAGGACCATGCGGAGGCAGCCGCCTCAAGCTGAAGGCTATTTGCCCTTAGACCCGCCTACAAGCTCACTGATTGGCTCTGCCGCATCATACGAACGTGTGATTGGTTGTCCTTGCTGTCGCTCTACCTTGTAGCCACGGAGACGACAGACTGATGTTTTCCCTGCGGTCAGGAGTCTGCGTTTATCTAACTGTACGTTTTTTTCTGCCTGCTTCACGTCAGCTGGATAGATTTTAATATCAGAGCTTTTGTTTACATGCGTTTGAGTCCGTGGTTAGTGTGTGTGGAGCAGAGTCAGGTAGCTGCATGTCTGGGACAGAAAATGAGACATGAGAGAGACTTCTGAAGTGTTGAAGAAACTCACAACTTAGAATCACGGATGTTTCTCACTCTAGATTCTCCGGGTCATAACTTCTGAATGTCTAATCGAATAAAAATAATTCAAACGTTTTCTAAAAGTACATAAAACAAGCTTTCCAACGAGGTATTACATGATGTAATTCATGTTACTCCAAAAATCGCTATTAGAAGGAAACCAGTTTAGCAGCGTCACAGAAAGAAACGGAGCGAACCGTGACGGGAGAGCGAGAACCGAAAGGAGGAGATGGTCTGATCATCTTCATCAGCAGCTTTTATAAAGTTATGGAAACGTCACAAATAAAATCCACCTGGTTGGTCAGGTGTCCCAGAAGGCTGTTTCTGTAGATGGTGACATGAGGAGGGACAGATTAAAGTCACACTGGTTTTTATTTGAACACACAACTGTTTACTAAATGATTCAGCTTCATTCCAGCATTATTTAAACGTACAATAAATATTTATTTAGCTGAAAATATAATGTTATCAGTGCAGAATTTTATTAGTTGACTTTTTGTAATGAAATGTTTACATTTAACCTTTTATCTGCTTATTGGTCTTCATAATGCTGGTAGAATGTTGCTACAGCTGTGAAGTAGCCCATGAGTGTTATTTTATGATACCTAGTATTTATTTTACTGTATCCTGTTCTCTGGACCAGAGCGTAGACCTGTGGTCACAGACAGGCTGCAGTCATTAAACTGGTTAACATGAGGTCAGGGGTCACACTTTTTTCTGAGTGTTTGCTACACAGTTCTGAATTTAAATACCGGTAGTTCTTTTGACATAGTTTGCTAGTCATTTTGAAGTTCCTGTTTAGTAATAAATGTAAAGAAAATTCAAATCTGTTTTTTTTTCATTTAAAGAGCAAGTAACGTCTAAATTAACTTTTTTTTGCTGATGAACTGTATAAATGAGTGTCTAATAGTGTTTTAAATGTGTGTATTCATTATTTTAGCATTTTGGTGCATTTTCTTAAAAAATTAAAAATTCTGCCTAAATACCACAGTATAGCTCCACCTTCAGCTTAAAACATAGAATTTGACTCATTTTGAATAAATTTTAGCCAATGGCTAAAGAGTAAGATACTACGTAATCCAGTAGAGTACTACGTAGCAGCTCTGTGTCAACGTTATAAAAGCATCGGGAGTCTCGGCCACGCCTTGTGGCGAGTTGGGAGTTGGATTTGCATGCGAGTGTAGGAGGCTAGCCGTAGTTCAGCATTAGCATATAGCATTAGCATATCCTAGTCTTTAGCATAGCTTTTAGTGTTATACATACTTATTTAGTGTTAGCTTGGCTGTTGGATATTGTAGTTTAGTTACTGTTTGGCTGTTAGTGTAATTAGGAAAGTAGTTCGGGTTTAGTGCTCCATATCGTGTTAGCATGGTGAGATGGTGTAGTGTAGTATGGTTGCGGAGCTCTGTCGGGTTGCACTCCTTTCCGCTGGACTTAGAAATTAGGCGCCAGTGGTTGCGTGTCTGGAAAAGATTCAGCTCCCGCCTGGTGCTGTAGTTTGCAACCAGCATTTTACCCGCGATTCTGCACGTCTCCGTTCCAAGAGGGAGGCTGTGCCCACCGTGGCTCTTCCGCGATTTAGATGCAGCCCACCGACTCTGCTCCCCCACCATGACGGGCTACAGTCTGAGGTGAGTAAGCTAAATAAAAGTTTTAACATCTTCTAAAGACAATTTCCTACCTAAATGCAAAGTTTGAGAGACGTGGTTCACTCCATTTAGCTAATATCAGTCTGCACTGCCTTCGGGCTATTTTGTCAAGTTCACAAAATGTGGAACGGGATGTAAGGTTAGAATCAGCGGCGAATCGGAACATATCTCGAAGCCCTGGCCGACAAAACGGTCCACATGACTGTCAGGCTCAGAGAAAATTCGGGTTGTTTTTGTGTCAATCGGTAATTCAGCAACAGTGACTCTAAACTGACGCAGCACTAGTTGACAGACAGCATTACAGCGTGAAATCTAGCACAGCGTGACCCGGTTCCGTGAGGAATTCTGTTCAGGAGGTCGCATTTCAGGATCTCCACATCATATGTGACTGACTTTTACTTTATAATAACATCACACACTAGGAATGTTATAAAGCGCCTATATGGGACAGTTTCTTTTGTATTTTATCTGACTTTATAAACATCAATGTGCTTCTATTTTTTTTCAGGCTAAATCTACCCAAGACACTGGTTGTCAGACTGATTTAGTAATCTGCAAGAATGCACTTGTCCAGGCTGACGTGGTGTTACCCGTAGCAAAGGTGAATTATTTTTAATAATCTTCTATGTAAACATTTTATTACCTTCTAGTTTTAATTTGTTTTACAGATTGTTACAAGTGATTTTATGCTCTTTTAAACATTTATAAATGTGCTGCTTCTTTGTTTTTATAGAGCTCACAGCCTCAGTGTCTTGTGACCCAGGGACCATGACAGAAATTCATCTTCCAGAAGGTCCCAGAGCATCCACACCTCCTGAAAAGACCACGGTGTGAGGTGTCTGCTGTTGATTCCAGCTTCCACCTCAGTGACAGTGCAAGCTCAGTGAACTGTTCAAGGTAAAAAAAAATTAAAACATTTCTGAATTTTTAAGATATTAACAATTAAATAAGTATGTGATTACATCATGAAGGAGGCTACTGATTCTGGCCCTGTGACACTTGGTGGTCACCACCAGGTGGTGACGTGTGAGCTGATTCACCTGGTAAATAACTTTTAAATTAAATATTTTGTTTTTGCTATCA
The DNA here is from genome assembly GCF_043380555.1 of Nothobranchius furzeri. NCBI lineage: Eukaryota > Metazoa > Chordata > Actinopteri > Cyprinodontiformes > Nothobranchiidae > Nothobranchius > Nothobranchius furzeri. Next base: position 51,323,559 of record NC_091744.1, on the reverse strand, counting down.
AAAGTAAATTAACTAATAACCTGCATTACTGCAGGACACTCAGCAAAATATGGACTCTACACCATGAGGCAGGCACACGTTAATAACTCTATAAGAGCACATAAGGTAAGCAACACCACATATTATTTTTATTACTGTACACTGTCCTGGATTTGTTTTCTTTCTGCATGATTTGTTTTCTTTCTGCATCTCATCATTAGCCTGGCTGATCACCTGATAACTCCTGTCATCTGGTTATGACAGCATGAGGATGTCCTCACACACCTGTAACCTATCAGCTCATCTGGCAGAATAGAGAGAGAAGAGACAACACCACATCTCCTGTTCCTGGAAAGCCTTCAGCCATCCTTCGATGACTGAGAACCTCCATCAGCTCTGTCTCCTGTCTGCCTACAATTATAATAAATATTGTGTTTGACAAGTTTTTTGTGCTGCCAAATATCTCATTTTGATTCCAGTTTTGATATTTTAATGGATATTTATAAATTACATTAATTGAATTATCACATTGTCGCATGTTTAACTAGCTCTATTGTGATGAACTAAACTAGCACCTCACTGTTAAAAGCTCGTTTTAATTTCAAGCATGTTTAAGTATTTATGGACATGAACAAAAACAGGAAATATATAAATTGAGATTTATTTAATTAATATAACAAATAAGGGGGAAAGAGTCATTTAAAGGCACATTCTTCTGGAAGCTCCTGATCCTGACGACACCAGCAGGAGACTAGCTGCAGACACCAGAGGATCACCTGCAACCAGGAGCAGCTAGTATCAGTAAATAAATAATGAAATCAGGGCAGTTTTAATGGGCTGAACACATTACAGAATAATTTTCTCATGGTATATTTTCATAACTTTATGCAGCAGACTAGCTTGAGCCCAGATCTCCTGGAGAGCTGCTATCCAGCACGTTTCAGTGGATTTTCCTGCTTTAACAGGTTAGATAAGCTGTTAAGCAGCTCAGCTGTTTGTTGCTGATTAAAACCAGGTGTGTTGATGCAGATAAATCTCTAAAACATGCTGAATACTAGCTTTTTAGGGCCATGGAGACAAACCCTGCAGCTAATCCAATGCTATGGCTAACGGCTACTTACGTTCAGAGATGGGTCTGTTGGGTCGGTTCCAGTAATTTCAGGCAACTCACAAGCTCAAAACAATAAGGCTCATGTCCGCTTGTCTCCTCCAAATAGACTTGGTCCCTTTCTTCTCGAGTGTCTGGGTAAGGAGGGGGAGAAACGTCCTCCACTTCTAATGACTGCTCAGAGTGAAGGGAGCTAGCTTCGTCTAGTTAGCCGTCTCTTCGTCACTGCCACGGCTCCGCCCTCTCGGTCCTCCAGGCAACGCCTACTAATGTTGCAGTTTTCAAAATTGATACGTGGGTGGGGTAAGACTCTGAGGCACACTTGACATGCACTTTAAGCTGCAGTTTTACAGACTTTAATAAACATAAACACAAATACAAACCAGACACTGAAAGCTGAGGTTGTTCTGAAAAAAGGAGCAGAGTTATAAACATTTTACACTTTTATTACAATTTTAAAGCCATAAAACAAACAAAAATACTTGTTATATTTATGGTCATAAGAGGGTTAAACGTGATAAATTTTCCACCTCCCACAAAGAGATGGTAAAAGTGAATATGAGAATAATTATATATGTTTTATTACTTTATTATGTATTTTTTATTATTGACTATTACTCCAAAGAGTTCAGATGAAGGCAACTGGACTTCTTTGGTTTCTTTAAAACATTTCACTTCTCCTCTGAGGAGCTTTGTCAGTTCTAACTGGAATATGGGAGAGTCAAGCTTATAAGCTGTAGCTGTCTGTTGTTATTTAAAGAGCAGAAACTACTCTGAGTACCCCGCCTCTCCATCTCCTGATGAGTCGTTAGCCTCTAATGGTGGTGAGTCATCGTGTTGATTAGATGCAGGAAGGTGTGACCTAGACTGAAACTGAATGAGATTAAAAAAAAAGTTCTAATCTTTTAAACAACGCTGTTGGTCCTCTTGGTCCTTGTTCTGGTTTTCTAAAACCCTGTGTTAAAAACCTTGGTGTGTTTTTAGATGGTTCTTTTAATCTTTACAGACAGGTGAGTGCAGTGGTCCAATCAGGTTTTTATCATTTAAGGCAGATAGCAAAGGTGAAGCCATACCTTCCTGCTAATGTCCTCGAACATGTCATCCACCTGTTTGTGTCTTGCCAATTGGACTACTGCAACTCCCTGTATTCTGGCCTGGACCAGTCCTCCCCACACTGGCTTCAGCTGGTCCAAAATGCAGCGGCTTGCTTGCTGAATGGAACCAGCAAGTGGGATCACATAACCCCGGTTCTGGCCTCCAGGGCCGGCTCTGGGTAATTTGGTGCCCAAGGCGAGAGTGCCCATTTGCCCCCCCCCCCCCCCCCCCCGCCTCTCACCCAAACCCAAGTCCACAAATTTGAAAAAGCAATTCCACAGTTATTCCTTAGTTACAAATTTTTTATTTTAGATATTCACACAGCAACTCTTTAAAGTCAACAGCCTGAAGAATAAATGTAAGCTTGAAAGATGAGTAACCTGGGAATATTACAATAACCGACAACTCAAAATGTTGTGCAAATGTCATTGGGGGGATGCAAAATCAAAAGCAACATTAAACTGTGCAATCAAAAGCAAAACTCAAATATCAAAGCGTCATCATAAAGAAAGTTCTACTTTCCATTTTGTTCAACTGCTGTGACCAGTCAGCAGGATCCATGGGGCCAGCAGCTCCTACATGTTCACAGACATCTGTTGAAGCTGATGATGGTGTCTCTTCAGACTGTTGGATTGGAGCACTGAGTCTGCTGGTGTTGTGTTCTTCTTCTGTGAGAAAATAAACACACACACACAAAGCAACTTAACCCTCTGATGCATGAATTAAGAACAGTGCCACTTTCACATTCAATATTCCTCGGTCATGTGCAGTGATGCTTTTCACTATTTTTAATATTACTGGACTTTTTATTTTATTGATCTTTTTTAATCTGTTCTATAAAAACATGAATAAAATTATCAAAAACAGGTGGAAGTGGGGAATATTTGAAAAAACTTATGTCTCACTCTCAGGTGCTCTTCAGCATCAAATACATTGTAGAATATGAGGAAGAAGAACCGGTGATCTGAGGGCAGGGGTGAGGAATGAGCACCACCTCACCCCTGCCACATGGACCTCAAGGGATAAACCATCAACCCTGCTCATTTCCTCGTAGGGTCGTGCATAAAGACAGTGGAAGGGTTAAAGCACTAAATTTACCTACCCTACAGCAAAGTAGGGACTGAAAGGTGCAGTAGCCATGCACCTATCACTGATGGAAGTATTGTGCAGCGAGAGGAGCAGCATATAGAAGCTTGTTGAAGTCTTCAAGACAACATGCCATATACAAATATTGCAAATATCCCAAAAAAAGGATGTGCAATAAGTGTGAGTGTAAATGCAAGACTTAAAAAGGTTTGATTGGTGGAGAGTATCCTAGTATTTATAGTCCAAAAGCTGGTCTGATGATGTGGATTGCGGATGCCGATGGATTGTACTCTATGATTAGATGTAAGCTTGTTTTTCAGAGTGGGAGGGGTCAGAAGCAATCTCTCTGGCCTGTCTCAAGGTCCTGGTGGTGTATAAATCCTGGCAGCTTTCAGCCAATCACCTTCTCAGCAAAACTGATGGCCATCCTTTGTCTTTGGCTGTGGCAGCAGCAGAACCAGACTGTTGTGGAAGAAGTGACGAAAGATTCAATGAAGCAAAGGCACCATTACTTTTTTCTGTGGTTGCAACAGGAATATCATCCAATGCTGTGCTTATACTTGACATGAAAACTCCCCATTTGGAGCACCATCACTTGGTACTTTAACGATTTTAGTTTCCTGTAATTTTATTTCATGCTGTTATTTATATATTGTTGCTGACAATATTAACACCTTTTATCACACTAATCAAAGTATTTAACTGTGACAAAAATTTTATCATGCGATAACACATTTTTAGTCTGTCGCTCTACTTAACATGCATTCTGCATTTGTACATAATAACCATCAAGCACATCGGTGTGATACAAGAAAGGAATTTATAAACTTCTGAGTGGAAAAATACACTGTGTGAGGACATTTCTCCTCTGTGACAGAGTGAAAAAGTGGATAAGTCCACAGGCGTCTCTGCGTGAGCGAAGGGCTAAGGCTCCCTCATGGTGCATGGTGGCATCTCTTCCTGCAACATAAACATAACATATTGGTGAAAACAATGCAGGACCTAGCCTAACTCGATTAGAAATAAACAAGGATGGTTTAATACAGTAAAATAACCAATGTCACTTAAGGATTAGGTCACAGATGCATCCACATTCAGAATGGAGTGTGGCAAAAGATGCTGGTTATATCCAGCAAGTTGGGTTTGAACTTTGAAGCAAGTACTACAAGAAAGGAAGCTGTAGAAGGTACACAAGCAGGTGAAAACAGGAAAGACAACAAAAGAAAAGCGTAATGAAAAGGGCAATAAGTAGTCAGCACTACCAGTGTTCCACTGCAACAACCAGCTGTAAGAAACCAGCAAAGGAAGTTGGAATGTTGTTCAGAAAAGCCAAATACTGGCGTCATTAACAGATAAAGAGGAGAAAAACAATGTTAAAAGGAGTGAGAGGTGAGATGAGGACAAGCAGTTATGGATGGTGGATGTTTGAATTTGTGATTCTTTGTAATGAATACTTCAGTTTCTTCTTTAAAGGTAGCAATAATCAAAACAATGTTTTTGGTGTTTTTCATGGTTTTATAAAGCTAGAATGTACAGATGGTTAACAAAATACTTAATGAATGTTACGACCACAGCCCTTTTTGCTCCCTGAAGGCTCCCACCTCTGATCCCGGACCATGGACTGCGCCAAAGCTGGAGTCACTCAGCCAGGCTGCATTCCCCTGATCAGCCTCTTCCTCTTTAAAAACAGCCAGCTGCAGATCATCAGGAGGAGAAGAGAAGTGTTTGGTTGTTGCAGTAGCTTGTGCTCTCTTCTCTCCCCTCGGTTCTTGACATTGTTCTGAAATTTGTGATAAGCGTCTAGATCAGTGGTCCTCAATCGGTGGCCCGCGGGCCCCCTCTCTGTGGCCCCCGAACCCCGCGCGCACCGTGTTTGAGAGGGATGTTACAACTAGAAACAAAGTTTTGCATACGCAAGAGGGTTAAGGTTGGGATGGGGGTGAGGTGAAGGTTAAATAAAAAGAGGGTAAAGGTCAGAATTTGGTGAAATCTCCATTTTCCCACAGCAGTCAGAAAACTACACTCTGGAGAGCGTCGCCTCCTGACAGGTGTGTCGGAAACAAAGACTTGGTTACCCAGCGTCCTTTTTCAAGGGTTTGGGTGTGAGAATGTGTTTGTTTATTACCCCCTCTTACCTCCTTTTGGGTCAATTTCAGTTGAGTGTTATTATCTCCCTTTTAGGTTAAAGTAAAACCTTCAAAGAAACCTTTTTGTTAATTAAACATTTGACTCGTCCTTTTTTATGTTAGCTCCTACTCACCTGCCTAGCTGAGCCTACAGAGGGGGTGTAACAATGAATATTAACTGTTTATCTTTAAAACAGCGACATGAGAAACTTTCAAAATTGAGATCTAATACATTTCTAATTTTGGTAAGGTTAGAATTTTTATCATTGTAGTTCCGGGCGTAAGTCATTCATTCATTGTTTCATATTTTACTTTCAGTTTAAATCTTACAACAGAAAATTACAGCACTGAGTTTGTCGCTGTGGTTGTGTCCTTGGGCAAGACACTTAACCCTCTTCCCTGCTAGTGGTGGTCAGAGGGACCGGTGGTGCCTGTGCTCGGCAGCTTCGCCTCTGTCGGTGCGCCCCAGGGGAGCTGTGGCTACATCGTGGCTCATCCCCACCAGAGCGTGAATGTGTGTGTGTGAATGACTGATTGTGTTATAAAGTTCCAAGAATCTAGAAGGCACTATATCAAATTACAGGCCATTTTCAAGAAGTAGAACTCAGTCTTTCCAAATTGGTTTCAACAACAGTTGTCTTTTGACATTGGTGGCTTTCCAATCTGTTTAAAAACAGTTTTAGAACTTGATCATTGTTAAGCTTTATTTAATTTATTTAAACCTGTTTTGTCTTCTAAGTAGCTGGGCAGAATGACAGAAAGGGCCCAATAAACAGTACACTTGGCCAGCCTTATGAAATGGAGATGTGCATGCCAGGGAGTTAAAAAAAATAAAAATAAGGTGAAAGCTCGGTCATGTGTCTCTGATCTGCTGCAACAAAATAGGTGGACATTGATCTTCCTTTTATGGAAGAAAAAGGGTCGGACTAATCTGCTTACACGCGCTGCCGACCACACTGATTAATCAGGGATTAAATATGCACTAGGTTGCACAAGAACATTTTAGGGGTTGCTTTTTTAAGAGCCACTGTGCATCTCCAGACAGCAATTTAGTGCTTAAGCTTTGCTGGCCATGCTGGATGGGAAATTATAGAGCCAGGAAGCTGAGCACTGAAACATTAAAGTGCAAACCTCAGAGAGTCTCACTGGCAGTCAGAAAGCCTGAGTCCATGAGTCGGGGCAAAGTGGAACGTGTGGAACAATCTGAAAGAGGGCCACATTAGAATCATTATTTATTTTGTTTTAGTTTCAACTTAAATGATAACCACTGAGCCCAACATGAACAATCAATGCTGCTGTTAGATCAAAGGGGCTTTCAGACCAAGGTCAAGAACCCAAAACTGCACTTTAAACCCCATTGATGATGTAACTTTACAGACTTGTGCCTGTCAGATGTATACAGATGTTTGTAATGGTGTTGCACAAGCAACCTTGTGATCTTGTTGCGGGAACCACTGTGCAGCTCAGTTTCCAACATCTGAAGAAAGACCCCATAGGACTCTTTCTTCAGCTTGACAGCATCCCTAACTGCCGGTGTCCACCAGCGGGTTCCGGGATTGCCACGGCACCGACAACCCTGCAGCCACAACTCGGGTCAGCCGCCTCAACAATGGAAGCACGGAACAGGACCCACTCTGACTCAATATCCCCCGCCTCCCCCGGAACATTTTGGAAATTCTGTCAGAGGTAAGAATTTAACTTCTCCTGACAGGAGACTCCGCCCTCACAATATGTTTGGGTCTGCCAGGTCTTACCTGCATCCTCCCCCACCATCGGAGCCAACTCACCACCAGGTAGAGGGCAGTTGACAGCGCCGCCCCTCTCTTCACCCAAGTGTCCAAGACATACGGCCACAGATCAGATGAGACAATAACAAAGTCGATCATCGAGCTGGGACCTAAGGTTTCCTGATGCCAAGAGCACATATGGACACCTTTATGTCTGAACATAGTGTTCATTGTGGACAATCCATGACTAGCACAGAAGTCCAATAACAAAACACCACTCGAATTCAGATCAGGGGGGCCGTTCCTCCCACACCTCTCCAGGTCTCACTGTCGTTGCCCACGTGAGCGTTAAAGTCCCCCAGCAGAACGAAAGAGTCACCAGAAGGAAAGTTCTCCGGCACCCCGTCCAAGGTCTTCAAAAAGGGTGGGTAGTCTGAGCTGCAGTTTTGTGCATAAGCACAGACCACAGCCAGAACCCGTCCCCCCACACGAAGGAAGAGGGAGGCTACCCTCTCATTCACCGGGGTAAACCCCAACGTACAGGCACCAAGATGGGGGGCAACTAATATGCCCACCCCTGCTCGGTGCCTCTCAGTGGGAGCAAATCCAGAGTGGTAGAGTGTCCAACCCCTCTCAAGGAAACTGGTTCCAGAGCCAGAGCCATGCGTTGAGGTGAGTCCGACTATATCTAGTCAGAACCTCTCAACCTCACACAGCAACTCAGGCTCCTTCCCCACCAGAGATGACATTCTACATGCCAGCTTCTGTAGCTGAGGATCAGACCGCCAAGGTTCCTGCCTTCTGATACCACCCATCACAAATTGCACCCAACCCCTTTGGCCACTCCCACAAGTGGTGAGCCCATGGGAAGGGGGATCCATGTTTACTCTTTGGGCTGTGCTGATATATATATGCCGTAAATCCTCTAGTACAGGCCGGTATTCAATTAAAGGCCGGGTCTCCAATTTTGACCGGTGTCGGAGTCGGCGGAGGTGAATAATGGCCGGTCTCTTATTGTGGCTGGGTGGAATGTGGTAACAAGCAAGTACGGGGGGCGGTTGTGTCATCGTCTCACTTTTGATTTGCCAGTGATAGACCGCGAGGGTCACTTTAACCGTGCGGAGATGAAGAGGAGGCGAAAATTTGATATCAAGTTCAAAGAGAACGGGAGGGGGGGGGGGGGGGGGGACGCGCTGTGCCAGAGCGTCGGTACTGACACGCGATCGTTCATGTCGGTTCATTTCCTTTGATGTTTTCTGTCTTTTATTTGCGCCTGATGTGTTTCGCTGCTGTGGAGCGGGGCACATCACCTTGTCCTCCGACGCACCGATCACTGATGCGGCCGCCAAGCAGGGAGCACTCCGCTGTTTTTGCGGTCGGTAGATCTGCCTCCTGAGCATGGCCACAGTAACAATCAGGTGTCGCCACCTCAAAAACTAATTTAACACGCGATCGTTCATGTCGGTTCATTTCCTTTGATGTTTTCTGTCTTTTATTTGCACCTGATGTGTTTCGCTGCTGTGGAGCGAGGCACATCACCTTGTCCTCCGACGCACCGATCACTGATGCGGCCGCCAAGCAGGGAGCACTCCGCTGTTTTTGCGGTCGGTAGATCTGCCTCCTGAGCACTGTCACAGTAACAATCAGGTGTCACCAACTCAAAAAATTATTTAACACGCGATCGTTCATGTCGGTTCATTTCCTTTGATGTTTTCTGTCTTTTATTTGCGCCTGATGCGTTTCGCTGTGGAGCGGGGCACATCAACTTGTCATCCGGTGACGCACCGATCACTGATGTGGCCACCAAGCAGCGAGCACTCCGCTGTTTTTGCGGTCGGTAGATCTTTTAGAACTGCAGTTCAAAGGTAACTCATAAGGTGAATATATATGAACCCAGGTAGCAGTTTCTCTTTAGGATTGAGAGGAGATGCAGGAAGATAATAAACAGGCAGGACAGAAAAATAGTCAAATAAAAACAAGTTAGTTTTTGTTCCTGCTGGTTGCAACAAACAGACACCATTGAAGGTAATCAGAAGTGAGGAACAGAAAATGAAATAATTATTTTAATGTTTAGAGCAGCAGGAACACTGAGAGGCTGCGGGCGCATCAGTGAGTTTGCGGCCGCTGCGCAGAGGGAGGGGGAGATGGCTGAAGCAGAAACTACTGTTGTTAAAAGAAATGTGTTTAACTTTGAAAATGTGTGCACAATTTTAACTGTCAAAAACTCCAGCGAACCATTAGTTCATTTTGCTCAAATAGAAATAGAGGCATGTCTCTAATACTGGCCCTCCTTCCAATAAAGGCCTGGAGCTTGATGAGCTTGAGTCAAATACAGGCCCGGGCCTGTATTAGAGGATTTACGGTATATATATATATATATATATATATATATATATATATATATATATATATATATATATATATATATATATATATATATGTGTGTGTGTGTGTGTGTATTTATATGTATACAGTGATCCCTCGTTTATTGCGGTAGATGCGTTCCAGACCTGGCCGCGATAGGTGAAAATCCGAAGTAGGGACACCATATTTACAGTACAGTAATGTAATGTAAGTTGCAGTGGGCAGCACGGGCAGAATATCTTGCCCTCCAGTCAGAACCCGAAAACACCACCAGTAGGCAACGACTTATAAAATGATACACTTTATTACACGATCAACAATAAGACACAACAATAAAACACTATGGCCCAAGCCCTCTCTCATAAAACCAGTTATCCAGCATGAGTCACACAAGCAGCGGTACTTAGCTGTCTCAGATGCAGTGACCCCCCTCCCCAGGGTCTGAGCTTCCAACGCCGTCCAACGTCCCGGGGTGCAGCTTGCGAGGACGGTGGGTAATTCCACAGCGTAAGACCAACTGCCAAAGTCCGTGGTGGCAGATATCGGCGTGGTCTCGGCATCCCCTATGCCCAGCCCTCGCTACCTAAAGAAGGCAACCAGCCTTCCCTCCTGACACTGGAACGCTGCATGCCTGTTTAACTGTCTTCGTCGCCGGCAGCCCTAACCGACTGCGAACGACCCCACCCCCCAAACTGATGAAAAAAAACAGGAATTTCTTGATATTTCGCATAGAAAAATGCCGTGAATCGGTGAAAAATACCGCAAATCGGCAAATTTCCCTTGAATAAGGCTCCAAAGAAAAAATCTGCGAAGTCGTGAATCCGCGATAAACGAACCGCGAAGTAGTGAGGGATCACTGTACACATATATACATAAATATAAATATATATAATACATATATATATATATATATATATATATATATATATATATATATATATATATATATATATATATATATAATATAATACATATATATATATATATATATATATATATATATATATATATATATATATATATATACACACAGAGAGAGAGAGAGAGAAGAGAGAGAGAGAGGTGTGTATTTATAGATATATATTTATAGATATATCTCCAAAAGTTGCATTAAACCAGTCATGCTGGTACATGGTAAACCTCCTAGGAAATATATTGTTTCAACAACAGTGAGTGGCTGAACTTCAGCAAAGTAACGAACAAACCAAAATGAAGTTGTGTTGCTCAGGTAAGAATGTGCTGCCTCCGGATACTTGGACGTGTCTGCTCCAATTCCTGTGCTCAACACTGAGTTGTGTGAATTCTGCATTAGTGGCCCTGTTAGCATTCATGTGTGTTTTTACACACCCATGGGCATGTGTGTGTGTGTGTGTGTGCATGTGTGTGTAGGTGATGGAGAGTCTACTCTGGCATGAAGGCAGAGGGAAATGCATCACTTTCAATAACAGTGCTTAGAGTTGGTATGGAGGGAGGGGAGGGTTGCCCAGCCTTGAGGGGCTAGTAGGTGGACAAATGCATCACAAGCTCTTTCCACAGAATCAACAGACAGCAACCTTTTGCTCATATAAAGATGATAATGAATCAGAGCTGAGATGGATGTCAGGGAGAAGCACTTCCTCCCGCCCTGCTCTCTGGCCCAGCAGGTGGTCTCTAGCTTGTTCAATGTTTGTCTCCTGGCCCTGGCTGTATAGCATGAGTCATTGCCACAACATGAAGAGCAAGACAGATACAGCCAGGGCGGATGCAATAACAAACACACATCGACTGTGTGTTTATATCAGGAGCTCTTCCTAAAGAACACAGCTGCTCCCAGAGGAACTAAAGGCATTCTGGGAGCGCCGTCTCCTCTGCAGTTGCTGCACTGCTGAATTTCAGCAACAGAGGCATGAATAAATTGAAAATCAATCGGGCTTCATGGTCTGACGGTGCAGGGCTGTTTCCCCAATTACAGCCAATGTTCCTCTTCGTTGGTGGTGCACATAAGCTCTTTACCAAGTCACCTGACATTTAACAGAAAGGCTTTTGGTGCGGCCCAGTGTGGGGTCCCATGTCATGACGTGTAATTTTTACTCTGAGTGACCTGAATTGATCTCCTGTCAGGAAGAAGATCCAAAAATTAATGCTTTCTTCTCATAGTACAATAGAGGTGTACTAAAATGAGGTTTTTTTTTTTTTTTTTTACAAACAAGAAGGTGAGTTCCCAAGTAACAAACTAAAACTAGGCCCAACTTTATTTTCAAAAGTCAACACTGAAGAACAGAAGCTTTTTTGACATGTGGCCTAAATTTTATTTGGTTGTAAAGAGAGGATGGACTGATGTCATTAAAAGTGTTATGCTGTTATCAGTGTGAGTGCACACATGGATTAAAGACAGATTAACTGTGTGAAACTAGAAAAGTTATCCTGCAATTTTCTGAGGAATATTACCAAAACCATCACAAAACATACAATTAGAACTACTACTAGTGAAACAAGATGTTTTAACAGTTTAACAATGAGAGAAAAACAAAAAAAATGTGATTTAAAAAAAATTCCAAGTCAGTCAGGTAACCAATTGTAAACCTAGATTTGTCACGGTGATCATGTAACAGCAGTGTGATAATATCTAAACACAGACTGAGGATAGAGGATGGCATCATCTTTACTTAAATGTAGCCAAAATAATTGAAAGAAATCCCTCTGAGGACAGATCATCAAATGTTTGTTTTTCTGATAACGGGCAAACTTTGCCAGCTTCAAAGTGGCCTCGACAGCAGCAGGGAGATTACTCTAGCGTTTCCATCTGTGATGCAGAAAACAGTTCAAGTAGCTGCTAAAATACAGCAAATGGCATGGCTGTTTGAATTGGTCCCGAAGTGCATCTCTTCAGCTGCTCCCAGCTGAGAAAAATGCCTCTGTTTCTGGCCTAATTTCACATGGAGTACACTGCAAATGGGCTCATTTCTGTTAGCAAAGCAGTCCAAATATTCTCTTTTCAAGTGTTCTTGTGATTCGGCATAATAGTGTTTCAATGGCAACGTTAAGATGGTTTTTAAGAGTCAACTGAGAATGTCTATCAGGTCTAAATGCTTGTAACAATGATTGTTTTTCTACTTGCGTCTTCAAAATGCAATGAAAGCTGAGATTGCATTGCTTTGTTTCGCTGTGGTTTCCAACAACTTCATCAAGACAACAATGGACTTTTCAAGAAAATAACTCCTCCAAGTAATCTTTGCCCTCTGTTCAGTAGCCGAGTTTGATCTGAGAAAATGACTGTTGATTATTTCTTTGTTGTTGTAATGATGCTTCTTGGAAGGAAACCTGATACTGTTAAAGAACCTGTTAATTCCCCTAAATGTAGCCAAATTCGTGAGGAAATGTGTGTTGAGTAGCAGAGCCCTAACCCTACAGCCAGGGGCGGCGTTAGGCCCGGCTACTTGGGCTGAAGCCCCGGATCTTTCATGATAAGCCCCGGATCTAAATCGCGGAAGTAACATGCAGTACCAAAGTCCAACAGAGAGAGCGCAGCTGGCAGTAGTTTGTAAAGTCCCATTTAGTCGTCACACACACAGGTGTGTGGTGAAATTTATTCTCCGAATTTGACCCATCCCCTGAGTTGCAGACACGCGGCGCTCGCTTGGTTTAACCCCCCAATCCAACCCCTTAATGCTGAGTGTCAAGCAGGGAGGCATTGGGTCCCATTTTTCTCAAATTCTTTGGTATGACCCAACCAGGAGTCGAACCCTTGATCTCCCGATCTCAGGGCGGACACTCTACCACTAGGCTACTTAGTCGGTATTCAGTTTACCTGAGACTGAAGAGAAGCCCTTCAGCAGCTGGCTTCTGCAGTCTCTGTCTGAAACGCATGAGTGAAGATGGACATAAGGACGTTTTTTTAGACCAAAAGTACAACGACAGAACCCCAGCTCTGATGAGACTGGTGTTGACTCAGGTTTGTGAGTCTTATTTGAAAATACTTGTTGTGCTGCTGGTTTGCCTAAAGTTAGCTTACTATCAGGTAAAGTTGTTGGAGAAAGAAAGGGAATATTCACTATCATCTCACACTAAACACTAACAGGAACAATACTCTGCCCTGAATATGCTGAATATGTAGCTTCAGATTAAACATTATGTGGTACAAGATATATATATATATATATATGATGTTGACTAGTGCGTGTCACGTGTGTGCGCGCATGCGTGTGTGTGCGCGTGCGCGCGCGTGTGTGTGCGCGTGCGCGCGCGTGTGTGTTAAGCCCCGGATCTTCTTCAGTCCTAAATCCGCCCCTGCCTACAGCCATGAATGACTCCCCAGTCGTCTAATGTCAAACAGCTTACTCTGCAATTGATTCTTGTTTGTTGGATTGTATGTTTGCATTCTGAAAACAATTCATCTTTACTATTTAACTATTTATACATTTTACAAACATGAGACTCAGCAGCGTGTGGAAGAAACAAGCACAGCTCTCTCAGAGCAGACGTATGCTGACTGCTGTGGCAGGGTCGATGCTTACAGGTGCTACTAGTTTAGCGCCAATAAGGCACTCTATTGTGAATACCCTATGAACCAGAAACTCAATACAATATTTACAGTGCGCATTCAGACCTCCATCAATTTTTTACAATTTGTTATATTTCAGCGATTTGCTCAAATCAATTCAATTCTTTTTTTCCCCTCATTAATGTACACACAGAACCTCATATTGACAAAAAACACAGAATTTTAGAATTTTCTGCAGATTTATCAAAAACAGAAAAACTGAAATATCACATGGTCCTAATCTTCAGACCCTTGGCTCAGTATTTAATAGAAGCACCCTTTTGAGCTAAAACAGCCATGAGTCTCCTTGATAAAGATGCAATGTTTCTTACACCTGGATTTGGGGACCCTCCACCATTCCTCCTTGCAGATCCTCTTCAATTCTGTCAGACTGGATGGTGAATGATGGTGGACAGCCATTTTTAGGTCTCTCCAGAGATGCTCAATTTGAGTTTAAAGCTGCGGTACGTAAGTTAAAATTCTTAAATAACTTTAAAAATCCTTAAATTTGACCATCTGGCCTTGTTCTATGAGAAATATTTTATTTTATTTTATGGGTCGTTGGGTTCCAGGCTCGGCCAACTAGGGGGTAGGAGGCTGCGGGCGGGCCTGTAGGCTTGCCGTCGATATTTCTCAGGACTCTGCCGGCTGCTGGTTGTGCTCCCCGGGGCGATCCTCTGCACCTCTCCAGAGGGGGCCGGGACTTCTCTGATTACAGTCTCCCTGGGGTCCCTGCGCTTTGGGGCAGCTCCTGGATCGGTGCCAGTACCGTTTCAAAAGTACCGGTTTGGCACCAGTATCGGATAAAACCTAATCAATACCCATCCAGCAGAAGGGTCCGTACAGTGATTTTGTCTCATTAAAAACGTACATTTTTTTTGCTGATTAGTTTGTTGCTACAAATACCTGCACGTCTCATTTCAGATAGACATCACGGAGCTGGAGGCTGTGATCAAAGAAGGTGACCAAAGATGAGTCGTACATCACGGTGACCAAAGATGAGTCGTAGATCACAGAACTTCAAACCATGATGATAGACAACGCTTAACTTCCTCGCCGCTACAAACCAAGGCCTTAGGATCTAAGAAGTTACTGTTTGTTTTCCGGAGTCCTGACATCAATGGGCTTAAGGTGCTGATGAAAAATATTCTGTCTTATGTCTCCCCTATTTATTAATCATTGTTATCTTTTTTTTTTACAGGTCAAGCTTTGATACAGAAACAGGTTTTGGGAACATTAAATAAAAACAAAACATTGTCAGTTTTCACTGTTAGTAATTATGTGTAAAATCTAAACATATGTTTGAAATGGTAAAGATTAGTCATATCAAACAAACAATAGTGTAAACTACTTATCAGTAACAATGTTGCTAACAATCTTGGTATAAATCCCATTGGGGTCAGGGAATTTGTGCCTCATCCTCCAGACTTGAATTACTACTCTGTGGTCTCCACCAGGTTTAACATTGTAAGAAGTACGGAAAAACGATCTTTTGTCTTCACCAGGGTCAGGCTCATCAGACAGTGCCCTGGCCAAGTGAAGAAGCTCGTTTTTAAGCATAAACTCCTTGTGTGGGACACATATGAAAATGCAGTACTTCCCTTTTCTTCACTGGTTTCCTCCTGTTCCCTCTGTAAGTGGTTTTTATAAACACCGTGGATCTAATCCTGCTAATTTACGTCCACCAACTCCAGCTGTTTCTGTAGGTTCTGATTCCTCCACTTCACTCAGCATAGCTCTGTTAAATGTTCGCTCTTTTAACAACAAATCCTTCCTGCTTAATAATCAAATTCCCTCTGAAAGCCTGGATTTTCTGAAGTTTGTAAGTAAGTAAGTAAAAGTTTATTTATATAGCGCCTTTCACAGATATAAATCACAAGGCGCTGTACAACATGATAAAGATCAGGGCAAATGCCTCTAACCAATAAAAACATCAGAAAAACAATAGCAGTGATAAAATAGAAAATAAAATCATGAGTATAAACAAAGTGAAGGTGTGAACCCGAAAAGCCATCTTTTTGAAACAATCAGGGAGGGAACACCTGGATGAAAAGGTGAGTTTTTAGATGATTTTTAAAGACCTCTACAGTGTTAGAGAGACGAGATTAGAAGGTAGACTGTTCCAAAGTCTGGGTGCAATAGTCTGAAAGGCCCTGTCCCTTTTGGTTTTCAGTCTGGTTCGAGGAACAGCAAGGAGGTTTTCAGATGTGGATCGAAGGTTCCGAGAGGTGGTGTGTGGGGATAAAAGCTCAGTTAGGTAGCTTGGAGCCTGGTTGTTAAGAGCTCTATAGGTCAGGACTAAAACTTTAAACTGTATTCTATATTCTATCGGGAGCCAGTGGAGGGACTGTAAAACTGGAGTGATGTTTGGCAGCAAACTGCCAAACTGTAAAAGTGGTACTGTACAACTTTTACAGTGGTACTGTAAAACACTACTGGTACTGTACTGGTACTGTATTTTAGTTTTACAGTAATTGAGGCCATACCGTAAAATAACAGTAATAGAACTGTAAAATAACAGTTATGGTACTGTATAAATTAAAATGAGGTATAGGACCACTACTGTAAAAAACTGTTTCTTACAGTACAGTGTTGTACAATATTTTGGTTCATACTTGTAGACTGTTTAATAATAATTAAAATTGTAATAAAATAATTTAAAAGTTTAATGAATGGTCTTAAAGTTTTCCCAAATTGACTTAAACAATTATATTAAATCAAAACAAACATCTCTTACAAAACATAGGATTCTTTATTTCTAACACCTCAAACGTAAAAAACATCAGAGGTTATATTATGTAGAAAAAAAATCTCATTCAAAATATTAGAAATTCACCTCAAATCATTACTGGAAAAAATAAAACATTTTACAGTTTATAGAACCTCAGAAACAGGCAAACTAACGTTTACTCATTAACTTTGAAGTATTACTATTATAAGACATATGGTGTATTGATTGGCTTATAGTTTGTAAACAGTAACTAACACGAGTAATTGTTCAGTACACAAAGTTTCTTTGAAGGGATATTCCACCCATAAATGAACTGTAGTCTTTTGTTGTATTCCCCAAAGTTAGGGAAAATTATTTTGTAACCAGCTCAGTCATCCATTTCTGGCAGTGTTAGCTTTAGCTTAGCATACACAATGTAAGTGAATGTTAACAGCTTGCATTTACTGTGAAAAAAGTCATGAATATTACTCGATAATAATCCTAATTTTTCTTGGAGACCTCAATAATCATAATGACTTCAACTGACAATAATAAAGAACACAAAGGGATTACAGGAGTTTATTTATAGCTGTGCTGTCGGCTAGCGCAGAAAGGCATAAGAGAATGACACTGCAGCCCAAAACTCATTGTTCTCATAATTCACGGGGTGAAATGTTGTAAATGTTATAAGAGTAAACTTTAAGTCAGCAAGCTGGGAGTTTTAGGGTCACTGCAACATGTTACTGTGCCTTTCAACGTCGGCTTACAGCGATGCTGTGTTGAGATGTAGCTCTAGGTCTAAACGGGCTCCTATTATTCCTTCGTGTTATTATTTTAATTTGCTGTTAATATTTATTACACTAAATGCTAGCCATTGACATTCACTTACATTGTTTATGATAAGCTAAAGCAAACAAAATACTACCAGATCGGGGGAGCAATCGGGCTGGTTACAAAATGTTTTTCCTCACTGATTTAACAGAAAAAATTTCAATGGATCAGCAATTGAAAGAGTAGAATACATTGCTTTTCACAATACAAAAACATTTGTTAACAATGTAACAGTGCAACATTTGCTGTTAGAAATCTGCTGCATTGAAACATATTACAATAACAAATTAATAAATGAATTAATAAACTAAGTAATAACAGTGCAATGGATAGTGCAATCTATGAGCATATGCTGCATCAGGAAACATACAAAACCTGCAGAACTGTAGTTCTCAAGAACAGAATGAAATAGTGCTTGTTTTTTTTTTTTTTTTTACTGAATCTGATGGGTGAAGAACCTGGCCAGAATGTTCTCCCCTCGTCTGATGCCCCAGTGATCCTAAAAAGGATAAGGAACATTTAAATGTACAGGTGAAACTTGAAAACTTAGAATTTGGTGTAAACTGTTCAACTTAATGGGGAAACTAATATATGAGACAGACTTGTTCCAAATATTTCAGCCTTTATTTTTTATATTAGTGATGATTATGATTTTCAGCTGATTATGGTTAGTATACATGCACAAATATAGACTATATATGTCTCGTACTTACATCGTTTTAATGTATATCCAAAAAATGTATTCTGATGGTACATTGTTTTAATTTTTTCTTTATCCTTCTGACAGCATGGCGGCACGCCACGGCAAAGTACACATAGCGGAAACCCTGATGCATCACTCAATCCAGCGTCTGTGCAAAAACTCACCGAGGAACTTCTATCCGCTGCAAATAACGCAATATATATATATATATTTTAGCAGAAAAGATAGACTGAAACAATACGCTAGTGGACCGAACTGAAACGGCTCAAACCCCCCCCCCCCCCCCCCCCAACTGTTACACCCCTAGTGAAGATAGAGTATCAAGAGAATAAAAATGTCCAACTTGATGTATATCAACCATACCCTAAAAATACATATCTCACCTATTCCATGTTCTTCCACTCAAACTCTGTTAGCTGGCGAAGGAAGGACAGCACTCTGGGGTTCATGGTGGCTGATTTTCTTTTGACCAACTGTCCGGTCTTGCGACTAACTCCAGTCCGTGCCGTACATTTGCTCCCATCTTCAGGATTGATTCTCATGAAGAATCTGCATAAAAATGAGAAAGAAAGAAAACAAAAAACATATTAAGTGCAATTTTAGTTCATATAAATGCAGTCTGGAAGAGTGATTTAACAAAACTGGGGTATGATTCCACTATTTCTGTTAATTTGCTAAAGGATTACAATATATTTCATCCCTGCGAACTCAGAAGATGTAAAAAATCTGAGAACTAAAATCAGACCAGCATAGATGTTCCCAGCATATGTTGTTTTGGTGCTTGTTTAGCTGGTGAACCAGCATTGAATGCTAGTCTAGCATGCTGGTCCAGGATGGGATGCTAGTCTAGCATTCCATCACCAGCATCCAGGCACGTGCAGAGGGGGGTGCAGAGGGTGCTTGAGACCCTGCCCCTTTTGTCCGAAGTGCCCAAAGTGCCCTTTTTCTGGTCGTTCGTCAGATTTTACCATACAAAACTGTTATAATGTGATACAAATCGGGCACTAGGACCATGCGGAGGCAGCCTCAAGCTGAAGGCTATTTTCCCTTAGACCCGCCTACACGCTCACTGATTGGCTCTGCCACATCATACTAACGTGTGATTGGTTGTCCTTGCTGTCGCTCTACCTTGTAGCCATGGAGATGAGAGACTGGTGTTTTCCCTGCAGACAGGAGTCTGCGTTCATCTGCCTGTAAGTTTTTTTTCTGCCTGCTTCATGTCAGCTGCATGGATTTTAATATCAGAGCTTTTGTTTACGTGCGTTTGAGTCCGTGGCTAGTGTGTGTGGAGCAGAGTCAGGTAGCTGCATGTCTGGGACAGAAAATGAGACATGAGAGAGAGTTCTCCTGAAGAGTTGCAGAAACTCAAAGAATCATGGATGTGTCTCACTCTAGATTCTCCGGGTCATAACTTCTGAATTACTAATCGAGTAAAAATACTTCAAACGGATTCTAAAAGTACATAAAATGAGCTTTCCATCGAGGTATTACATGATGTAATTCATGTTACTCCAAAAATCGCTATTAGAAGGAAACCAGCTTTGCAGCATCACAGAAAGAAACGGAGCGAACCGCGACGGGAGAGCGAGAACCGAAAGGAGGAGATGATCTGATTATCTTCATCAGCAGCTTTTATAAAGTTATGGAAACGTCACAAATAAAATCCACCTGGTTGGTCAGGTGTCCCAGAAGGCTGTTTCTGTAAATGGTGACATGAGGAGGGACAGATTAAAGTCACACTGGTTTTTATTTGAACACTCAACTGTTTACTAAATGATTCAGCTTCATTCCAGCATTATTTAAACGTACAATAAATATTTGTTTAGCTGAAAATAAAATGTTATCAGTGCAGAATTTTATTAGTTGACTTTTTGTAATGAAATGTTTAGATTTAACCTTTTATCTGCTTATTGATCTTCATAATGCTGGTAGAAATGTAGCTACAGCTGTGAAGTAGCCCATGAGTGTTATTTTATGATACCTAGTATTTATTTTACTGTATCCCGTTCTCTGGACCAGAGCGTAGACCTGTGGTCACAGACAGGCTGCATTCATTAAACTGGTTAACATGAGGTCAGGGGTCACACTGTTTTCTGAGTGTTTGCAACACAGTTCTGAGTTTAAATACCAGTAGTTCTTTTGACATAGTTTGCTCAAGTCATTTTGAAGTTCCTGTTTAGTAATAAATGTAAAGAAAATTCAAATATGTTTTTTTTATTTAAGCTGCAGTTTTACAGACTTTAATAAACATAAACACAAATACAAACCAGACACTGAAAGCTGAGGTTGTTCTGAAAAAAGGAGCAGAGTTACAAATATTTTACACTTTTATTACAGTTTTAAAGCCATAAAACAAAAAAAATACTTGTTATATTTATGGCCATAAGAGGGTTAAACGTGATAAATTTTCCACCTCCCACAAAGAGATGGTAAAAGTGAATGTGAGCATAATTATTTACGTTTTATTACTTTATTATGTATTTTTTATTATTGACTATTACTCCAAAGAGTTCAGATGAAGGCAACTGGACTTCTTTGGTTTCTTTAAAACATTTCACTTCTCCTCTGAGGAGCTTTGTCAGTTCTAACTGGAATATGGGAGAGTCAAGCTCATAAGCTGTAGCTGTCTGTTGTTATTTAAAGAGCAGAAACTACTCTGAGTACCCTGCCTCTCCATCTCCTGATGAGTCGTTAGCCTCTATTGATGGTGAGTCATCGTGTTGATTAGATGCAGGAAGATGTGACCTAGACTGAAACTGAATGAGATTCAAAAAAAAGTTCTAATCTTTTAAACAATGCTGTTGGTCCTCTTGGTCCTTGTTCTGGTTTTCTAAAACCCGGTGTTAAAAACCTTGGTGTGTTTTTAGATGGTTCTTTTAATCTTTACAGACAGGTGAGTGCAGTGGTCCAATCAGGTTTTTATCATTTAAGGCAGATAGCAAAGGTGAAGCCATACCTTCCTGCTAATGTCCTTGAAGAATGTCATCCACCTGTTCGTGTCTTGCCGATTGGACTACTGCAACTCCCTGTATTCTGGCCTGGACCAGTCCTCCCCACACCGACTTCAGCTGGTCCAAAATGCAGCAGCTCGCTTGCTGACTGGAACCAGCAAGTGGGATCACATAACCCCGGTTCGGGCCTCTCTCCATTGGCTTCCTGTCTCTTACAGGATCCGTTTCAAAATTTTACTTTTTGTTTTTAAATCCCTTCATGGCCTGGCCCCAGTTTACATCTCTGAGCTGCTGTCCGCTTACGTCCCTGCCAGAACCATGAGGTCCAGCTCTCAAGCTCTTTTAACAGTTCCAAACACCCGCCACAAGACTCGTGGCGACAGAGCGTTCTCTGTGGTTGGGCCCAAACTGTGGAACAAGCTACCTCTCAACATCAGGACCACACAGAATCTAGAGCATTTTAAATCCCTTCTTAAGACGCAATTTTTTGATTTGGCTTTTAATGCAGGTTGACTTGAGCATCTTAATAGTTTTTAACAGTTTTTATCATAGATTGTGACTGTTGTGTGCTCATCTTATTTTAGGTTTTTATTGTTGATCTGTTGTATCTTGAGTTGTTTTACCTTGTACAGCGCTTTGGTGTAGCTTTGCTGCTGTAAATGCGCTCTGTAAGTAAAATTGACGTTGACCTTGACCAAAGCTGCATTATTGGTTCGGGAAAGGTGAAATCTAAGCCCCGCCCCTATTTAAAGTGGGGTTTTCAAGTTTTTACATAGATAGCTTCTTTTACTCCTCTCTCAGACCATCTATCTTCTCTGTCCAGAATGTGGACTTTGTCATCTTCAAAGTTGTGTCCCTTGTCCTTCAGGTGAAGGTGGACTGCAGAGTTTTGACCTGAAGAGGTGGCTCTCCTGTGTTGTGTTATGTTCTTGTGTAATTGTTGTTTAGTTTCTCTAATGTAAACATCTGGACAGTGCTCCTACACTGGACTGCCTAAACAACGCCACTGAGCTTCTGTTTGGGTGTTTTGTCTTCTGGATGGACCAGGTTCTGTCTGAGGGTGTTGTTGGGTTTAAAGTTTACCGGGATGTTGTGTTTGGAGAAGATTCTTCTAAGTTTCTCTGAGACTCCTGCCACGTATGTGATGATGTAAACTTTGTGTAAAGGGTGTTGTTGTTAGGTTGGTAGCAGAGCTCTCATGTTTAGTGTTAAGTTCAGTGAGAACATGGAACGGGATCAAGAATTTTCTACTGACAGGAAAAAGATCTCAGCTAACATAGCTGTAGATCACACTGGATAAGTCGCTGTGGGTGCATTTATTTTACATTTATTTTACTACCTCTTACTAGAGCTGTCTTTAGTAGGTGCAACATATCTTTGGTTGTACACATGTGCAATAGCAATAAATGATCTTGATTTCTGTTAAATGTACTTCCTGAATGAGTGACCTTTTCAGGCTAAAATAACAAAATGACAAATACAGACAGAAGGACGACTTCTTTCTTCTTTTATAATGCGTTGCATCACCACCTGGTATCAGAACAGGACTCAGTATTGGAAGATAATCAAAAATCAAACAACTTGGACTCGGATCAGGGGCAAAAATGTGGTTGTAACATCTCTAGATATAAGTCAGCTTTAAAAACTAAAACTATTATTTATGAACTAACATTAACACTAATGACACTAATTTATATATTTTTATTATGTTGTTTGAATCCAAGGGTCTCATTATCTGAATTTTCTAACTTATTGGATTGCTCTATAAGTGCCCCCTTTTTTACTTTGAGCGCCCGCCCCGTCAAAGGTCTCTGCACTGCCCTGCCAGCATCCCATGCAACATATACTGGTAACCAGCAATGCTGGGGTTTTTTTCAGCATGGTCAGTGGTGATTTTGCTTGATTTGACAAAAATTAAGCTGCAACCTTGAAACAACAGCTATACGTGCTGCGAGCAGCGTTCTGCAGCATCCTGACAGTTTTTGGGCATGCTGTCTCCATGACTGTGATCAAAATGATAATGTA
Organism: Nothobranchius furzeri; assembly: GCF_043380555.1. NCBI lineage: Eukaryota > Metazoa > Chordata > Actinopteri > Cyprinodontiformes > Nothobranchiidae > Nothobranchius > Nothobranchius furzeri. The sequence goes on along the minus strand of NC_091744.1, from coordinate 51,300,335 downwards.
ACAAGCCTTCCCCAAACGAAGGAACGGTGCAGACTCCTATGGGAGTCATTAACGAAGTTGCACTTTCAGCTAAATAGCGCAATAGGAGAAAAACAAACAAAAACACCTTTAAGTGTAAGGTGAATCCAGCAAGACCAGACACATAATCTAAAATAAATATATACGACAGGCACTAATCAAAGAATGCCTAAATGAAAATATTGTTTTTAAGTTAACCCCGTAAGGGACAAAATTTTTAAAACTGACTCATACATTTTTGAACGTAAAAAAAAAAAAAAAAAAAAAAAAAATTCATTACCCCCCCTCCAATAAGAAAAAGAAAAACACAGTCCTCAAACCGTGAAATAGAAAGCGGAGGCGTCAGTATATTTGCGTTTTGTTTTTTTTTTTCTTTTCTTTTCCCTTTTTCCCCCTTCCCTCACTTAGTTATCGTCTCAATGTAAGTTTTGGCCTCATCTGGAGAGGTAAAGTCCCGTGTGACCCCATCATGTGTAATCCGCAGCCGGGCTGGGTGGAGCAGGCCGAACCGAACCCCCTCTATTCCAGTGCAACGGGGGGGGGTCCCTTTTTTTTTTGTCTCCTTTTTTTTTTTTTTTTTTTTTCCCTTGCGGAGGGGGGTGCCTACTTACTTCTGTACTAAATGATTGATCACATGTCCTGTCATATACAAGCCTCACCAAGTTCTTCAGTTAGATTTTTAAGTTGGAACGTCAAAGGCCTTAACAACCCGGTGAAACGTTCTAAAATATTTTCACACTTGAAGCGTCTAAATCCAGATATAGTATTTTTACAAGAAACACATCTGCAAGATACACATCATTGCAAGCTCAGATACTCATGGATTGGGGAAACTTTTCATTCAACCTTTAATTCTAAAGCCAGGGGGGTAGCTATTTTAATTAGTAATAAAATTGATTTCACGGTTTCCAAAACAATTGTGGATAAAAATGGTAGATTTCTTATAATTGCTGGTAAATTATTTCACACTCCTGTTTTGCTGGTCAATGTTTATGCTCCAAACTTTGACAATCCTGAATTTACAAACAATCTATTTAGCACTCTCCCTTTTCTTGACACCCACTGCTTAATTCTTGCTGGTGACCTGAACTGTGTAATGAACCCGACACTAGACCGCTCCTCACCTCGTGTCCTCACTCAGTCCTCCATGTCCAAATCAATCTCTGACTTCATCTCACAGAATGGGTATGTAGACCCTTGGAGGACACTTAATCCACGAACTAAAAAGTTTTCCTTTTTCTCTCAAGTACACCAATCTTATTCCCGTATAGATTATTTTTTTGCTGATGGTTCTCTGATGCGGAAAGTTACATCGTCTGATTACCATCCAATTGTTATATCGGACCACGCTCCGCTAACCCTCGATATAAACTTCACTGGTAGACCTCGCTCCTGCCCTTCTTGGAGGTTCAATACTCTCTTACTATCCGATGATCCATTCAACCTGTTCATCCGTTCAGCAATCGATGACTTCCTTGTCTTTAATAAAAGTGATTCAACCTCTTCTTCACTATTATGGGAAACACTGAAAGCATATCTGCGTGGCCAGATTATTTCTTATTCTGCTAATTTTAACAAAAACGCCAGGGCCAAGGTAGCGGAAATTTCAGCAAAAATTCAAGACGTGGACAACCAAAATGCCATTAATCCATCACAGGTGCTACTGAAACAACGACAGGATTTACAAACTGAACTTGATCTCCTTACAACAGCTGACGCGGAAAGTCTTTTGATTCGATCTCGTGCTATCTACTACGAGCATGGTGAGAAACCAAGTAGACTTCTAGCACACCAATTGAAACGTAGGGCCAGCTCTCGTACAATTTCACAAGTTAAGGACAAATCTGGCGATCTGGTTTCTGACCCTGTCTCTATCAACAGGATTTTTAAGAGATTTTATTGCAATCTCTACAGCTCCGAATCACAGTCAGTTTCAGATGAGATGCTTGCCTTCCTCCAAAATTCTGACCTTTCCACAGTAAATAAATCAGTTTCTGATAAGCTTGACGCTCCTATTAAATTAGAGGAAATTCTTTTCTCAATCAACTGTATGCAGAGCGGTAAGGCCCCAGGCTCTGATGGTTTTCCAGCTGACTTTTTCAAAAAATTTAAAGACAAACTAGCCCCTCTCCTTCTTGATGTATATAATGAATCACTACGAAACGGCCGGTTGCCCCCTACTTTAACGCAGGCATCTATTTCAGTTTTATTGAAGAAAGGCAAAGACCCCACAACATGTGAATCCTACAGGCCCCTATCTCTCCTAAACGTAGATTTTAAGATTTTGGCAAAACTACTTGCAATTCGACTTGAAGCCGTTCTTCCACAGATTATCTCACAGGAACAGAACGGATTTATAAAAGGCCGTCAGCTGTTTTTTAACACACGTACATTGCTAAGTACAATTTTTTCTGCTCACTCTCCCTCATCTCCTGAGGTGATAATTTCTTTGGATGCAGAGAAGGCCTTTGATCGGGTTGAATGGGATTATCTTTTTGCTGTACTGATGAGGTTTGGATTTGGAGAAAGGTTTGTGTCCTGGATCAAACTTCTTTATACATCCCCTCAGGCCAACTCATTACCAACTCAGTCCATTCTGATTACTTTCCACTAGGCCGTGGCACTCGACAAGGGTGTCCTCTTTCTCCCCTTCTTTTTGCATTAGCCATAGAGCCTCTTTCTGCTGCTCTGAGATCCCTCTCTTCCTTTCATGGAATTATCCGTGCAGGTGTTGAACTTAAGGTATCCCTGTACGCAGATGACCTTCTTCTGTTTGTAGCTGACCCCTTGTGTAGTTTCCCCCCGATTTTATCTGTCTTGGAAAAATTTAGCTCTTTTTCTGGTTATAAAATAAATTTGCTTAAGAGTGAATGTTACCCTGTGAACTCTTTAGCGTTAACACTGGAGCCGTCTGACATTCCTTTTAAGCTCAGCCCCTCGGGGTTTAGGTACTTGGGGATTAATATTACACGAACTTTACCTTTATTGTTTTCTGAGAATTTTGCCCCCCTGGTCTCACAATTTACGTTAGATTTCCAGAGGTGGAACTCCCTCCCACTGTCATTAATTGGCAGGATTAATATTATCAAAATGAATGTGCTACCCAGATTTCTCTTTCTATGTCAGTGTATCCCTTTATTTTTGCCCATGCAGTTTTTTAAGTCTCTGGACTGGATGGTTTCTTCTTTTTTGTGGAAGGGAAGAGCCCCTAGACTTAGGCTTTCTTTATTACAACAGTTTACTTCTAATGGGGGTCTTTCCCTACCAAATTTTTTAATGTACTACTGGTCTTCGCATATTCATAAGCTGACCTACTGGTTAAATTTGCCTGATCTGATTTGGTGTAAACTTGAAATTCAATCTATTTCTTCACATTTTTCACCCGCCTCTCTTATCTATTCATCACTACCTGTTAAAATATCTTCTGTTGCTTCGAATCCCGTAGTGATCTCTACACTTAAGATATGGTTTCAGTTCAGGTCGCATTTTAAATTCATATCCCCCTCTGCCAGATTACCATTGTTAAGGAATCATCTATTTTCCCCTGCCACCACCAGCGCCGCCTACTTGATGTGGCACGAAAGAGGCATAAAGTCCATGAGAGCCCTTTACAGAGATGATGTCTTTCTTAGTTTCTCAGAGCTATCCTCAAAGTTTAACCTACCTTCCACTCACTTGTTTCTCTATTTTCAAATTAAACACTGTGTCTCATCACTGTTTCCAAATTTCCCGATTCTCCCCACTGATCCTCCATGGGTTGACCTCCTGCTTGCTAGGCCTAATCAAAAATCACCTTTATCAAGTATATATTGTATGCTTATGGCAACTGAATCTAACTCACCAGGTAAAATCAGAACTGCCTGGGAGCGTGAATTAGGTCTTGAACTGTGTGAATCATGGTGGGATAAGGTGAATCTCATCATGCGTTCAAGTACACCATGTGCTAGGCTACAGCTTATACAATTTAAAGTGATAAACAGAGTCCATTTCTCAAAATCTCGTTTATCTAAGATGTTTCCTTCAATCATAGACCAATGTGACAGGTGTCACATCTCCCCTTGTAATTTAAGCCATATGTTTTTTTTCTGTCCGAGTTTGAACAAGTTTTGGAGTGATTTCTTTTCTGTACTTTCGGGGGTTTTTGGAACACAAATCCGAGAGGACGCTCTAATAGCCATTTTTGGAGTTCCGATGACACCTCTTAATATAACTCCCCAGCAAAATGAGATCTTGGCCTTTTGCTCCCTCCTTGCTAGACGGTGTATTTTACTTCTTTGGAAATCTCCCACGCCTCCATCTACATTGCAATGGCTTAACACTGTCCGGACATTTTTGAAGGTGGATAAGATCTCACTCACAGTGAAGGGTAGTTCAGCAAAATTTATCCACAAGTGGACAACCTTTCTGGAATATCTCAAATCTTTTCCTTAATGCGAAGCAACTTGCCCATCCTGCGACTATATTGAAAAGAATCCGACACTTATTCCTTTCTTTTTTTTTAGGTAGACATTGGATTTAAGCACCCCCCTTACCCCTTATATTTATCTATTTATTTTTATTTTTTTAATTTATTATTATTTTTTTTTCTCTTTTTTCTGTCTTCTGTTTGATAAGTTAAAGTTAAAAAATATTGTGAAAGAAATATCTGAGAAAATATGTCATTTAAGTTGTATACAATGCAATGTATGTAAGTCTATATGTGTTCTTGATAAACAAATTAATAAAAAAAAAAAAAAAAAAAGATAATGTAACAAGCCACAACAAAGATAGTTTATGAACAAGAGTAATTCACCTCCTTTCTCTGAAAATTGATTCTTAGAAAGAGCGACCCCCCCCCCCCCCCCCCCCCCCCACACACACACACACACTCAATATGCATGTATGATATATGACTGTTTTTTGTTATTTCACAGTGCCTTTTAAAAAAAAAGATTCTTACCGTTGAATAAACTCCAGTGTTGCACATGCAGGCTCCTGGTATTCCACATTGAAAGCATAGAAGCTTGCCATCAACACAGAAAGTGCATCCGCAAAACCCAGGTCCTCATCTAAAATGTAGGCCCCCTTTCCCTCGATGGTCACCATCCACTTGGTTGCCTCAAGGTATGTGGTTCCTATGAGACAAAACATATACACTTCAAAATCGAACATACCAATCTTTGCAACAACAGTGTTTCGCTAAATGCAAAATAAGATGCCTGGCCTGCAGAATTCATTTATTTTTGTTTTTATATGTTAAAACGATGTAAAGTATTTGAGATTTAGATATATATATATATAGCCTATATTTGTGCACTTCCACTAACCGTAATCATAGTTTGAAAAGAATTTAAATATCATGAAACATTACAATTTTTTTTTTACACTGCCAGCTCCTTCCTGTCTGGCTGGATTTTAACACTAAGCAGTGCACAAAGTTGTGATTTAACAGTTATTGAAAGGTTGAATATGGAACATCTAGTGTTTACAAGTGGTATCGCAACAACAGAACAAATTTTCTAGCTGATTCTGGGCTAAGAATCAGCTGCTTGACTTGGAGAGTCCACCATTTTACATAGCCTCACCTTGCCGAACGAACATTTTAAAACATAATATTTTACAGCAACGGAGCTCTCTAGCAGCTGGTAGATGTGTCGTAACCATAAAAATAAATTTGTGGTTATTATTTTTTTAAATATAGCTTCTAAAGAAAAAAAAAGTACATTCATTCTGCACACCTCTAAACGCCCCATGGTATATATATATATATATATATATATATATATATATATATATATATATATATATATATATATATATATATATATATATATATATGTGTATATTTTTTTTTAAATATAGCTTTTTATTAAAATGTTACATATTCAACCTTTAAATTCAGAGTTCAAAAACTGATTCAGCTTCAAAATATCTGGGCATCAACTGCTGTTATTAGTGACATTTTAGCATGAAAATAAAGCGGAACATGTCTGGATATCGGCCATGAAAACTGGTCCAAAAAAATTGGCAGTACAACCTGGCCATCGGTTGACCGTAGGGATGGGTACCAAATTTGTTACTTTTTAAGGTACCGACCGAATTCCACAGTACCGACTGAGCACCGATTCACTTCATTTGAAACGGTACCTCGTTTCGGTACCCGTCTTTCACAACGAGAACTTGCCTAGACAGCTGCGCATGCGCAAGAGCGTTATGTCATCGGTCGCTGCGAGCGATTTATAAACAGAGCAGCATGGTAGAAAGAAATAATGCTAAAGCTTGGGTCCACTTCACTAAATGTGATGGGAAACTGGGTGATGATGAAACTAGCGACAACGATCTAAGTGAGACATCCTCATCTTAATCTGCTCCGGTAGGTAAATAAAATGTAAGATAACGTTAGCTTGATATGTTAGCTTCCGTTTCACTAATGGTGCGTTCGCTTTCTCCTCGGAACTCTGAAATTCCGACTAGAAGAACTTGAACACGCACTAAAGTTTGACTTCACTTTACTAAATGCGACGGGTGATTGGGTGAAGATGAAACCAGTGAGAACGATTTAAAGAGCAGGTCAATTGTGCCTCGGAGTCCTTCTCCACCCACGTATCAATTTAAAAAAATGCAACATTAGTAGGCGTTGCCTGGAGGACCGAGAGGGCGGAGCCGTGGCAGTGACGAAGACGATGGCTAACTAGACGATGCTAGCTCCCTTCACTAGGGATGGGTACTGAATTCGGTACTTTTTAAGGTACCGACCGAATTCCATAGTACCGACCGAGCACCGATTCACGTCATTTAAAATGGTGCCTCGTTTCGGTACCCGTCCATCATAACAAGAACTTGCCAAGACAGCTGCGCATGCGCAAGAGCGATTTGTCGCCGCTTGCTGTGAACCAGTTGTAAACAGAGCAGCATGGTAGAGAGAACGCAGGCTAAAGCTTGGGTCCACTTCACTAAATGTGATGGGTAACTGGATGATGAAACCAGCGACAACTATCTAAGTGAGACATCCTCATCTTAATCTGCTCCGGTAGGTAAATATAATTAGCTTGATATGGTAGCTTCCGTTTCGCTAATGGTGCTTTCGCTTTCTCCTCGGAACTCCGAATTTCCGACTAGAACAACATGAACGCGCTCTAAAGTTTGGCTTCACTTTACTAAATGTGACGGGTGCAGACGAAACCAGTGACGATCTAAGTGTGAGGCATTGTTTTAATCTGCTCCAGCAGCTAAGTAAACTGTTTAAGATATCGTTAGCTTGATATGTTAGCTTCCATTGCTACCATTGTTATCAGCTAATGGTGCGTTCGCTTTCTCCTCGGAAATTCTAACTTCCCAGTAGGAAAAATCGAATGAAAAAAGATGGCAAAAGGAATGAAGATACACAGTAAATTTAATTCACAGTAAAGATGTTTGCTTCAGTTTAATTATCAGCTTATAAAACTACAAGGGCAATGTTAAAATACAAACAGTTGTATGTTATTTATCGTGATATTTATCAAATATTGTTATATATTGAGAAAAATATATATTTAATTATAAAAGAGAATTAAAATAATTAACACTCAAAAGTATCGAAAATTGGTACCGTTAAGTACCGGTATCGATTCCTAGGTACCGGGAATTAGTACCGGCTCGATTCAAATGTCAAAGGTACCCATCCCTACCCTTCACTCTGAGCAGTTATTAGAAGTGGAGGACGTTTCTCCCCCTCCTTACCCAGACACTCGAGAAGAAAGGGACCTAGTCTATTTGGAGGAGACAAGCGGACCTGAGCCTTATTGTTTTGAGCTTGTGAGTTGCCTGAAACTAGCGGAACCGACCCAACAGAACCAGCTCTGAATGGTAATTAGCCATTAGCCATAGCATTGGATTAGCTGCAGGGTTTGGCTCCACGGCCCTGAAAAGCTAGTATTCAGCATGTTTTAGAGGTTTATCTGCTTCAACACACCTGGTTTTAATCAGCAACAAATAGCTGAGCTGCTTAACAGCTAATCTAACCTGTTAAAGCAGGAAAATCCACTGAAACGTGCTGGATAGCAGTTCTCCAGGAGCCCTGGACTCAAGTTAGTCTGCTGCAGAGAAAGTTATGAAAATAATAATATTTTTTTTATTGTGTTACAGATATACAAGGTGTCACAATGCTTTATAGAAACACAACTAAATGTATCCTTGTTGTCATGAATGTATTTCTTGTTGAATAGTGTAGAGTAATAGAATCTAACTGAGCCTATTGAGCTGAACAATTGTTGTCATATGTAATTATATTTCCAGAGCTACTGAGAATTATTTTAACCCTTTGATGCATAATGGTCACTACAGTGGACAGGTACTTAAAATTGTTATTTATTTATTTTTGCTATTAAGCACAGCTGTTGAAGACTTTATTGCATTTGAACCTCTCCATCTGTACTTCAGTAAGTCAAGCCAACATTTTTCATGTTCAGATTGCATACTGTCCACTGAGGTGGACATGTAATAAATTATTTGTAAATTAAATTTTACAAAAAATATGTAAATATGAAATTAGTTTCATTCACACCTAAAGATGAATGAAAAAAATTGTTTAAAAAATCATGGTTGACGATTTCATAATTCATGCATCAAAGGGTTAATAGACAATCAAATTGATGTTATGTTAGTTGAACTGTGAACCCAAACATGATTGGCTATGCCAATAGAGTGAAGCATTTGTTTAAGTCTGTAAGACTTTATGCTGTGATGTGACGAGAAGGGTCGATGCCAACTCGCTAACAGTCCTGTTGTTTACAGGCTGGGTTTTTTTTTTTTCCTTGGGTTTGATCCCGACTCCTATGATCACTCACTTGGAACGAGAACTGGATTTCTTCCTGACGAGGGAGATGGCGAGCCTTAACCACTGAACGAACCAGGACATCTCAAGTAACTGAAGAGCAGACTGCTCTCTTCTGTGAACAATCTCAACGGTGCGGTAGGAAAAAATCGCACCACCGGACTCTGACTTTCACCCCAAGCGTGGGGATTTGACTTGACGCCGGCTGACTTGTGACTCATATGATCAAATCTCATACCGAGCATTTTACTATTGTCGATTGTTTTCATCTGTTTTTGTGTGTTATCTTTATGTGTTATATTTCCCATTATTATTAAAATTTAGTATATAAACCGTTTCATGCTATACCCGTGACTCCAGTCATTCTTAAACAACCTCCAATTCTCCCCGAACCTAATTATTGGCCCATTTGTTTATTTTTTCTTTTAATTATCTTATTGTATCCTGTAATCCGGTTACATAAAACAGATGAAAACAATCGACAATAGTAAAATGCTCGGTATGAGATTTGATCATATGAGTCACAAGTCAGCCGGCGTCAAGTCAAATCCCCACGGTTGGGGTGAAAGTCAGAGTCCGGTGGTGCGATTTTTTCCTACCGCACCGTTGAGATTGTTCACAGAAGAGAGCAGTCTGCTCTTCAGTTACTTGAGATGTCCTGGTTCGTTCAGTGGTTAAGGCTCGCCATCTCCCTCGTCAGGAAGAAATCCAGTTCTCGTTCCAAGTGAGTGATCATAGGAGTCGGGATCAAACCCAAGGAAAAAAAAAACCCAGCCTGTAAACAACAGGACTGTTAGCGAGTTGGCATCGACCCTTCTCGTCACATCACAGCATAAAGTCTTACAGACTTAAACAAATGCTTCACTCTATTGGCATAGCCAATCATGTTTGGGTTCACAGTTCAACTAACATAACATCAATTTGATTGTCTATTAAAATAATTCTCAGTAGCTCTGGAAATATAATTACATATGACAACAATTGTTCAGCTCAATAGGCTCAGTTAGATTCTATTACTCTACACTATTCAACAAGAAATACATTCATGACAACAAGGATACATTTAGTTGTGTTTCTATACAGCATTGTGACACCTTGTATATCTGTAACACAATAAATAAATAAATAAATAAATAAATAAAATGTTCTATAACAAAATTCAACAAAATATAAATTCTGGTCCTTTGGTCCACCTTTGTAAAATAATTCCTCCCTAATCAGTTAGCTTTTATTTATTTTTATTTATCTATTTTTTTTATTATTAAATGTTTGGTTAAGGGACGCATTGCTAATTCTATGGTGTTAGCTATAACGCCCCTGAGGACCTTGTACATCTAGGCCGTACCACCATTAACTGGCGGTTTGAGCCGTTAACTCCTGGGAATCCCATATGCCCTACCGCCGTTAACTGGCGGTTTGAGCCGTTAACTCCTATATGCCCTACCACCGTTAACTGGTAGTTTGAGATGTTAACTCCTGGGATCTAACGTCTAGCAGCCCACTGCTGTCACCTCGGTTGCTGTAATTAGCTTTTTGAATTTAATAATTTACTGAATTTAATCTCATTCACTCACCAACGCGCTCCAACGGTTCCCTCCTACAGAGGATTGGTTCACTCTGTCGTCTCCACACAAATCTATAAGAATGGAATTAATTTGATAAGCTATTTAAGTTTCCTTTTTTTTTTTAAGTTGCATCGTTAGCTTTTTCTCTTCTTTTTTCTTTACTCACCGCGTTGGTTCCAAGTTCCTAGCTCTTATTAGAAGGAGTCAAGTCCGCCTCTCCCTCTATCTATGCGGCACCCAAATCAGGGTTCTTCATGGCCTCGACCGTTGTTTTTTTTTCTCTCTCTCTCTCTCTCTCTAACCGCTCAGTCTTTGCTTTCTGTATCTGCGTGCTGCACAGCCGTTTGTCTCTCCTCTCGCTCAGCTGCGTCGCACGGTTTTATTTCGCGGAGGCGGGACTTATTTCTCTCAGCCAATGAAATTTCAGATTCCCACCTGGACCAATAGTATACAGCTTTCCTCTTCTGTTTCTGTTAGGGATGTTCAAGATTCTTGTTTTAACCGATGTTTAATATTAAACTCGTTATTTTAGTTATTCACCCTTCCAATAATTCATTATGAAATTATCTATTAGTTAATTAGATATCTATTAATTAGTATTGTTAATTTCCTTAATTTATATTTTATATTTTATCTAAATTGAGGATGGATCATATTAGTAAGCCAATTAGTTAATACCTCATTAAGGTTCTAGCTTCTGGGTTACATCCTCCCCCATTAAATATCATGCACGTCCCTGTGCATTGTTTCTACGGGGTACACAACTTCTTGAGTAAGAGAGTCAATAAAAGCTTTATTAAGTCCTTGGAAAAGGGACCTAACTACGGTCACTAGTGGATTGCCCAATTGAGAGTAAGTTAGTCTTTGAGGAGGCTGACTACTTCGTTCAGATCTCCTGACATACATCTCTGGTTGCACAGTATCATGCTCATCCGTTTCGGTTTGATTCTCAACTGAGACAGGACGAAGTGAGCTCTCTGTTTCCGACAGAGCTGATGAGCTATTCTCTAAGACTTTGGTCTTTTCAGATGTATGTGTCTGATCGTGTATGATGGGTTCAAAACTTACATCACGTTGCTGCGACTTTAGGACACCATCCAATTGAGGTAGGTTTGTGTTAGTTTCATCCCCCGTTTCTACGTCAGGTAAGTATACTTCGTTTTTTTTCGTTTTTTCAGGTAAGTATGTTGCTGCTTCTTTCACTCTTTCAGGTAAGAATGTTTCGGTGTTGATGCCTTTGTCAAGTAAGGACAATTCAGCATTTTCATTACCAGCTAAGGTTGGTTCCTTGCGATCCCCTGTGTGTAAGGATAGTGTGTTTTGTTGTTGAATATTATTTACCGGTCCTGAATCTGCTATGAGTTCCCTATTTGGCAAGGTGACCGCTATTTGATAGGATGGTCGGTTTAGCACTTGTGGAAGATCAGAGTAATAAAACTCATCTACCTCTTCGTCAAGTGGCTCATCTGGGTCAGGTTCTAAGGCTGAACTCTGTCTTGTACGAGGTCTGCTAGGTTTCGTAACGCGTTCTGTTTCATTTTCTAATGAAGAGAGAAAACCACAAGGCAGTAAAAGATCTCTGTGGAGTGTTCTGTTGGGTCCTTCTCCGTTCTCTGGTTTTACAGTGTATACTGGCAAGTTTTCCATCTGTTTGAGAACTATATACACTGTTTGCTCCCATTTGTCTGCTAATTTATGCTTTTCTCTTAAGCGAAGATTTCGGACTAAAACACGATCTCCCACACCTAGTGTGGACTCACGAATGTTTCTGTCAAACCGTTCTTTGTTCTTCCTCGCTGTTTTTTGAGAGTTTTTTATGACAATGTCATAACTCTGTTCCAGATGACTCTTCAGTTCTTTAACATACTGAGAATGAGTTATAGAGGGCTTGTTCAAATGCGGTAACCCAAAGGCAATATCTATAGGCAACCGAGGCTGCCTACCGAACATTAGCTCGTAGGGAGAGTATCCCGTCACGTCATTTTTTGTACAATTGTACGAGTGAGTAAGTGGTTTTACAAAATCGCGCCAGTGATGTTTCTCAGTGGCTTGTAAAGTTCCCAACATGCTGAGTAATGTACGATTGTACCGTTCAACGGGGTTGCCACGAGGGTGATAAGGGCTCGTTCTGACTTTACGGATACCAAGTAAAGAACAAAGTTCCTTGATTGTACGTGATTCGAAATCCCGTCCCTGATCACTATGAAGACGCTCAGGAAACCCGTAGTGGACTAAAAAATGTTCCCACAGGTTCTTCGCGACGGTGGTGGCTTTCTGATCTTTGGTTGGGATGGACACTGCATACTTTGTAAAATGGTCTGTAATCACTAAGACATCTTTAGTGTTCTTACTGTCTGGTTCTATGGAGAGAAAATCCATGCAAACTAACTCCATAGGTCTGGTGGTGGTAATACTCACCATTGGAGCAGCTTTGTCAGGGAGGGCCTTCCGACGGATACATCTTTCGCAAGTTTTAACTTTGATTTCGATATCACTAGCCATTCTTGGCCAGTAAAAACGGGACCGAATGAGATCTGTCGTACGTTCAACCCCAAGATGCCCCATATCATCATGTAGGCTTTGCATGACTGTTGAACGTAATGAATCAGGCAAGACTAACTGCAATGATGTCTCTGGTCCTAATTGGCGTCTCCGGTACAGTAAATCATTTTGAAACTCAAACCGTTTCCACTCTCTCAAAAGGTTAAGAACCACCGGGGGTTCTGCAATAGTATCAGTTGGCGGTTTATTGTCAGTCATAAGCAGCTGAATGACTCGGCCAATGGTTGGATCTTTCCTCTGCAAGGAGACAAGGTCAGCATGGTTATACTTGGGCACAGCAAAGAAACTGTCACTATTGTCTTCCAACTGGAATAGGTCTGGAATGGCCGCTGCAGACATGGCAAGTGACTGAACTAAACCACAAGGAGAATCAGTCTCATCCAAGACCATGTGCTTTTGGCATGTTGCCTTCACTGCTTCGGCTTGAAGTTGAAGCTCGACTTCTTTGACAGAGGATAAAAGATGAGATCGGAACTCATCTAGTCGTTGGCATTCCTCAGTGAATTTTGAGTTGTCTTCAGGTTTATCATGCAGCCTCCTAGACAGGCCATCCGCGTCAACGTTCTGTGTACCTGCACGGTATCTGATGTCAAAATTATAGGTGGACAACGCAGCTAGCCAACGATAGCTCGTTGCATCGAGTTTTGCCGTTGTTAAGAGGTAAGTTAACGGATTATTATCAGTAATGACAGTGAATGTGTTCCCATACAAATAGTCATGAAACTTATCTGTTATGGCCCACTTTAAGGCTAGAAACTCCAACTTGTGCGCAGGGTACCTAGTTTCACTAGAGCTTAAACCGCGACTTGCATAAGCGATTACCTGTGTGACACCGTTTTGCACTTGGTATAGCGCTGCACCGAGTCCGGTCGTACTAGCATCTGTGTGTACTAGATATGGGAGTTTTGCGTCAGCGTAGCCAAGAACTGGCGAAGTGGTAAGTTTTTCAATAATAGTTTGAAAGGACTTCTCACAGTCTTGGCTCCAACGATTCCCAAAGGGTTCTTTGGGGTTCAAGTACTTTGATCTACATGGTGGTGTTTTAAAGTTTTTCCGTTTGGGTGGATAACCAGCCGTGAGAGATGTTAGTGGCTTGACAATATTTGAGTAATCTTTAACGAAGCGTCGGTAATAACCGGTAAATCCTAAGAAAGATTGGAGTTCCTTCAAAGTCTGAGGCTTCGGCCATGTTTTGAGTGCTTCCACCTTATCTGGATCGGTTTTTATGCCATCTCGAGATACTATATGTCCAAGATAACGCACAGATGTCTGGAAAAAACGACACTTATCTGGTGATAGCTTGAGTCCGTATTCTCTAAGCCGTTCAAGAACGTGAGAAAGTCTGGTTTCGTGTTCTTCCAAGGAGTTGGAAAAGACGATCAAGTCGTCTAGGAAAACTAACACTTCCTTCAGATTAATGTCCTTCATACACTTTTCCATAACCCGTTGGAAAGTGCTTGGAGCATTTGTTATTCCTTGTGGCATACGGTTAAATTCATAAAACCCAAACGGGCAAACAAAAGCAGTTTTAGGTTTATCCTTTTCACACATCTCTATTTGATAGTAACCTGACTTGAGGTCCATCACAGAAAACCACTGTGATCCAGCGAGAGCAGAAAAGGACTCCTCCAAGTTAGGCAGGGCATATGCGTCGCGAATGGTTTGCAGATTAAGCTTTCTATAGTCTATACATAGACGTACCTCACCATTCTTTTTCCGAACTACCACTATTGGTGAGGCAAATGGAGACTCCGACTCTCTTATTATACCGGTTTCCAAGAGGGCTTCCAAATGTTTTCTCACGGCTTCATAATCATGTGGATGGATCGGCCGAGATTTCTGTTTGAATGGGGTCTCGTCTTTTAAGTTGATGTGATGTCTTATCTGTTGTGTATGACCAAAATCAAGATCGTGGTGCGAAAACACATCGGAGTAAGTGTTAAGTTTGTTGGTGATCCTCCCTTTCCATTCTTCGGACAAGGGCGAAGTACCGAAGTCAAAACTGAGAGGAGGGTTTGAAGGTGAAGTCTGTTGCTGCGAACTACACGCCGCAAGTACTTTCTGATCACTTTTGTCAGGTTCTGGATATGGCATAACACGATCGGCTTTAACTAACTCAGCGATCACACAGTTAGTGGGTAATGTGATGTCATGGTTAGTTTCGTTTCTTAGTACAACAGGTACTTTGTATGGACCATGTGAAGGTAAGGAAATGAGGCAACAGTCTACAATTATACCCCCTGGTAGAGAACCATTGGTGGGTTGTTCAATGAGTGCATAAGGCTCATGCTTGTTTTGGCTGGGTTGCATAAACCCTTCTAGTAACAGTTTTTTATTTGCAGGGAGAACTTCTTGGGTTCTCCCTCGAAGCTTCACCACACCAACTCGTCCATCTTTGCTTTGTTTTTTTCTGACTGCTAAGGCTTTTAGCACGTGTTGGTACCCATAAGAGAGTGCCTTGGAATCAGGTAAGTTATTGGCAGACAATTGCTCATACAAAGGATCGAGTGTGTTTGTGCCAATGAGTAGTGGTGTATCAGAGTTTGAGCTTATATCCGGAACCACTAACGCAAGGGTAGGTAACTCAAGTCCAGACTGATCGAGCTCTTTTGGAAATGTGACACTTATCTCTATGTATCCTAAATAAGGAACTGCTTGACCGTTTGCGCCCTCGACTTCTAACAGATTACTGATGGGTTTAATTGAGAGGTCAGGTAAGTGTTCTTGGTAAAAAGAATTGGCAATGGTGGTTACCTGGGACCCTGAATCCAGTAAACAATTACATTCAACACTGTTAACTGAGACTGTAGCTGTGCATCGCCCACCCACTAATCTTTTGGGAAGTTTTGGCACTGAATGAGCATGAACTGGCTTGCAAAAAAGTCTCTCTGTCCTTTCCTTAGAGGGACTTGGTTCTACTTTAGCACCTATCTGTCCCACGATAGGAGCTTCTACCGGTTTAAAGGAAGAGACTGAGCAATTGGCTTTGACATCTCCCACTCGCGCTGCTTCTGTCTAAGAGCAAGTCTTTTAGTTGCAACTAGTGCTGGATTTGGCTCGTTGCTACAGCTAGAAGCTATGTGCCCATCTTCTCCGCACTTAAAACAGTATCCAGGCTTTGGTCTGGGCACCACTGCTGTTATCTGCTGAATCTGTTTGGGCTCATCTGGAATTTTAGTCCCCACACGGGGTTTTGACTCTTTTTGAGTTTTCTTTGCCTTTTTATCTGTGTTGTTAACCTTAAGCTGTGCAATTTGGCTCCTGAGCTCAGCGATTTGTTTGCGTAAGTCATCACAGTTATCATCTATTTCCAGTTCACAAGTGTTTTTACTCTGAGAGCATGTTGTTTGCACATTTGAATACACTCTAGTTCGTTGTGCCCCTAAGTGTTGTTTCATGCGTGCTGCTTTAGTAGCCTGTTTGTCTTCTTCAGTGCGCAGTTTGAGGAGAAGTGCTGTAAAATGAGGCGGGTTGTCTTTCTTTTGTTCGAGTTGCAGGTTTGAAATCAGCGAGCTGTCCCAACAGCCTCTGCAAAACTGCTTGAGCAGCTGCTGGTCGGCATCACTGGAGGAAATTCCATTCCTCTGAATAACTAGGTTTAACAAGGTGTATAACCTCTGAAAGTAATCGGAAGGTTTTTCACCACTGTCCTGGTTTGTGTTTAAGAAGCGAGCAAAGAGCTCGTCGCCGTCTTCGACAGCTGCGTAAGCTGAATCGAGATGTTCAAGGTACGTTTCCGGGTCGGATTTTGGACTAAGAGCTTTAACGATGCTCGCTGCTGGGGCTGACAGACTCTCCACGATTCTTCGTACAATTTGGGACTTGGTGAGTGAAGGATCATTTATGCATAACACTACACTACTACGCCAAGTATCATAGTCAGTTTCAAAAGAAGGGTGTGGAACTCGCCCTGAGAACGGTTTTAGTCTGTATTGTGAAGTAGGCGGAGGGATAACCTCACTGCTTTTAACAATGTGTTCCACAATAACTCGCTGAACCTCAGGTGTGTTTAAAAGATTTGGTGGAATGCAAGGGTTTTGTTTTCCAGTCTCTGTAGGTGGACAATTGTCCTTTGAGTTGTTCATATAGTTAACTTCTGGTGTTAAAGGCAGGGAATATGTAACTTGGTCACTATGGAGCATTGGCTCTGGTTCAGTGACTGGTTCAGATGCATGGGTATC
This sequence comes from Nothobranchius furzeri, assembly GCF_043380555.1. Taxonomy (NCBI): domain Eukaryota; kingdom Metazoa; phylum Chordata; class Actinopteri; order Cyprinodontiformes; family Nothobranchiidae; genus Nothobranchius; species Nothobranchius furzeri. Next base: position 51,283,218 of record NC_091744.1, on the reverse strand, counting down.
CCTTCCTAAAGATTCCCCAATTTTTGCCAGTTCCTCCATTAGAAGGTCTTTAAATGATTGATTGCTACGCGCAGCTATGTCCCTGAGCTCTGACAGATAGGCATCAGTGGCAGATGTGCTAGTTTCTAGACTGTACGCGCTGGCTAGGTCTTGAATATGAAAGAAAACATCTGGGTTCCTAGTACAAGGTTTGTCATAGGGTAAACATTGTTTCTTTAATTCCTTAACAGTGGCTTCATGTTGAAACTCCACAATAATCTGATCACAGTTTGGTAACTTAATGCGCCTGTTAACTGGTCCGAATCCTTCCATAAACCCAAAGACTTCGTTATCAAGGTCTGTATCAGTTAACCCACTGATTAAAACAGCATTTGAAACTTTGACCTTTTCTGTTTTTACAACTTCCATTTTAAAACACTCAAAAGTACCAATAATGCCAAAATGGCAAACCACTGTGACCTCCAGGCACTCTTATGATGTCAGTCAATGGTTAGCTAAGGTAACAACTCTACAATTCTCCTGGCTGGCTCGCCAAGTTTTATGTAACCGGATTACAGGATACAATAAGATAATTAAAAGAAAAAATAAACAAATGGGCCAATAATTAGGTTCGGGGAGAATTGGAGGTTGTTTAAGAATGACTGGAGTCACGGGTATAGCATGAAACGGTTTATATACTAAATTTTAATAATAATGGGAAATATAACACATAAAGATAACACACAAAAACAGATGAAAACAATCGACAATAGTAAAATGCTCGGTATGAGATTTGATCATATGAGTCACAAGTCAGCCGGCGTCAAGTCAAATCCCCACGCTTGGGGTGAAAGTCAGAGTCCGGTGGTGCGATTTTTTCCTACCGCACCGTTGAGATTGTTCACAGAAGAGAGCAGTCTGCTCTTCAGTTACTTGAGATGTCCTGGTTCGTTCAGTGGTTAAGGCTCGCCATCTCCCTCGTCAGGAAGAAATCCAGTTCTCGTTCCAAGTGAGTGATCATAGGAGTCGGGATCAAACCCAAGGAAAAAAAAAAACCCAGCCTGTAAACAACAGGACTGTTAGCGAGTTGGCATCGACCCTTCTCGTCACATCACAGCATAAAGTCTTACAGACTTAAACAAATGCTTCACTCTATTGGCATAGCCAATCATGTTTGGGTTCACAGTTCAACTAACATAACATCAATTTGATTGTCTATTAAAATAATTCTCAGTAGCTCTGGAAATATAATTACATATGACAACAATTGTTCAGCTCAATAGGCTCAGTTAGATTCTATTACTCTACACTATTCAACAAGAAATACATTCATGACAACAAGGATACATTTAGTTGTGTTTCTATACAGCATTGTGACACCTTGTATATCTGTAACACAATAAATAAATAAATAAATAAATAAATAAATAAATAAAATGTTCTATAACAAAATTCAACAAAATATAAATTCTGGTCCTTTGGTCCACCTTTGTAAAATAATTCCTCCCTAATCAGTTAGCTTTTATTTATTTTTATTTATCTATTTTTTTTATTATTAAATGTTTGGTTAAGGGACGCATTGCTAATTCTATGGTGTTAGCTATAACGCCCCTGAGGACCTTGTACATCTAGGCCGTACCACCATTAACTGGCGGTTTGAGCCGTTAACTCCTGGGAATCCCATATGCCCTACCGCCGTTAACTGGCGGTTTGAGCCGTTAACTCCTATATGCCCTACCACCGTTAACTGGTAGTTTGAGATGTTAACTCCTGGGATCTAACGTCTAGCAGCCCACTGCTGTCACCTCGGTTGCTGTAATTAGCTTTTTGAATTTAATAATTTACTGAATTTAATCTCATTCACTCACCAACGCGCTCCAACGGTTCCCTCCTACAGAGGATTGGTTCACTCTGTCGTCTCCACACAAATCTATAAGAATGGAATTAATTTGATAAGCTATTTAAGTTTCCTTTTTTTTTTTAAGTTGCATCGTTAGCTTTTTCTCTTCTTTTTTCTTTACTCACCGCGTTGGTTCCAAGTTCCTAGCTCTTATTAGAAGGAGTCAAGTCCGCCTCTCCCTCTATCTATGCGGCACCCAAATCAGGGTTCTTCACGGCCTCGACCGTTGTTTTTTTTTCTCTCTCTCTCTCTCTCTCTAACCGCTCAGTCTTTGCTTTCTGTATCTGCGTGCTGCACAGCCGTTTGTCTCTCCTCTCGCTCAGCTGCGTCGCACGGTTTTATTTCGCGGAGGCGGGACTTATTTCTCTCAGCCAATGAAATTTCAGATTCCCACCTGGACCAATAGTATACAGCTTTCCTCTTCTGTTTCTGTTAGGGATGTTCAAGATTCTTGTTTTAACCGATGTTTAATATTAAACTCGTTATTTTAGTTATTCACCCTTCCAATAATTCATTATGAAATTATCTATTAGTTAATTAGATATCTATTAATTAGTATTGTTAATTTCCTTAATTTATATTTTATATTTTATCTAAATTGAGGATGGATCATATTAGTAAGCCAATTAGTTAATACCTCATTAAGGTTCTAGCTTCTGGGTTACAACCCCATGAGAAAATTATTCTGTAATGTGTTCAGCCCACTAAAACTGCCCCGATTTCATTATTTATTTACTGATAACAGCTGCTCTCTTGGTTCTAGGTCCTCTGGTGTCTGCAGCTGGTCTCTAGTGTCGTCAGGATCAGCAGCTTCCGGAAGAATGTGCCTTTCAATGACTCTTTCCCCCTTATTTGTTATATTAATTAAATAAATCTCAATTTATATATTTCCTGTTTTTGTTCATGTCCATAAATACTTAAACATGCTTGAAATTAAAACGAGATTTTAACAGTGAGGTGCTAGTTTAATTCATCATAATAGAGCTAGTTAAGCATGCAACAATGTGATAATCAATGTAATTTATAAATATCCATTAAAATGTCAAAACTGGAATCTAAATGAGATATTTGGCAGCACAAAAAACTTGTCAAACACAATATTTATTATAATAATTGTAGGCAGACAGGAGACAGAGCTGATGGAGGTTCTCAGTCATCGAAGAATGGCTGAAGGCTTTCCAGGAACAGGAGATGTGGTGTTGTCTCTTCTCTCTCTCTATTCTGCCAGATGTGCTGATAGGTTACAGGTGTGTGAGGACATCCTCATGCTGTCATAACCACATGACAGGAGTTATCAGGTGATCAGCCAGGCTAATGATGAGATGCAGAAAGAAAACAAATTCAGGACAGTGTACAATAATCTGTGGTGTTGCTCACCTTATGTGCTCTTATAGAGTATTAATGTGCCTGCCTCATGGTGTAGAGTCCATATTTTGCTGAGTGTCCTGCAATAATGCAGGTCATTAGTTAATTTACTTTTGATAGCAAAAACAAAATATTTAATGTAAAAGTTATTTACCAGGTGAATCAGCTCACACGATACCACTAAGTGTCACAGGGCCAGAATCAGTAGCCTCCTTCATGATGTCATGATGAATTCACATACTTATTTAATTGTTAAAGAGCAAGTAACGTCTAAATTAACTTTTTTTTGCTGATGAACTGCATAAATGAGTGTCTAATAGTGTTTTAAATGTGTGCCTTCTTTATTTTAGCACTTTGGTGCATTTTCTTTAAAAATTAAAAATTCTGTCTAAAAACCACAGTAATGCGCCACCTTCAGCTGAAAACATAGAATTTGAGTCATTTTGAATAAATTTTAGCCAATGGCTAAAGAGTAAAGTACTACGTAAACTAGTAGAGTACTACGTAGCAGCTCCGTGCCAAAGTTATAAAAGCAACGAGCGTCTCGGCGACGCCCTGTGGCGAGTGGGAGTTGGATTTGCAAGCGAGCGTAGGAGGTCAGTGGTAGTTCAGCATTAGCATATAGCATTAGCATATCCTAGTCTTTAGCATAGCTTTTAGTGTTATAAATACTTATTTAGTGTTAGATTTGGCTGTTGGATATTGTAGTTTAGTTAGTGTTTGACTGTTAGTGTAATTGGGAAAGTAGTTCGGGTTTAGTGTTCCATATCGTCTTAGTATTGGTGAGTTGGTGTAGTGTAGTATGGTTGCGGTGACTCTGTGGGCATTTTACCCGCGATTCTGCACGTCTCCGTTTGAAGAGGGAGGCTGCCCACCGTGGCTCTTCCGCGATTTAGATGCAGCCCACCGACTCTGCTCCCCCACCACGGCGGGCTCCAGTCTGAGGTGACTAAGCTAAATAAATGTTTTAACATCTTCTAAAGACAATTCCCTACCTAAATGCAAAGTCTGAGAGACGTGGTTCACTTCCTTTAGCTAGTCAGTCGGCAATTCTGCAACAGTGGCTCTAACTAACAGCATTAGTTGACAGACAGCATTACAGCGTGAAATCCAGCACAGCGTGACCCGGTTCTGTAAGGAATTCTGTTCAGGAGGTCACATTTCAGGCTCTCCACATCATGTGTGACTGACTTTTACGTTATAACGATCACATACTAGGAATGTTATAAAGCACCTATATATGAGATTCTTTTGTATATTATTTGACTTTATAAACTCCCAACAACAATGTGCTTTTTTTTTTTTTCAGGCTAAATCTACCCAAGACACTGGCTGTCAGACTGATTTAGCTGCAAGAATGCACTTGTCCAGGCAGACGTGAAGCCTTACCTGTAGCAAAGGTGAATTATTTTTAATAATCTTCTATGTAAACATTTTATTATTACCTTCTAGTTTTAATTTGTTTTACAGATTATTGTTGCACGTGATTTTATGCTCTTTTAAACATTTATAAATGTGCTGCTTCTTTGTTTTTACATAGCCAGCCAGAATGGAGTTCACAGCCGCAGTGTGTCTGGTGACCCACGGGGACCATGATGAAAATTCATCTTCCAGAAGGTCCCAGAGCAGCGGCCGCACCCCCTGAAAAGACCAAGGTGTGAGGTGTCTGCTGTTGATTCCAGCTTCCACCTCAGTGACAGTGCAAGCTCAGTGAACTGTTCAAGGTAAAAAAAAAATTAAAACATTTCAGAATTTTTAAGATATTAACAATTAAATAAGTATGTGATTACATCATGACATCATGACGGAGGCTACTGATTCTGCCCCCGTGACACTTGGTGGTGACGTGTGAGCTGATTCACCCGGAAAACAACTTTTACATTAAATATTTTGTTTTGCTATCAAAAGTAAATTAACTAATAACCTGCATTATTGCAGGACACTCAGCAAAATATGTACTCTACAACATGAGGCAGGCACACGTTAATAACTCTATAACAGCACAGGTGAGCCACACCACATATAGTACACTGTCCTGAATTTGTTTTCTTTCTGCATCTCATTAGCCTGGCTGATCACCTGATAACTCCTGTCATCTGGTTATGACAGCATGAGGATGTCCTCACACACCTGTAACTTATCAGCTCATCTGGCAGAATAGAGAGAGAAGAGACAACACCACATCTCCTGTTCCTGGAAAGCCTTCAGCCATCCTTCGATGACTGAGAACCTCCATCAGCTCTGTCTCCTGTCTGCCTACAATTATTGTAATAAATATTGTGTTTGCCAAATATCTCATATAGATTCCAGTTTTGATATTTTAATGAATATTTATAATTTACATTAATTGAATTATCACATTGCATTTTTAACTAGCTCTATTGTGATGAATTAAACTAGCACCTCACTGTTAAAAGCTCATTTTAATGTCAAGCATGTTTAAGTATTTATGGACATGAAAAAAAAACAGGAAATATATAAGTTGAGATTTATTTAATTAATATAACAAATAAGGGGGAAAGAGTCATTGAAAGGCACATTCTTCTGGAAGCTCCTGATCCTGACGACACCAGCAGAGGAGACCAGCTGCAGACACCAGAGACCAGCTGCAGACACCAGAGGACCTAGAACCAAGAGAGCAGCTGTTATTAGTAAATAAATAAATCAGGGCAGTTTTAGTGAGCTGAACACATTACAGAATAATTTTCTCATGGGGTATTTTCATAACTTTATGCAGCAGACTGTAACTTGAGCCCAGGGCTACCGGAGAGCTGCTATCCAGCACGTTTCAGTGGATTTTCCTGCTTTAACAGGTTAGATTAACTGTTAAGCAGCTCAGCTATTTGTTGCTGATTAAAACCAGGTGTGCTGACGCAGATAAACCTCTAAAACATGCTGAATACTAGCTCTCCAGGGCCGTGGAGACAAACCCTGCAGCTAATCTGATGCTATGGCTAATGGCTACTTACATTCAGAGGTGGTTCTGTTGGGTCGGTTCTGGGAGTTACAGGCAACTCACAAGCTCACAACAATAAGGCTCAGGTCCGCTTGTCTCCTCCAAATAGACTTGGTCCCTTTCTTCTCGAGTGTCTGGGTAAGGAGGGGGAGAAACATCCTCCATTTCTAATAACTGCATAGAGTGAAGGGAGCTAGCATTGTCTAGTTAGCCGTTGTCTTCGTCACTGCCGCGGCTCCGCCCTCTCGGTCCTCCAGGCAACGCCTACTAATGTTGCATTTTTTAAAATTGATACGTGGGTGGAGAAGGACTCCGAGGCTGAATTGACCCGCTCTTTAATATCTTAAAAATTCTGAAATGTTTTAATTTTTTTTTACCTTGAACAGCTCACTGAGCTTGCACTGTCACTGAGGTGGAAGCTGGAATCAACAGCAGACACCTCACATCTTGGTCTTTTCAGGGGTGTGGACGCTGCTCTGGGACTTTCCTGAAGATGAATTTCCATCATGGTCCCTGTGGGTCACCAGACACACTGAGGCTCTGAGCTCTATTCTGGCTGGCTATGTAAAAACAAAGAAGCAGCACATTTATAAATGTTTAAAAGAGCATAAAATCACGTGTAACAATAATCTGTAAAACAAAGTAAAACTACAAGGTAATAATTAGGGATGAGCCGGATACTCGTTTCAGATGAGTATCCGGTACGGATAAAGCATTTTTGACGAATACGAGCATGAAACGAGTAAAACGAGTCAATATCTGTAATTGTGCTGAAGGAAAATCTTCATTGGGTAACTGACTGTCTTCACGCTCTGTGATTGGCCAGTCACATAGAGCGCCCACCCCTCCCTACTTACAAAACTCTCTAGCCGGCCGGGAGCGCAGTCCGTCTGGCTCATCTTCGATCGTTCTGTGATGGCTTCACTGTTTCTCACGTTTCTTCAGTTTTCCCTAGGTTTTCTTCAGCTCGCCTACTTTTCGGTTGAATATTTAAAGTTACTTTATTCGTAACTGACATGGTGCATTTGACAAGACAGAGCTGACATGCTGTTGTCACTACCTCCGCTCCGGTCGGGTTTTTTATTTTTTTGAACACTCTCTCTCTCTCTCTCTCTCTCTCTCTCTCTCTCTCTCTCTCTCTCTCTCTCTCACACACACACACACACACACATTAATCAACATTGTTTTGTTTAACTTTGTGTGGGAAAATGCCAAGAACATTAAGAAAAAAATCAGTTTAATCAAATTAAAATAAAAAAATATATAGAAAGTTGTGTCTGGTTCTGCCATTTCATATTTCCTAGTTCCTACTGCATGAGTTCAGATGTATTAATCCATGCACTCAAATATTAATGTTCTGATTTTATTGAAAAACTTGTTCTGTAATAGTTTCTTTACTATTGTGATCAAAAATATTTAATCTCAATTCTGAGGCTGCTCTGTAAATAGTTTTCAAATAAACAATACACATAGCAACTTCTGATCAATCCATATCAATTTCAGACTTAAAATAATACATTGATGTAAACCATGTCCACTTCCGGTTAAACCACGCCCACTTCCGGGTTATGCCACGCCCATTCCGAGTACAGATACAGATAATTTAGTTGGTTGAACAGATACAGATACAGAAACAGATAGTGGTGTACTCTCTCATCCCTAGTAATAATAAAATGTTTACATAGAAGATTATTAAAAATAATTCACCTTTGCTACGGGTAAGGCTTCACGTCAGCCTGGACAAGTACATTCTTGCAGCTAAATCAGTCTGACAGCCAGTGTTTTGGGTAGATTTAGCCTGAAAAAAAAAAGAAGCACATTGTTGTTGGAGTTTATAAAGTCAGATAATATACAAAAGAAACTGTCCTATATAGGCGCTTTATAACATTCCTAGTGTGTGATCGTTATTATAACGTAAAAGTAAGTCACATAACATGTGGAGAGCCTCCTGAACCGAATTCCTTACAGAACCGGGTCACAAGCTGGATTTCACGCTGTAATACTGTCTGTCAACTAGTGCTGCGTCAGTTAGAGCCACTTTTGCAGAATTACCGACTCATTAGCTAAAGGAAGTGCACCACGTCTCTCAAACTTTGCATTTAGGTAGGGAATTGTCTTTAGAAGATGTTAAAACGTTTATTTAGCTTACTCACCTCAGACTGGAGCCCGCCGTGGTGGGGGAGCAGAGTCGGTGGGCTGCATCTAAATCGCGGAAGAGCCACGGTGGGCACAGCCTCCCTCTTCAAATGGAGACGTGCAGAATCGCGGGTAAAATGCCCACAGAGTCACCGCAACCATACTACACTACACCTTCTCACCATACTAACACGATATGGAGCACTAAACCCGAACTACTTTCCTAATTACACTAACAGCCAAACACTAACTAAACTACAATATCCAACAGCCAAACTAACACTAAATAAGTATTTATAACACTAAAAGCTATGCTAAAGACTAGGATATGCTAATGCTATATGCTAATGCTGAACTACCGCTAACCTCCTACACTCGCTTGCAAATCCAACTCCCAACTCGCCACAAGGCGTGGCCGAGACTCGATGCTTTTATAACTTTGACAGAGAGCTGCTACGTAGTACTCTACTGGTTTACGTAGTATCTTACTCTTTAGCCATTGGCTAAAATTTATTCAAAATGAGTCAAATTCTATGTTTTAAGCTGAAGGTGGAGCTATACTGTGGTATTTAGGCATAATTTTTAATTTTTAAAGAAAATGCACCAAAATGCTAAAATAATGAATACACACAATTAAAACACTATTAGACACTCATTTATACAGTTCATCAGCAAATAAAAGTTAATTTAGACGTTACTTGCTCTTTAAGTGTGAGGCATCATCATTTAAATCTGCTCCAGCAGTTAAATAAACTGTTTAAGATAACGTTAGCTTGATATGTTAGCTTCCTATGCCACCATTGTTATCATCTAATGGTGTGTTCACTTTCTCCTCGGAAATTCTAACTTCCCAGTAGGAAAAATCAATTGAAAAAGGATGGTAAAAGGAATGAAGATGAAGCATTTTTGACGAATACGAGCATGAAACGAGTAAACCTCGGAAATATCTGTAATCGTGCTGAAGGAAAATCCTCATTGGGTAGCTGACTGTCTTTACGCTCTGTGATTGGCCAGTCACATAGAGCGCCCACCCCTCCTTACACACAAAACTCTGTAGCCAGCCGGGAGCGCAGTCCGTCCAGCTCATCCACGCACACACACAGACAGTAACGGATCTCGATGTGATTGCTTCACTGTTGCTCACGTTTCTTCAGTTTTCGCTAGGTTTTCTTCAGCTCGCCTCTTTTTCAGTTGAATATTTAAAGTTACTTTTTTTCGTAACTTACATGGTGCATTTGACAAGACAGAGCTGACGTGCTGCGTCTCCACCTCAGCTCCGGTCAGGGTTTTTTTTATAACTCCATCTCTCTCCCTCTCACCCTCGCTAACAAATGAAACAGATTCATGCCTTGAATTGGAGGGTTATAATATGTTTAACGTAAATAGGAATAATAAGAAAGGTGGGGGTGTTGCCTTCTATGTACAGAAGCATATTGACTGTAAAGTAATTGATAGTACAGTTATTGATGACATTATGGAGAGTATAATAATAGAAATCAGTTTCACCAAAAGGAAAAGAATTATTTTGAGTTGCATGTATAGAACACCAGGTTCTTGTGTTGAAACATTTATACAAAATACTGATGATATATTGCAAAGGATTTGTGCTAAGAAACATGTATTTGTTTGTGGTGATTTTAATATTGACTTGATCAAATGGGAGGAACATAAGTTAACCTTAGATTTTTTGAATATGATGTTTAATTTTGGTCTCTGGCCTATGATTGATAGGCCAAGTAGGATAACTAAAGATAGTGCCACATTAATTGATAATATATTTACAAATGTTTATGGTCAATCAACAAGTGGTTTGCTAATAAATGATATTAGCGACCACCTTCCTGTTTTTACAATTTCAAATATGGACATTTTTAGACCCCTACATAAGGAGGATGATGATTCCACTATATTGGTGAGATGGAAGACAGCTGAAAGAATTGAGGCATTCAAAGCAGAACTCTTGAATTACAATTGGGATCAGGTGTATGTAGACAATACAAACCAAGCATATGATACATTTCTGTCAATATTCTTAGAGGTATATAATAAAAATTGCCCTATTATACAATATAAGACAAAGAAAAATTATAATAGAAAGCTGTGGATGACAGAAGGTCTGTTAAAGGCATGTAAAAAGAAAATGGTATTATATGAAAAATTCATCAAACATAGGACAAGTGAAAATGAAGACAATTACAAAAAATATAAGAATAAATTAACTACAGATATTAGGATCAGAAAGAAGCAATATTATGATGAAATTTTAGATAAAAACAGAAACGATACTCGTAGGACGTGGAAAATATTAAATAATATAATTCAAAAAAGGATGACAACTTTGGAATGGCCAAACTACTTTCTAAATAGTTCAAATCATAAAGTAAATGATCTAATAAATATAGTGGAAGAATTTAACAAATTTTTTGTAAGCGTCGGGCCCTCATTAGCAAATGAGATAGCAGTCCCACCTGATGCAGATACATTTAATAATCTGATAAATAGTAATATCAACTCAATGTTTCTACATGAGATAAGTGAGACTGACGTTGTGAATACAGTAAGAAAATTTAAAAACAAAAAATCCACAGATATAAATGAAATTGATATGGGAATTATAAAAGAAGTTATATTCTCTATTGTGAGACCACTGACATATATATATAACCTATCACTACATAAAGGTCATTTTCCTAAAACTATGAAGATAACAAAAGTGATCCCAACATTTAAAACTGGAAATAAGCATTCTATGGAAAACTATAGGCCAATAGCAATTATTCCACAATTTTCAAAAATACTCGAGAAATTATTTGTGAACCAGCTAGACGTATATATTACTAAAAATAAATTATTAAGTGACAGTCAATATGGATTTAGAAAAAACAGAACCACTACCTATGCGATAATGCAGATGGTAGAAGAAATAGCCCAAGCAAGTGAAAGCGAAGAACTCTCTATTAGCATATTTGTTGATTTAAAGAAGGCTTTTGACACCATTGACCACAGGAGATTATTGAAAAAGATGGAAAATTATGGCCTACGAGGAATAGCGAAGTCCTGGATAGAGAGTTACTTACAAGACAGACAACAGTATGTACAAATTAAAGATATAAAATCTGGATTTAGAGAAATAAGTTGTGGAGTTCCACAAGGTTCAGTAATAGGTCCTATATTATTTACTTTATATATAAATGACATATGTAACGTGGCAGATTTTTTCAAATTTATAATGTTTGCAGATGATACAACTTTAGTTTGTTCAGGTAAAGATATAAAAGAACTTTTAAAGAAGGCCAAAAAAGAGTTAAATATCCTCAAATCTTGGTTTGATGTAAATAAACTATCACTGAATATAAAAAAGACTAAATTTATGATTTTTGGAAATAAGAAGGTAAAAAATGGGGACTTTAAATTAACAATTTCAGATACTGAAATTGAAAGAGTGTCTGAAATAAAATTTCTTGGTGTTGTGATTGACTCTAACTTATCCTGGAAGCATCATTTAAATTACATAAAAGGAAAAATTGCCAAATCTTTGGGTCTATTATATAAGCTGAAGGACATACTAAATCATAAGGCCTTACATCTAATATACTGTTCACTAATACAACCATACATGGCATATTGTATAGAAATATGGGGTTCAACTTTTAAAACATATATACATGAAATAAAAACTATACAAAAGAAATCTATTCGAGTTATGAACAAGAGCAATTATTATGCTCATACTGACCCGTTGTTTTTAAAATCACAGATTATGAAATTAGAAGATCTATATTATTATAAAATAATGCAATTTATGTTTAGAGTAAAATTAACAGCTCTGCCAAAAAATATACTAATGTTCTTTGCAAAGAGGCAAAGTAAATATGATTTAAGAGGTGTATGTATGTTTGTTCTACAAAAAGCCAAAAAGGGCATGAAATGGAGATGTTTCTCTGTAATGGGAGTAAAATTTTGGAATGAGGCTAAAATAGAATTAAAATTAGCAACTTCTCTTTCAGTTCTTAAAAAACTTATCAGTAAAAACATTTTTGAAGAGTATTAATTTGATGTTGATGGATGGATTTGTGTTTTACTTTTATTTGGGTTGTTGGTTCATTGCGGGAAATTAAAAAAATGTTTTGTAAGTAGGTTAGGCAATTATATAATCTATTGCTTCTGCCTAAACCTATTCAGTCATGATATACCAAATAGACACCATATAAAAAACAAGGCATATGTTAGTGAGAAATGGTATTTGTATCTAATTGTATGACATGTTAATGTACATTATCTTAAGATAACTGACTGAATAAATTGATCATTCATTCATTCATTCATTCATTCATTCTATCTCTCTCAGACACACACACACCTTAATCAACATTGCTTTGTTTAACTTTGTGTGGGGCAAAATGCCAAGAACGTTAAGAAAAAAATCAGTTTAATCAAATTAAAAAATAAAAAAAAAATATATATATATATATATATATATATATATATATATATATACAAATACATATATAAGTTGTGTCTGGTTCTAGCATTTCATATTTCCTAGTTCCTACTGCATGAGTCCAGATGTATTAATCCATGCACTTAAATATTAATGTTCTGATTTTATTGAAACACTTGTTCTGAAATAGTTCCTTTACTATTGTGATCAAAAATATTTAATCTCAATTCTGAGGCTGCTCTGTAAATAGTTTTCAAATAAACAATACACATATCAACTTCTGATCATTCCATATCAATTTCAGACTTAAAATAATATATTGATGTAAACCACACCCACTTCCGGTAAACCACGCCCGCTTCCAGGTTATGCCACGCCCATTCCGAGTACAGATACAGATAATTTAGTTGGTTGAACAGATACGGATACAGATAGTGGTGTACTCGCTCATCCCTAATGAAGATACACAGTAAATTTAGTTCACAGTAAAGATGTTTGCTTCGGTTTAATTATCAACTTATAAAACTACAAGGACAATGTTAAAATACAAACAGCTGTATGTTATTTATCGTGATATTTATCAAATTTGGTTATAAATTGAGAAAAATATATGTCTAATTATGAAAGAGAATTAAAATATTAAACACTCCAAAGTATCGAAAATATGTACAGTTAAGTACCAGTATCGATTCGTATAGGTACCGGTAATTAGTACAGGATCGATTCAAATGTCAAAGGTACCCATCCCTAGTTGACCGTGTCTCCTACATGTCGGCATTGGTATTGGCAATAGAAAAACCAATATTGGTCGACCTCTAATTTTTATATCTTCCCTTACCAAGCATTAGCAGTCTCGATGATATGGAGGTAATGCCCTCTCCCTCTTGACGGACGCCTTTGTTGAAGTTGTCTAACATGTTACACATAGAGCACGATAAATACACACAGCAAACATGTGTCACATTGTTCCTTTGACTATTTGCCAACTTACATCAGCCAAAAGGAAGACGGACTCCTCCTTTTCGCCAAAGCATTTCATCAGAAGTAGAATCACTGCTATACCATGACAGCTTCACTGCATTGTTGTGTTTCTGTCCAAATCCTGAAGAATAAGCTGAGTATCTTTATTGTGACTGTGGCTCTGGAAAAAATGCACGATTTTCTTCCTCTTGGTCTGAAGAGCCTCTCCAAGGCGATCACAAATGTCAATCCCTGTGAGGATTTTGAAGTTGTTGCAGAGTCCTCTTTTTGTAAAGAAAAATGGCCATTTCTCTTCAATCTCACAGACACTTGGAGGAGGGCAAGTATTAATCATGTGGCATTGATAGATGTAAGTCAAATCCATTAAAAAGTCTATATCTGGTGAGTCAGCAGCTCTAGGGCCAAACAGACTGAAATTTGGCAGTCATTTGTTTTCTTCTCTCCTCCAAAGAATCTGCCGTCTCTCCATCCGGGAGACATCTTGGTTGCCAGTTCACGCAGCCATAGCTGTCCAGTTTGCATCGAGACGTTTTGATTGTAGCGTCAGCATTGCTGGACTGTGTAGTCCTTGGTCTTCATATTCTGTCACTCATATTGTTCCTGTTGACATGTTCAACTCTTGTCTTCAGCTGGTTAATGAGAATAGTACCCTATTCCAGTGGTTCCCAAACTTATTTAGCCGCGCACCCCCTCCTATGTCCCGACCATGTTGACGCACCCCCCAGCCCCCACATCAGGGCATGGCTATATATATATATATATATATATATATATATATATATATATATATATATATATATATATATATATATATATCAGAAATCACGCTAAACCAGGGGTCAGCAACCTGTTCCCATCAAAGAGCCATTATTACCCGTTTCCCACAGTAAAGAAAACACCGCAGCAGCCGCGGCGTTGTGGGCGTGGCCTACCCTCAGAGAGCTGCTCACAACAGGTGACAGCAGCCGGTACCGGTCGCTCGTGTACGTCAAAGTTATCTTTCATAAGAAGATAATCAATAAAACGATTTATATAAAGTGGATCCAGAAGTTGTAGCCCGTCTCTGCCTACAATATTTTGATATTTTTCACCCTGTTGGTGGTTTTACTGAGCAGGTGCCACTTTTGTCATACGTTTCTTTTTAAAACATGTTTAAACTGTTCAGAATACAAATCCAGGCTCTGTCACGTTTGATTGTTGTAATTAAACTTTGTAGGTGTGGAAGGTCAGAAAAGGATCCGATCATTTTGTTTTTCTCTCATTTACAGTGACGGAGATAACGGTGCAGTGCGCCTGGCTCTGGTGTTAATCAAGTTAAATTATATCTTTTTGCAACAATTTTCACAAGAAAACAGAACAGTTAAAAGCAGGGCTTGTGTTGACCGGACAGTTCCCGTATTTGGCCGTTTATTTTGACGGAGAAAGAATAGAAAGAATTACCCCGATGCATGCAGACGAACTGACATTTTATTCGTTACGCACATCGCAGATGTAGCTAAATCACCCAAGAAATGATTTCCTTCTGAACATCTGAGCTGGACACTGCTCAGCGCAGCTCACTGTCAGCGCGTACATAAGGTCCACAGCGAGCTGAAGATGTGGAGAGGGGCTTGGAGCGCGTCGCAGAACCAGAGCGCATGCGGGAAGATTCCTTCCACTGAAGCGAGAGTTTTCCAAACCCGGTCTCTCAGAGAGACTTGTCACTTAGAAAATGTTCCCTGATGATGAAACTTTGGCTGAATTGTGCTTGTTCCTGTCTCCAATGTGGTGTCTGAGGAGAGTCCCAGAATCTCACATCGTCTTCAGCTCAGAAAGCGCCTATATGATTACGCACAAGCGTGACGCGTCAACCCGGTCACACAGTAGACCGGGTTGGACCTGTTCAGGTTTACGCAGACAATCATTACATTTAGAATTAGCTTACAGATGTAAAATTTATGCAGTAAAATATAAAGCATTTTATTTAAATATCCATTCATTATTTTACAAGCACAGAGAGCCGCATCAGATGGATGGAAGAGCCGCATGCGGCTCCAAAGCCACGGATTGCCGACCCCTGAGCTAGGGCATGTGCGGAGGACACACACACACACACACACAAGCAAAATATACTTGTTTTCAATTACGTTTATTGGGCCCACTTACATTTTCTTAGGCCCACCCACAAATGAGTTTCTGGCTACTGTTGGTCTTTCTTCTGTTAGACCAAGCACGGGTACGGAGAAGATGGAGTTAAACACCTTTTGAGTTGGCAGAATGTGGAGACAAATGATCAGAAGTCCAGCCACTGTTTTCACCGCTCATGAGGGGGAGAGCCTTTGCAACATACAGCAGGTCCCGCGACCTGCTCCCGTCAGTTGCTTCGGACAGACTCTCGCCGTTCTGCTGAAACGGCTGATTTTTATTGAAGAGTACAGGAATGTAACATACGCAGTTTGCCATGTACATACGTCAATGATCATGACAGGTGAAAATAACAGCCTTGTTAGCGGACAGTTTAATACATCACTAGAACATGCATCCTTGAGATTACCAGGAACATCCTGATACATTCATGACAGGAGAAGATACATTCACTGGTACCGAGAGGCACTGAGTGGAGATGGAATGTGCACACTCCCTTCTCTGGTGCAGGAGAAGATATACAGCTATTAATCTTTGTGTAGAGGCCTTGAGTATCTGAGCGAGTTTCCATAGCATAGAATAATAAAATGAGCTTATAAGGTAAATATATATATATTGCCTTGTTAGGCAGGAACTAACATGTCACAAGAACTTGTAATTCTAAGATGAGCAGAAGCATCCTTGGTAACCGGTACAAGAAGAGACTGCAATGTCTCACTCCCTTTTGGAGTTCCTGCAGCTGTTTTAGAGCTTGTGCAGGAGAGAAACACAGAGAGGCCTTTGATATTATAACATGATCCCATAATGAAAAGAGTAGCATGTAACAATGAATAATAAAAGAGCTTATATGAGAGTTACATATATTTTCACTACGCTAATGGTGACTTTTGACAGACTTCTCTGAGCTCTGCAGCCATTACACTTTTCACCTTGTACACCGGGGGTGCGCGCACCACACTTTGGGAATGCATGCCCTATTCCAATCTGTTCACCTTCTTCATTCATGTCTGCAAAAGTCAAAGAATATTTGGCAACAATAGTTTTTGCTCTTTCAGTGCAGGCAGCTCTGTTGGGGTTTGAACAATGCTGCTGCATAGTGGACACTACAGTCCGCACCATTGCTCTCCTGTCTGCTGGGCTGGCCCTTATGGCCTCTTAACAATGTCTGGGACAGTGAAGCAGGCATCTTTTCCCATGGAATTTGGAACTGGCTGATCCAAGAGTTTTGTGTTTTTAAAAGAGTGGATCCAGGATTATGTCTGAAGAGGTGTGAAACATGACTGTCCATTTTCTCTCTGTGTATCCAAAGATGAGGTAGGAATCACGTTTCCACTTGGCACAGAGCTGACTTCAGTGTCCACTTTGTCTTTCAGTTCTTTGAAGATAATAAAAGGTTTTTTTGCACATCTAAATTATTTACAGTATTAACACTTTACATACAACCTTACATAACTTAAATACTGGCACTGTGTTTATGGCATTCTTACAGGGAGGATTTCACGAACAATTTCAGAGTGCTCATACAACTTATAAAACTATTAATTTTAGAATAAATGAATATTTTGTGTTAAGATTTGTTGAACATGTTTTTTTATCTCTTTGTTTGAAGGCCTGAAGTAATTTACGGCACTGGAATGGTGTCAAATATTCCTGAAAGTCAGCCTTCTCAAGAAAGGCAAGATCCTCTTTCTTTGTGACTCCAACCACAGATGAGAGGTGTTCAGTAATGGCCAGTAGTCTTTCATGGTCCAATTCAGGCAGCACTCGCTGTATTTCATCAATGCACTCGACCTCCATATCTAGGGAAAAGAACACACTGAGTGATGCAAGCAAACAACAGGGAGGGTCAAGATATGATAAACTGGCATTGGATAAAAGTCTAGTAGCCTATCTGCATTAACATATGCATATTTATGGTCTGGGTTATACAAATGATAAACTCCAAGATCTATTAATACCACTGAGTGGTGTACCAAAACAACAAAGTGGACCTGTTTATCATCAGTCAGCATCAAGGAGATTTTTCCAAAGACTAGAGTGTCACCTGTGTGTGTGTGTGTGTGTGTGTGGAATATTTGGTTCCTTTATAAAACACAGATGAAACTTCGGAGGTTCTTCCTTTATCAATATCAGCTTCCTTTAAAATCATCTGTATGTCCTTGTTGTATGAGTGTTCATCAACACCGTTTGCCTCACCGGCAATCTGAATGAGAGGTGGGAATAACTGACCACAACCTAAATAAGACTGTAGGAGCTGATGTCTCTCTGCTAGTGTTTTACTTAAGTGTAAAAAGTTGTGCATTTTTCTGGCACACTCTTTGAAGTTGGAGTGTTTACTCTCAAACCTCAGTGTCCACAACCGTATCAAGGGTCCAAACTTGAGAATGAGACTTGGATAATGCAACACATAATGATGTTTTAGTTTGAGAGATTGATCAGGAAACATGGTGCTACGTAAGTAGATATATTCCTCTAGCAAAACTTTTAGATAAGCAATCTCGTTCTGATGAACTTTTGGAGCACAGATAAACTCAACTATTCTCCTTAGTTTTAGACACAATTGCCAAACCTCACTTCCAAGGGGATTTTTTTTTAATTGATTTACCCACATAAACTGGTAACAGCCGTAAGAAACACCAGTTCTGTGCTGCTGAACCACTAGCCTTTTAGCGTTTTCCTTAATCTCACATGGTTTGTTATGAGAGTCACTGCCAAAAAGTTTTGTATGTGAGATTGCCTGATTTATCTGGTCATAAGTGAAATGTTTTTCAACTTTTATCAGATGCTTAATATAAAGAGCTAAATCATCTGCCACTATTCCCTCAAAAAGGTCATGCCCGAGACACGGAGGAAGACCCAAGCAGACATGAAATGTTGCTAGTGAGTTAAAACTGGAATCAAATTTGATTCCATTAACTATTTGTCATAATTCAGTTGTCGAACACTATCATTGTAGTTTGCAGGTGTTCTCTGTGGGCCAAACAGAAGTGGTGATTTTACAAATGTTTCTCTGTCAATCATGCAGTACCTACAAAAGTGTGTGCTACTGCTAAAATTTTCTGTGAATCCACCAATAGAGTGGGAACCAAGATTATCACCACAAATGGCAATCAATGATGCCTTGACGTTGGCTCCATCTTCCACCTGAAAACCTGAAAGCTTTTAGGTCTGTTGTGAGGTGGGACAATATTTTTTCTTGTCCAAAAGCCTTAAAATCCTGTTCTCTGCAAAGTAAGACAAGCTGTGCAGGGTCAACGGTGGATCGATTGTGTGGTAGCATTTCTCCTAGTGTCATGTACATGGCCATGATTTTGTGTTTTTTTCTTTTTTTTTTCCAGAACCTAAGGGATTAGTCACTTCAAATGCATCCATGTACAGAATGACTGAAACAGATGGTGACAATCCTTGTAAAATGCTATTTTATTTGAAGTTTTGGCCATCACTTACATAATTTAAAACCATTCCATTATGTACCAATTGGTTAGATTGAGCAAACTGCTCCTTTACTGTTGATTGCCTGTACAAGGCAGCAAGTGTCTCTTTTACTGGTACATACTGTCAAAAATGTTCTATTTCGTCTAGTCTTAGCCCTTAAGCTAGCTGCTATTGGGAGGATGATCTCAGCATCAGTCAATCATGAAGAGCTTAAATGTACGCCCACCAATGGTGGGCACCCCTTGTGGGTATATAAGTGGAGTGACTCCACTGTTCGCCTCCGTTATCTCTTCAAGCCAAGCTTAAGAGCTTTCTTTAAAGAGCAAATTATCGAAGAAACAACATTCAACTCACCAGCCATGTCCAGCGACGCCAGGAACTGCCCGGCCTGCCAGACGGGCTCCATCTCCAGCGGCAACCTGCACGCCAAGTGTGAGGTCTGTCTCGGGGCTCATCACACTGGCCTGGCCTTGACCCCCCAGGCCTCGTGCCCGTTTTGTGCCCCTCTGCCCATGGCTGAAAAGGTCCGCCGGGTCGAGTGCTTCACCCCCACCACCGACGAGGAAATTCCGGTGGCTGGCACGTACTCGCTGGACAAGGCCTTTCAGTTCTTCGTCGTCGGTCAGGAGCCGGCTGGCTCCTCCCGACTGGACGATGTCATCGACAGTGAGGAGTACGACGAGGCTGGCTGCCATAGCCCTTTTTCCCTCCTGTACAACAAGGAGGTCGACGAGCCTTGTGAGGAGTACGATGAGGCTGGCTGCCATAGCCCTTTTTCCCTCCTGTACAACACGGAGGTCGACGAGCCTTGTGAGGAGTACAACGAGGCTGGCTGCCATAGCCCTTTTTCCCTCCTGTACAACACGGAGGTCAACGAGCCTCGCTCAGTGGGTCCTCCTGCCCCAGTGGCTTCTAGCTCCTCCCTGCCAGCAGTTAAAGTACTGCTCCAGGAGCTGCCCACCCCATCATCTCCGCGGCCGCGGTCCACAAGGGGCTAGCCATTCCAGAACCAGCTCCGCCTGAGGCAGATGATTTGGCAGGAATTTTCGGGTCACCGCAGACGCGCTGTCCAGACCCCGTCTGGCCGCGTTTCCCCGCTGCCATGAGCTGCTGGACTGTCGCCTTCTCCGAGCCTGCTAGGCTTAAGGTGCCAATTTCCACATATGCGCCCATTACCAAGGTTGAGGGCTTCTCCGACCTGGGCTGGCCATCTGTTCCTCCACTGGAGCCGGACTTGGCCTCGCTATGTGGCGCCAAGAACCACCTCGCTGGTCCGCAAGCAATTCCCGCTTCTAAGCATGACCAGCTGCTCACGCGGCTCACCGATCATTCACACCAGTGTGCCTTCCAGACCGGCGCTGCAGGAAATAACATCGCCCTTCTTGCCTTTGGCATTTCCAAAATGGTGGAAGAGCTTGATGTTCCTGACGAGTCAAAAACCATCATTACCAAAACTGCTGGTGTCATTTTCAATCTGTGCGCTGCTGTACTCACCGGTTCTGCTCGCATTGCTGCCTGGCAGACCCTTATCCAGCGGGCCTTGTGGCTCAAGGCCCTGCCCTCCATTCTTGATCACCTGCTCAGGGAGATGCTGGAAGGCCCCATCACCTCTGACGTTCTGTTTGGTCCCCATCTTACGAGCATCATTAGCTGCGTTTACATGTGCCAAATTTCCTCAATCCGAGTGAAATCTTGGTTGATCGGAATTTCCGAATCTCTGTTCACATGGACACGAACTGAAATGATCTGATCATGCCTTGCGTACATATGCACCAAGCATTTAATCCGATTAAATAGGTTGAGCATGCGCAGAGTTGCCTTTCCCGAAAGAAAAATAGTAAACAAATGCCGTGAAACGAAATGAAAAATGTAAAAACAGAAATAACTATTCTTCCTGCTTTCCTGATCCATTTATTCAATTCAATATTTTTATTTAGCTCATAGAAGTTACGTTTTCTTCAGTGAATAACTGCAGATATATGCTTTGCTGCATTTTATTGTTGATTAAAATAAGGGAGTGTTATGTCTCTGCCTCTTGATCAGCTGGTCCGCGGGTCTGAAGTGACAGCTGTGCCGTTGCGCTGCGGCACGGGGGGGGGGGGGGATTAGACTCATGTTTTATTACTGAGCTCTGTTGTGGCTTATTATTAATAACATGTGACAATCAGCTGAAACAGTTGAGGAAAATCTGTTCAAACAAAATAACAGAAGATGTTCAGAAAGTTTAGAAGCCTGTGTTCATCATTAACGAACTGCCTCTCAGGTCATCTGCGTTTACGTGCTTTTAACACGAACTTTACTGTCGTCCAGAGTATTTAACCGAGGACGTTTTCCTACCCAACATCAGCCTCCAATCAGGTCTGTAAAACCCATATTATCCTGTGTTCTTTACAAGCGCGTCTCCATCACCTGCTGCAGAAGCTGCTGCGTTCAAAGATGACAGAAATGGGGATCCGTGCGCTGCAACCCCCGCGATAAACCTGCATATTTCCAGTACAGATTTGAACATGTTTGTCAAGTGATTTGTGCAATAATCAGATTTTTATGTTACTTCCACAAAATGCAAGTTCTGAATTAAATATTACTGAAACGGGGACGGCTTGTCGTTGGATTTAAAAGCCGCCGCTCGTTAATTACGCCGTCATTTTTGAAGTCAGGCAGTCCAACTGACAGCGGAGAGGACCGCTCGCTGTTGCACACATGCGCAGTGGGCATTATTTTACCCCAACAATCCGAATGGCTGTGTACATGCACGTCAATCGGAATGAAAAACGGAATAAACCACCTCTCTCAATCGGATTGAAATTTCAATCCGATCGGGCCGAATGGGATCAGAACATTCCGATTGACATGTTTACATGCAGAATTTTCGATCTGAATGGGCATTCAATCCGATTAAATATGCGCATGTAAACGTGGCTACTGAGAGGGCTCAGAAGGCGGCTGAACTGTCTGCCACGGTGCGAGACCTGGTCCACCCTCGGTCAGCCTCGCACTCCGGCCGTTCCTCCAGAGGATGGGACGAACAGCGCGGAAACTTCAGGCACCCAGCTGCACCGCCCGCCCCGCGGAGCCAGCCTCCCGCTTCGGCTCCACCTCAGCGGGACCAGGGAGTTGGCAGCCAACGGTTCTGAAAGAGCCAGCAGACGCCGTCTTGGCAGTCACAGGCGCAGGAACCTTGTCGAAAACAACCACAGAAACGACTCGTTGGGAGGAATGTTTGTGTGCTTATGACTGTAATGTTAACTCTGTGAATGATTTTGGTTTTGAAATAAAACCCAAATAACGTCACATTGAGAGCACAATCCTACAGTCCTCTGCAGAACCCTCTGCCGAATCCTCACACATGTTCCCCACACCAAGCACTGTAACACATCTGCATGTTCCCGCAGTCTGTCATGTTACACGGCTAGCTGTAAGGGTGCGCTCCATTTGCGCACCGGCCCCAGCCCCAGCCTCCGGCCAGGCCCAACTCATCCCGCTTCCCCCACAACGTTGGGCGGGACGGGATGTCATGGCGCTGTCGCGACCATGCGCGGCGACACGGTGCGTGGCTCCATCCGCTGGCACTTTGATGTCCCCGTGCATGGGCCTGGCTCCCACTCGTCCTTCATCCTTGGACTCCACACTCCGCGGTGCGGATCAGCCTCTTCCAGTTGTTCACACTCGCCCTTTCGAGCACAGCCCTCCATGGGTCGCTCCCAGTTCTCTGGTGCGAGCGACGGCCGTAAGGGCGTGAACCCAGTCCTAAGACATCGTTCATGTGACCTCGAACACGCATCCGCTGTCGGAACGCGCGCAAGAATGGCACCGCCTTTGCCTCATGAGCAAATGGATATCGGACACCATTCATTACGGTCACACACTCCATTTTCAGTCCACTCCTCCTCCCTTCAACGGGATCGTGGAGACGACGTTCACATCACAGGTACAATCTCAGGCCCTGGAGCTAGAGCTGCAGGAACTTCTGTCCAAGGACGCAATTTCCCAAGTCCCTCGCGGACGAGAGCTCTCAGGCTTCTACTCCCGCTACTTCGTAGTACCGAAGAAGTCGGGAGGAATGAGACCAATTCTCGACCTTTCCCTGTTCAACTGCTCCATAGCAGTGATGCATTTCCGCATGTTAACAATGAGGCAAGTCCTGGAATATGTGCGCTCCGGGGACTGGTTCACGTCAATAGACCTGAAAGACGCATACTTCCACATCCCAGTAATTCCCAAGCACCGGAAGTTCCTGTGCTTCTCATTCAAGGGAGTTCAATACCAGTTCAATCGTCTCCCTTTCGGCTACTCGCTAGCCCCACACACCTTCTCCAAATGTCTGGAGACCGCGCTGCAGCCACTGCGCACGGCGGGAATGACAGTTTAATTTTACCTGGACGATCTGCTCATATGCGCCTGGTCCAAGGGCGAGGCGTCAGAGCAAACCAGGAAGTTAATAGAGCATCTGTCAACCCTGGGGTTTTCCATAAACTGGGAGAAGAGCTCCGTCCTTCCATCCCAGTCGATTGTGTTTCTCGGGGTGGAGCTGAACGCCTCTCTACTGAGAGCATGTTTGTCTCCGGCGAGAGCGGCAGATCTCACCACGGTGATCTCCCGCGTGCAACCCCGCAAGATCGTGAGAGCCCTGTTAGTCATGAAACTTCTGGGCATGATGGCTGCAGCCCACGCTGTGGTGCCGCTAGGTTTACTGCACACAAGGCACCTGCAGCATTGCAACACAAGCTGACCAGTCGATTGCATGAGCAGCGACCACACCCTCCACCATAACAGGAAGTATCTTGAGTCTTGAGTCACAAGGCGCCTGCAGCGTTGGTTCATCCGCCTCCGGGTACACCCGATACATCAGAAGAGACGTATGTTGAGGGTTCCCCCTTCAGTGGGCGGGGACCTCGCTCACTGGGGGAATCCCTGCATCCTCTCACACGGGGTCCCCATCGGACGTCCTACGTTACACATATCTGTGTTTACGGATGCGTCACTGTTGGGATGGGGGGCACGTGCTTGTCCCATACGGTGGCAGATCGCTGGCCCTCCCACACGCACGAGCACAGAAATGTGTTGGAGCTTATGACAGTGAGGAATGTGATCAGACACTTCGCTGCCCTTCTCGAGGGCTGTCATGTCGAAGTTCACACAGACAACCAGGTGGCGGCAGCCTACATAAATTGCCATGGGGGAGTTCGATCCCCCCCACTATTGCGTGTAGCCACAGACTTACTGTGTTGGGCACATGTCCACCTGCTGTCCATCAAAGCCACCTACATTCCGGGGGTCCTGAATGTGGCAGCGGACATCCTGTCGAGAGGGGGATCCCGCAACTCCGACTGGCGTCTGCATCCCACACTGATATCACAGATCTGGATGAGGTTCGGGGAACCCTCTGTGGATCTGTTTGCGGCTCGCGAAAACGCACAGTGTCGCCTGTGGTTTTCCCTGAGTCCCCGGGACCATCCCCCGCTCGGAGCGGACACCTTCTCGCACCAGCCCTGGCCTCAGACACTCCTGTATGCGTTTCCGCCAGTCCTACTGATTCCCCGTCTCCTGGATCGAGTTAGGTCGGAACAGCTCTTGGTAATTCTGGTAGCTCCCAGACGCTTGTCCGCGTCATGGTTTCCGGACCTGCAAGCGCTAGTGTCCGGCTCTCCGTGGAGGCTCCAGTGGAGGGCGGACGCCCTTCTCCAGGCGGATGGGATAATCAAACATCCTCCGGAAATAGGCCAACGGCTGTGGGTCTGGCCGCTGAGCGGTCACGCTTAGAGGCTTCTGGGCTGCCGCATGATGTGGTCGCCACGATTCAGAGTGCGCGGGCACCTTCTACCGTCACATCTTATGCTGCTAAATGGGCAGCTTTCCAGAAATGGTGCACGGAGCGAAATGTTCATGCGCTCTCCTGCCAGCTGGCGGATGTCCTATTGTTTCTGCAGATACTGATGGACAGGGGCCTCGCAGTCAGCACTATTAAAACATATGTTGCAGCTATCTCATCCTGTCACCAGGGTTTTGGAGATAGATCTGTTTTCAATCATCCGCTCACAAAGCCTGTTTGTGCACTACAGAGATTTTTCCCTTGGGCAGGCGCTGTCGACCCAGCGTCTTTCACACTGGCTGTGTGACGCCATTTCACATTCTTACACATCATCAGGGCGGGATCCTCCTGAGACACTCAGGGCTCACTCAGCCAGAGGGCTTTCCTCTTCTATGGCGCTCCACAGTGGTGTGTCGATGGAAGACATTTGTCAGGCTGCTTCATGGGCTTCACCCTGTTCCTTTACTCGTTATTGTTTACAAGATGTGGCTTCAGGATCCATCACTCGTTTGGACCTCAGCGGGCTGATTGAAGGCATTATGGCACCACATCAGCCTTGCTTGGATGATTTTCATCCTCTTGTGGATGATAATTTTAGTGGGGCCCCACTCTCCTCTCTGGTTGCCTCAGCCTTTTAAGCCCTGGGCTGCGGCTGAGCATCCCTCACTAAAAGGAAACATGTTGGGTGTGTCCATTGGTTGAGCTAACCAGTGTGGCGTAAACCCATCCAGCTGCGCATTATTCCAATAGCAGCTAGCTTAAGGGCTAAGACTAGATGAAACAGAACGTTGGTTACGTATTGTAACCCCAGATTCTATGAGTCTAGTCGCAGCCCTTAAGCCAATGGCCCCACTGGTTCTGTTAGGACTAAGAGCCATCAGAGGCGAACAGTGGAGTCGCTCCACTTATGTACCCACAAGGGGTGCCCACCATTGGTGGGCGTACATTTAAGCTCTTCATGATTGACTGATGCCGAGATCATCTTTCCAATAGCAGCTAGCTTAAGGGCTGTGACTAGAGTCATAGAATCTGGGGTTACAGTATGTAACCAGCATTTCTTTTTCATCCGAATCGGTTCCCAAGTATAACTGGGTTGGAGCAACATAGTCAAACTTTTCTTTGAAAAATGTTTTCCTAGTTCTGTCTGATCTCAAGATACCATCATTGTAAATTGTTAGTAGATCCTCTTGTTCAAGTTCTTTAACAATATTCTGTATTTCAGTTTCATTTAAGTTATTCTGTTCCAGCTTCTCCTCTACTTTTTTAATTACTTGGCTCATTCCGGTGGAGTGGATTTGTTGAAATTCCTGAACTATGCACTGTATGTACTGTTGTTGCTGGTAAAAGAAGTTTGGCTTGTAGTTTTAAGTAAAATAGTGCTAAGTTCTTTAGAAATGTGTCAGGGTTAGACTCTGAGTTGTTTTCATGACTTTCAAGAGGAGACAAAATATCATCATAATGGACCTGGGTGTGTTCACCTGTAACATGATCATAGGTTTGTACATCTGCATTCTTTGGTTCTTCTTGTTTTGGAACAAATTGTTGCCTGTGTTTTCTTGAGATGTGTGTGGCAAAAGAAGACCTCACTCTGAAATATTTTGAGCAACCCTCAAATGGACAAGTGATTTTTTTGCCATTACATATGTGTACTCTTAAATGAATGCACATCAAGGAAATATCTGCTGCAAAATCACATCCTTGAACACTACATTCATGAATGCCACCTGGCTGATAAGTCTGGATTTTTTGTGACGCTAGATGTATGATTCCTGTGTGTGTGTGACTTTAATGCAGAAAATGTTCTAAAAATGGCAGAACATCCATGCTTTCGTTCTTTTTTAAACACAGAAACAGTTTTGTTTACCTGTTTGTAGCTACGGTTTCACCGACAACTGCCGGCTTCTTCAGGCTGACGCTGATGGTGGCGCGTCACTTCCTTCTCCGTTTATCTGCGGGCAGCAGAGGACGTTGTCGCCCTCTACTGCCCGCTCTCCCCTCTCCGACGATGCAGTCCCATGCGTGGTCCAGCGTGTAAACTCCGTCGTCCCTGTTCATGGTCCCACATCCACGTCTCCTTATCTCGATTGCTTCCTTGATCCATCTTTTGTATTTTTGTTGTTCAGTGGTTATGATCCGTGTGCTGTCCCAGTCCATTATATGGTTTTCTCTTAAGCAATGTTCTGTTACGGCTGACTTTTTTATTGTACTTTCTGCTTCTTCTTTTGCTGCTCTTGTGTGTTTACGATTTGCCTCTTTCTCGCACTCCTTTCTGTGTTCTATTGTCCGTGTATTGAGTTGGCGTCCGGTTTCTCCTAAGTATGTTTTATTGATAAACGGAGAAGGAAGTGACGCGCCACCATCAGCGTCAGCCTGAAGAAGCCGGCAGTTGTCGGCGAAACTGTAGCTACAAACAGGTAAACAAAACTGTTTCTGTGTTTAAAAAAGAACGAAAGCATGGATTTACAAAGACACAGCAAGAACACACCTAAGAATGGCAGAATATGTTTCTATGCCACATGAAAACTGGTGGTTAGCCAAATTTCTGTGACTTTTTGCATGAACAAAAAAGCTTTTGTAACTTTCACTGCCATGGCTACAAACTTAACACCTAAACATAGTTGAAGTCCTCAAACAATTACTAAAAATATAGATTAGACTTCGGTTATGTGGGAAAAAAAAAAAAAAAAAACGCCAGTTAGTGTGGCGTTGTGCCCAAGCTCATCTGAATTATTATTATTTTTTTCGAATTGTGTTCTACGCTACGCAGAGTCAAACGATAAGACCACAAATTGTTTTAGACAATGTCAGCTTTTATTTTTGTGTGAAGAAAAAACAAAGAAAAAAAGTGATGAGAAAAATCCGCAAAGTCCCGTTCTCTTCTAAATAAAGCTCTGAAATCATAAAAGCTAATAGAAATGTTGGCAAAAACACACATACCCACAGCAAAACTCCACTAAAAAGACAGCACATTGAAAAGCTTAAATGAAAAGTTTACCTTGGATAGTAGGTACTTGCTGGAACTTGGTCTTTTTGCTGGAGAAATTAACAAGCGCTGCCGGTAGTCTTTCCCGTGTACGATGTCCCACACTTGCTCGCGTGCCGGTGAACTGTGGTTATGACCGCTCTTTTTGAAAAAGTGGCGGTTCTCCGTCTTGAAGGATTTAACAAACTAAATTATTAAATGCAAAGCTGACCGTTAATAACAGCTACTTACTGTAATTTTATAATAACTGTAATTTTACAGTAATAAATTGTAAATCTGGTAACTCGGCTGATGCAATCGTACCTTACAACCTCCGTTCGCTTTGCTTTCTTTGAACTGCAGCTGATTAAAGTCGGGCATGAGGACCCGTTTTACTGTGCTGTGGTTTATCGTCCATCTGATCCAAACAGTTCTTTCCTTCAGGAGTTCAGTTACTTTTTATCTTCCATTGTGAAGCTGTCCAGACTGGTGATTGTTGATTATTTTAACATCCACGTTGATGATCCCTCAGACCACTTTGCCATGACCTTCTCCAGGCTCATGGACTCCTTTAGCCATCCATCTGGGACCTTTTGACATCCTTTAACTAGGGTGACCATATGTCCTCTTTCTCCCGGACATGTCCACTTTTCACTCTCTGTCCAGGGCATCCGGGGGTTTCCTACATAGATCAAAATGTCCGGTTTTTCATCCAGAAGCAGGGATCGAATTATGGGGGGGCTAGATATCTTTCAGGGAAAGATCCAGTTTCTGCCTATATTACAATATGTATGGACTGTCAGCGTTATGGTGTCAGGTTTCCGCCAAAACCCGTGCAAGCGTAGCCAAAACCCGTGCACGCGTATTGTGCACATCGCGCGTGCGAACGGGACTCGCGCGTGGAGGTTAGAACCTCATGAGTGAAAATATACATGGCGAGGAGGTCATTTGTACACTGAGAGGGTATCGCGTCATACCCCTGTCAAAACCCGTGCACGCGCATTGGGTCCACAGCGCGCGTGTGAACGGGACTCGCGAGCGAAAATATACATGGCAGCGCGCGTGTGAACGGGACTCGCGAGCGGAAATATACATGGCGAGAGGTCATTTGTGCACTGAGAGGGAGCAAACTGTGTCTGTGAGCGCACAAGGATGTGCACAAGTGACAAACCTGCGTGCGCGCGTGGTCAACGAGCACACGGCAGAGGAAAACGTGCGCGCGCGGCAGCCTCTGTGCGCGCTCGGCAGCCTCTCTGCGCGCTCGGTTTCTGACTCCTGCTCGCTCGGCTGTAAGGGTTTTGGCACTCTGGAGGCGTGGCCTGTGGCAGATCTTCTCTGTCCTCTGATTGGTTAGTGTACCCCGCACTTTACCCTCTACCTATCTATATAAAAAAGTCTGCTAGTCAAGTAGTCGCTGGCATAGCTCAGTTGGAAGAGCGGGTGACTCTCGCCCCGTAGGATCCAGGTTCGAGGCCGGGCAAGGAAAATGCAGTAGATGTCATGTTAATTTTTCTTAATTTCAGGTATTTTACAGTTGTGACCGTTCAACTGTCATTAAACGTCCGAATGTTTGCTGGGCAGTGTTTTAAAAAGTGCACATAAGCTAGATGGTTTTAACCATATAAAATTACATTTTTTGTGATACTGGAAAAATACATACTGAAATAAAACTACTGATTGAAAACTTTATGACTGTGGTTGTACAATATATGACTCACTAATACACTGCAAACTCCCTTAGAGTGGGGCTTCCAGAGAGAGAGAGAGAGAGAGAGAGAGAGAGAGAGAGAGACAGAGAGAGAGACAGAGAGAGAAAAGTTCTTGCCTCATTAATGAATTGTTTATTTTTTTCAGTATTTAATTGACAAATTATCCTTTCAAATAATTAATTGATGAGTTACATAATTGTCCATTTAGAATTGTTGAATGGACTGAGTCAAGTTTGGTGCACTTTATATATTTCAAAACATGTTTTTTTATTTTATTTTAATGATGCATATAAATAATTTAAATGTTAATTTAATGAAATATTTCTATTTTTTCATTACCTCACCCTTGTTTTGACAAAAACGGGACCTTGCTGGATAATATCATGGAGAAACTATTTGTTCACAGTACATGGCTCAGTGAGGATCTGTGTACCGAAGGAGGAGATACTCAGAAATCTGTCTGCAGATTGTTACAACCCAGACTGGAAGTGGCGGGCTGTAATAAGAAAGGAGACCAAACAGAGGAGTGGGGGTTCAACAACTGATTTATTTAACAAAAGTAAGGATTTACTAAAGCAAGTTAGTGAACAGAAAATGGCCATCTCAAGGTTTTACTCGGATGTCCCTCAGCAGGGTGCAGCACTGTTGAAGGTCATCTGAATGAAAGCTTGATATGCAGTTTCTTTATGAAAGTGTGTAAATATACAGTATGGTTGCCGTACATATGTTGAGGTTCTCAGACATCAGGCTTCTTTGCCCAGGCCTTCACTAGTGGGCTATTTTAAAAGTTGGTAAGGAGAAAAACCACAGCATATAGCTGATTGTTTACAAATGCAAGGAGGGGAATAACAATCAAAATGCTTGTGTTCTTGGACCAGATGAATGGAGCGCTCCACATGCACTCAGAGATGTTATGGCTTCTGTTTCTATAACTTTACATGCAGACATTTGAGGTTTGCCAGAAAGAAAAGCTGGCCTGTACACTTTGCAGGGCACAATGTCATCAATGCAGAAACCCCTGTCTACCAAGATGACCATCTCTAGTTGTAGCATTTTCAACACACCAGATTCCCAGGTTGGTCGCTGATAGTTCCAGCATACAGTGCTGAGACAAAGGTCACTGGCCTATGTGGCACAATCCAAATGAACCTCTTCAGAGTGCAGTTGAACTTGAGGAAAATATATGACTCTGGAAGAGAGGGGAATATGGCCATTGACACCTCAGATCAGTGCAGTCAAGATTTACTGGTGTTTGGGTAGTCCTGAACGTGTTGTGATGCCCCCACCATCTCATTGGGTTTTCATTTGTGTTTAATTGTGTTTTTCTTCTGTTGTAGGCAGCTGGTTAAGCAGCCTTGGAGGCACCTGGGCTCAGGGTGTGGTGCTGCCTACAAAGCCTACTGTTTTTCTGCTTTCACTGGGTCTCTCCTGTGTGGTGGAGAGTCCTCACTGGCCATTTTCTGTTCACTAACTTGCTTTAGTAAATCCTTACTTTTGTTAAATAAATCAGTTGTTGAACCCCCACTCCTCTGTTTGGTCTCCTTTCTTATTACAGCCCACCACTTCCAGTCTGGGTTGTAACAATCTGCAGACAGATTTCTGAGTATCTCCTCCTTCGGTACACAGATCCTCACTGAGCCATGTACTGTGAACAAATAGTTTCTCCATGATATTATCCAGCAAGGTCCCGTTTTTGTCAAAACAAGGGTGAGGTAATGAAAAAATAGAAATATTTCATTAAATTAACATTTAAATTATTTATATGCATCATTAAAATAAAAAAAAAACATGTTTTGAAATATATAAAGTGCACCAAACTTGACTCAGTCCATTCAACAATTCTAAATGGACAATTATGTAACTCATCAATTAATTATTTGAAAGGATAATTTGTCAATTAAATACTGAAAAAAATAAACAATTCATTAATGAGGCAAGAACTTTTCTCTCTCTGTCTCTCTCTCTGTCTCTCTCTCTCTCTCTCTCTCTCTCTCTCTCTCTCTCTGGAAGCCCCACTCTAAGGGAGTTTGCAGTGTATTAGTGAGTCATATATTGTACAACCACAGTCATAAAGTTTTCAATCAGTAGTTTTATTTCAGTATGTATTTTTCCAGTATCACAAAAAATGTAATTTTATATGGTTAAAACCATCTAGCTTATGTGCACTTTTTAAAACACTGCCCAGCAAACATTCGGACGTTTAATGACAGTTGAACGGTCACAACTGTAAAATACCTGAAATTAAGAAAAATTAACATGACATCTACTGCATTTTCCTTGCCCGGCCTCGAACCTGGGTCCTCCGGGGCGAGAGTCACCCGCTCTTCCAACTGAGCTATGCCAGCGACTACTTGACTAGTAGACTTTTTTATATAGATAGGTAGAGGGTAAAGTGCGGGGTACACTAACCAATCAGAGGACAGAGAAGATCTGCCACAGGCCACGCCTCCAGAGTGCCAAAACCCTTACAGCCGAGCGAGCAGGAGTCAGAAACCGAGCGCGCAGAGAGGCTGCCGAGCGCGCACAGAGGCTGCCGCGCGCGCATGTTTTCCTCTGCCGTGTGCTCGTTGACCACGCGCGCACGCAGGTTTGTCACTTGTGCACATCCTTGTGCGCTCACAGACACAGTTTGCTCCCTCTCAGTGCACAAATGACCTCTCGCCATGTATATTTCCGCTCGCGAGTCCCGTTCACACGCGCGCTGTGGACCCAATGCGCGTGCACGGGTTGTGGCACGCTTTAAACGCCATAAGAGGGAGCAAACTGTGTCTGTGAGCACACAAGGATGTGCACAAGTGACAAACCTGCGTGCGCTCGTTGGCCAACGAGCACACGGCAGAGGAAAACATGCGCGCGGCAGCCTCACTGCGCGCTCGGTGCGGCAGCCTCACTGCAGGTGTGGCAGCCTTTCTGCGCGCTCGGTTTCTGATTCTGCTCGCTCGGCTGTTGGGAGTTTTGGCACTCTGGAGGCGTGGAAGAATTAAAGTGCCAGAAACTGAGCAGTTGAACTTTCAATTTGAGAGCAGAATTTCATATCAAGAGACCATCTTTTTAATTTCAGAATACTATTTTATATTATTGCTCTCAAAACTTGTAATGCTTGCGCTCAAAATGTCTGCTCTCTTTCAAATTCACTCTGTTCTCCTTCAAATCTTTGTTTTTGCGCTCAGATTTAACCTTCTTACACTGGTATTGTCTTCTCATGTGACAACTTTTTCTCTACACGGATCAAAACTCCTCCCACAAGTCTGTCCCCTGCTCTCACGGATCTTGTCTGCTCTCGCTCAAAACTTAGAAGTACAATCTCCTAGCAACCGCTCAGCCAATAGAAAGACTTGTGGGACTGGGCGGGAACAAACCTCTTTGGGGTGCGCTCGTTTTGCGCTCTGTGGATTTTCCTGTGTGGCTGCCGCATCTGCGCACTAACAGCCTGGCTAATACCCGCCCTGATCTGGAGCGAGAGTTTCACCTGCACCAGCAAAATGGACCAGAACCAACAAGACGCTCAAGTAAGTTATTTTTGAAGGCTACTAGCTGCAGTTTATTCCATAAAATTGTTTTGTTATGCTACTTTTTACGACTCCTCACATTTAATATTGCAACATGGGCACATAGCTAGGTGGATTAGGGTCCTACATGGAATAAAATGTCCTGTGTTTTATCCAGGAACTGGGATCGAGTTATGAGGGGCTAGATATGTGTCAGGGAAAGATCCAAAAATGTTTTCTAGTGCCGTATTCCCCAGAGTTGGATAAGTGAATGAAAAAGGATTGTTTTAACCAGCGCAGTAATTCTTATCTGCCAGCAGTCTGTCTGCTTTAGATGAGAATAAACCATGTAAGTTAATGGGAGGTAGTAGCATTTTGTGTGCAAAACTGTAAAATTACTAAATTATGATACCAGTTATTCCTGTTGAGCTCAATAATCATGTTGACTGCAAATGAAAAGTAAGAAGTAACACATTTGCAGGAGCCAATTTAGACAGTAGACAAATTTTCACTTAGGGTGGAATATCCCTTTAAATCAAACTTCAAACATGCACGTTAGCAATATACAGAATATTTTAATTACATTTCATGTTAATCATTATTGTTTACTTAACAATGATTGTTGGTCACTGATTTAAAAAAATGTCTTTAATAGGTTTCCTGTCCATTGTGTGATAAGAATTTACTCAGGAGTCTGTACAACTGCATGCCAGCTTTTGTGGTGAAGGAGGAAGAGGACAGGTGCATGTTTTTACCCATGCACGTTGTACACAATATGTTATGAGAGTTTAATCTTTTTTTTTTTGTTTGTTTCCACATCTGAACAGCATCATACTGGATGTGGATGGCTCTTCCAAGCACTTAATCTGGTTAGAATTTTTACGCGCCACCATCAGCGTCAGCCTGAAGAAGCCGGCAGCCGTCGGCGAAACTGTAGCTACTAACAGGTAAACAAAACTGTTTCTGTGTTTAAAAAAGAACGAAAGCATGGATGCAGTTCAGCATGCTGCTCTTCAGTGAGGGGACTGTCGAACTCCGGGACCACAGCAGCACCGTCCACATCTGGGCTGTACTCTGCAGCAACATCCCAGTCGATGTCTGGCTCTTGGAAATCCTGACATTACAACAAGAGAACAATGATGATGTTTCTATATTGAGCTGCAATTTGTCAACAAATAAGCAAAATTTCCTAAATTTTAATAGAAACCAAATTATCACATTGTTGTGCAGGATTACTATATGTCAAAATTAGATAAAAAAAAATTACAAATAGCAGGGACAAGAATAACAAAAATTCAAAATGGTTTTGATTTAGAACTTTTACTATTTTGCAGGGGTGTAATTGTCATTTACTTGCATCACCGTAATTAAGTACAGTTTGCAATTTAAAATGTTTAACCTTTAGTAGGTTTTAGGGCTGGTTGATGAATAAAAGCATATTAATTTAAAAAAATCTAATCGATCGATAGATAATTATTTCAAAATTTTAAAACCGTAGAAGAGAATATATATTGAATTGCATCCCTGGCCATTTTATGCTATTTCTTTAAGCGACAGTCTGTAGTTTTCTGCCACTAGGGGGCAGTACGTACCTAAATCATAACAAACAAGCTACATTTTTGTGTTCCGTGATGAGCCTACCAATGAATAGCCATAAAGGCCACAAAAAAAGCACTGGGAGTGTTGCAGCACAATTTTTTTACGGGCTAACTACCTTGTCAGATCGTTCAACCTCCTGCAAAATGACAACAGGCACATCGGACTCCCTTTCATCAGTCAGCAGTAGAGAAATGCCATATTTCACATTCAGTATCTTTTAAAGCGGCGTTCAGTATGTTCATAGAGCTCCTCATTTAGCTTCATGTTTGTGTTTCAATCTTTATTGAAATAATTTTTTAAACTTCCTGTAGAAAGCAAGGAGATCGTGACGTAACAGTTTTTTTATTTTTATATAACTTTATTAACA
The DNA here is from genome assembly GCF_043380555.1 of Nothobranchius furzeri. Taxonomy (NCBI): domain Eukaryota; kingdom Metazoa; phylum Chordata; class Actinopteri; order Cyprinodontiformes; family Nothobranchiidae; genus Nothobranchius; species Nothobranchius furzeri. The sequence continues at coordinate 51,247,967 of NC_091744.1, read as the reverse complement.
AACAAAGCTTACAGGCAGATGTAACTGCTGGTTGTTGGAACTGTGAGCTGCACAAAAACAGGCATAGTTGCTCCAATGACTGGATTCAAATTGGGTTTTGGAGTTAGAAACCTACTCAATATGGCGGTGAAGCAGTTACTCTCCAGCAGCCAATGATGTCTATGGTACGGCTTATGTACAAAGAAACATGCTGTCTAAAGCCTGGTTCATGCTTCTCCTTCAGCTCCGCAAGGGACAGACACGCACGGATTGACGGAAGTGTTTTGCTCTCATACTTCTCCGTCTCCTGGAGAGTGTTGCAAAGCAATTCCTCGGCAGGACAACAGAGGGCGTAGCGCTGTTCTGTGGTATCCTGTCATGTATTGGTCCAAGATAATGTGTTTATATTGTATTTTTTGTGTATATAAGAGACTTTTAACACGGACATATTTGTCTCTCATTCTCCTCCACCTCTTCATGCGCTTGCCACCTCTGAACCCACGTTTCCTGTCATTTCCATCCACAAATAAAACGCTTGCTGCGCATCTTCTCTCTCCTCCAGTCACAGGGGAACTAAAAGTTCATGTTTTTAGAGTTTTTTCGCGAGGTATTCTTCAAGCTGCTCCGTGTCTGCCGCTTGTTATCCTCGGCTCTCTTTATGTTTTTGAGGGTGCAATGGCGGAGCTGTAAACAACAGCGGCATCCTGACCAATCACAAGCTTGCGTTGTCCGTCTCGACTGACGGCTGTTTAGAAAAGAGAGCTTGACTCCGTCCGTCCTTGCGGAGCTCTCCGGCAGGCACGCAAGGACGTTGCGTGTCTCCACACTGATGCAGACGGAGAAGCATGAATCAGGCTTAAGGCTACGTTCACACGGCAGGTCTTAAAAATCCATTCAGAATTTTTGAGTAAATTTAATGTTTTGTGTGGTTGTTCACATTATAACTGAAATACAACAGCAAACACTCTCCTGCGTTAACGTTAAAAGTACAGAAGAGAACAAGAACTCACACACTAGGAGCTCTGTGGAGTCTGAACTGAGAGGTGGAGCTGTGATCCCAAGAGCTTCACTGACAGACTTCATCCACAATTCCAGGATCACACCTGTTGTCTCCTGTTTTGAGCTGGAAACTATTTTTAAAACTAAACTATTTTACTCCTTATTCTCACAGTCGTCCCATGTTAGTATTTTCCCTCACTTAAGCCGCTTTCACATCTGGGTCGGCATGGATGCGTTCGGAACCAAATGTTTTGTTCGCATATGGCTCACATGTGTGTATTTCATTCTAAGGAGACTTTTTTTTCAGACTACTTCCCTCGGAGGTCCGGCTGGTGCCGAGCAGACACTATGGACTGATTGGCAGCTGAAACTCACACCTACCGCCTCCTATTGGGGAGTTGGATCAAACACCGGGGGGTTTCCGCATATGCGATTACTTTTCATCCTGGTTGCTGTTTAGCCCACATGAAGCACTGAGCTGCTGTCTCCTGCTCCGCAGCAGAGGAGGACAGCAGTGTGTGTGTGTAGCAGCGGTTATAAGGACACATCTGCAGCGGAGGACACTACAGCGCTGAAGTAGGAAGGATTAGAGGAGAGCAGATTATTGGAGAAGCGCAGTGTGTGTTGGTGCAGCGGTTTGATGAGGAATTATTGTTTAGCATAGGCAGACACCGCAGACTTCTTCCGCGCGTCTTTACCGCCGCCCACATGCTCGGGGATTTCCGCATTCCTGAGAAGCCCTGGGAATCACATGTGAACAAGAAACCACCCGTTCTATTCCGAACTCACGTGGCTGAGCCCCGACCATAGCAAAGCATCAAAAACCGGAACCAGAAAAACTTTTAGCGCTGAACTCACCTTCAAAATTAAATGTTAACCCTAACGTTTACAGTTGAAGCCATTACAACATGTTTGAGGTAATTTGGCCACTCCGGCTCTCTGTAGTGGTTTCCCAATTACACGAGGGAGGGAGGGGTAAACAGAACTCCGTTGGTAACCACGGTGAACAGGCTTGATGAAACATGAACGAATATCCCCAAATAATTAAAAACCATGAAGCCAAATGCAAAGTTTAGGGCAGAACATTGACCCAGAGGTTTTCTGATTGAGCAGATTTGTGAGAATACATGAAATGACCGCTTACAGACGGAGCAAGCTAGTTGCTAGCTTATGTGGCTTGACTAGTTATATCAATACAAAGTCATCTTGTTTCTCGTTTAAAATTATATTTATAATTTTAAAATATCTATATATTGCCCAGCCCTAGCTGTAGCCTATACTACACTGCTTACATTATTTCAGAATTTAATTTCACTATGTAAAAAAAAAAATACAGTCAATTGCAGAAAGCCTCTTTCTAAGATGAATAATAAAGCATCATTGGAATAATTTAATTTCAAACCACTGAATAGACCAATGCAGATGTCAAATATTTACATTTCTACACTTAACTTACCTTGACATTTCTTGATGAACTGTAGACCGAGGGATAGTCTGTTAAGGTGTTGTCGCTGGTGTTGTGCGCTGTGGCACAGTTGGTGTTTGTTGCGGGCCCTCTGCTTGTAGATGAGCATTCAGTAAATCCATAAGGTTTCTCGTAACTTCTCGGATGGAACCAGTCTAAAGAAATACAACAAAAAACACAGAAAAAGTTGTATTTGGTTATACAGCAAATGGGAAACACCTACAAATTGAAAAAAATTGTAATTGGCTTGCACATTTATTGAAATTTATCAAGTCCAAGGCCTACAAAGCACTTTACACAACAGCCACACCCTTTTCACATGCTTACGGTGGTGATAAGCCAGATAGTAGCTACAGCTGCCCTGGGGCACACTGACAGAGGCGGGCCTGCTGAACACTGGCACCACCGGTCCCTCCGACCACCAACAGCAGGCAAAGTTGGTTAAGTGTCTTGCCCAAGGACACAACAGCAGCACTCTCTGGTTGGAGCTGGGATGGAACCTGCTGTTTATCTGGCCCTGACCCACGCCTGTTCCCTGACCATGCACCAACCTGCTTCCCTGGATTACCATGAGAATTTCAGGACTAAACTTTTAATAAAGCTTTTACACATTTTCTTATTTTCTGGTGTCATTACAGGTCCTCCACCTCAGCCATTACATTCATTTTCCTCTACATCTTCTGTGGTTTAACATGCAACAGTGAATTGTGCTGCATCATGGTACCACAGACTGTGTAATACAACATTTCGCGCATTTCACAGAAAACAAATGTTAGTTCGCTTACACCAGAAATACAACCTTACTCATTGCTGAGACTTAGAAACAGAAACTGTTTTTGTTTTGTTACTGCTTATGTAACCCCAGACTCAGTATTAGTAAGTTAGGCTCATTATGTTTAAAGACCAGCGGCTAGGTTTGACAGGATTACAAAAAGAAATAATGCGAGTGCAAAATGAAATGGCAGGAGGCAGGAATTGAGCAAAAATAGAAATTGTTATTTTGTTGGGGAAATTACTACTGGATTACACTCACTTAACATAGCATTGATATTTTCAGAAACCTACCAACAGATTGAAAGCTAGCTGACGCGCCAGTCAGGGCAGGTGTTGTGTCAAAATGTGTTTCCCTATCAAAAACGGTTTTCTCCTACGGCTTTGGTCAAAATTTTCCATCGTTCAATTATAACGAGTTCCACTTTTTAATAACATTCTCTTACTTTGATGACCCATCTTGTTCATTACAGCGTGAGAAAAACATTGGGATATATTTATGTCGATGGATGAAACACATTTTGATAGTTAGCAGTTAGATGAGGAAACAATGTTCATGGAGTAAACGCTAACGAATAACTACTGTAATGTCCAAAGAGCTAACTATTAAAAACAAAGGTGGGAATACTAAACAAAAAACATCTACACTAGGTCCAGAGCTAGCATTGGGGACGAGTGATATGTTAGGGTAAAACTCAAATCTGCTGAGGCCATTTTATGAAAGTTGTAGCTATAGTGAATAACCTAATCCACCTAGCTATGTGCCCCTGTTGCAATATTAAATGCGAGGAGTCGTAAAAAGTAGCATAACAAAACAATTTTATGGAATAAACTGCAGCTAGTAGCCTTGAAAAATAACTTACTTGAGCGTCTTGTTGGTTCTGGTCCATTTTGCTGGTGCAGGTGAAACTCTCGCTCCAGATCAGGGCGGGTATTAGCCAGGCTGTTAGTGCGCAGATGCGGCAGCCACACAGGAAAATCCACAGAGCGCAAAACGAGCGCACCCCAAAGAGGTTTGTTCCCGCCCAGTCCCACAAGTCTTTCTATTGGCTGAGCGGTTGCTAGGAGATTGTACTTCTAAGTTTTGAGCGAGAGCAGACAAGATCCGTGAGAGTAGGGGACAGACTTGTGGAAGGAGTTTTGATCCGTGTAGAGAAAAAGTTGTCACATGAGAAGACAATACCACTGTAAGAAGGTTAAATCTGAGCGCAAAAACAAAGATTTGAAGGAGAACAGAGTGAATTTGAAAGAGAGCAGACATTTTGAGCGCAAGCATTACAAGTTTTGAGAGCAATAATATAAAATAGTATTCTGAAATTAAAAAGATGGTCTCTTGATATGAAATTCTGCTCTCAAATTGAAAGTTCAACTGCTCAGTTTCTGGCACTTTAATTCTTCCACGCCTCCAGAGTGCCAAAACTCCCAACAGCCGAGCGAGCAGAATCAGAAACCGAGCGCGCAGAAAGGCTGCCACACGTGCAGTGAGGCTGCCGCACCGAGCGCGCAGTGAGGCTGCCGCGCGCATGTTTTCCTCTGCCGTGTGCACGTTGGCCAACGAGCGCACGCAGGTTTGTCACTTGTGCACATCCTTGTGCGCTCACAGACACAGTTTGCTCCCTCTCAGTGTACAAATGACCTCCTCGCCATGTATATTTTCACTCATGAGGTTCTAACCTCCACGCGCGAGTCCCGTTCGCACGCGCGATGTGCACAATACGCGTGCACGGGTTTTGGCTACGCTTGCACGGGTTTTGGCGGAAACCTGACACCATACAGCGTAGCGGGATTCTGTTGAGCGGAGAGGATGCAGAGCGCTGATTGTTGGTGCGCTCGCTGCGTCCGGCACATGATACATTCTCAAGGTGGAACAACAAAACATTATTATTAACACATGATAGTTCATATCTGTTTATATCCTCTGGTACTCTGTCTTTTAATCGTTCCTGATGCGCTCTACTCATCGTGGGCTGCAGTGATTTCACCTCACTGACGCAACATTGAGACGCACACTCCACTTTGTGGTCAGGAGATCCCGTTGATCTGCTCAAAAGTAGCTGATGAGGTAAAAAAGTAGGAATCCAGGCAGCTGTCTTTTAATCGTTCCTGATGCGCTCTACTCATCGTGGGCTGTGGTGATTTCACCTCACTGACGCAGCATTGAGACGCACACTCCGCTTTGTGGTCAGGAGATCCCGTTGATCTGCTCAAAAGTAGCTGATGAGGTGAAAAAGTAAGAATCCAGGCAGCAGTTTTTTCTGGAGACTTTAGAGGAGATGCAGGAAGATGAGCGACAGACAGGACAGGAAAATAGTTCAATAAAAACAAGAAAACAAAACAAAGTGTTGAAAAGTAGGTAGATTTATCTCCACTACTGTCACGTTCAGAACTTGGAAGACCCGTGATGACACCAAACACCGTAAAAAGTTAAATAAAAAGTCTTTAATAGATGTGGCGTTACCGAAGAGGACAAGGCAGGAGACAGAGTCGGAGAGGAGGCGTGGTTCAAAACCAGATCGGGACAAGCAGGTGCAGGGAACAGGCTGGAGACGTGGTAGAGGACAGGCGAGGGTCGTGGTGGCAGGCAGAGTTCAAGGCAGGAGTCAGGCGTGAAAACGAGGTCCGGAGGCTGAGATCAGGCAAGGTGAAAGGCTGGAAGATTTACTGGCAAAGAGCGCTCAATAATCTGGCACTGGTTGGAGAGCAGGCTGGGAGGTAAATAGCAGAGGGTGCAGGTGTGTGGGATGAGCTGATGACAGGAACAGGTGAGATGAATGGAGTTGATGAGGTGCAGGCTGAGGTTGCTGTGGAAACAGGTCATGGCAGCAGAGGCAGAGGAGGGTGAAAGACAGGGAGTCATGACAGAACACCCCCCCCCCCTCCCCCTCAAGGGCGGATTCCAGACGCCCACAGGAAACCAGAGCAGGGCGGGAGGAGGGGGACCAGGACGAAGGGCCAAAGCAGGGCGGGAGGAGGGGGACCAGGAGGGAGGGCCAGACAGGGCGGGTGGAGGGGGACCAGGAAAGAGGGCCAGAGGAGTCTAGGGGGCCGGCGACAGGGAACCAGGAGCCGGGACTGCGGGAGTCTGGGGGGCCAGCGACGGGGCACCAGGAGCCAGGACTGCGGGAGTCTGGGGGGCCGGCGACGGGGAACTAGGAGCCGGGACTGCGGGAGTCCGGGGGGCCGGCGGCGATGGGCGAGGACCGAACTGGCGGTGATGGCTGCCGATGACCGACCTGGAGTCAGAGGGGACGGAGACTGAGGCGGGGACGTAGACTCTGGAGACTCAGGCGGAGACGTAGACTCTGGAGACTCAGGCGGGGATGTAGACTCTGGAGACTCAGGCAGGGACATATACTCTGGAGACTCATGCGGGGACGTAGTCTCTGGAGATGCGGAGCATCCTCTGGGAACACTGCGGGATCTGGATGCGGAGCGTCCTCTGGGACCACCACCGGAACTGGATGCGGAGCGTCCTCTGTGATCACCACCGGAACGGAATGTGGAGCGTCCTCTGGAACCACCGCTGAACTTGGATGCGGAGCGTCCTCTGGGACCACCACCGGAACGGGATGTGGAACGTCCTCTGGGACCACCACCAGAACTGGATGCGGAGCGTCCTCTGGGACCACCACTGGAACGGGATGCGGAGCGTCCTCTGGGACCACTGCGGTAGCTGAATGTGAAGCGTCCTCTGGGACCACCACCGGAACTGGATGCGAAGCGTCCTCTGGGACCACCACCGGAACGGGATGCGGAGCGTCCTCTGGAACCACCGCTGAACGTGGATGCAGAGTGTCCTCTGGGACCACCACCGGAACGGGATGTGGAGCGTCCTCTTGGACCACCAACAGTACTAGATGCGGAGCATCCTCTGGAACCACCACCGGAACAGGATGTGGATGTGTGGTGCTGGAGGGTTCTGGGCATGGTGTCCATCTCTCACATCAGGTCAGACCCTCTGTGGTGACATCCTTAAGTGCGGACCCATAAACACTCCGGACATAAAGGTAATAATTACTAAGGGCTGGAACCGTTATCAATTCCGGATGGGTGGAATAGAGGGTATTGAACTTGTCAGCCGTCCGCAGTCGTAAGTGGGGCAGGATGGTATGGTAAAGATTTCCCATATAGCATCCACGACCATCTGTATCATCATTTGAACAGCTTCCTCAGTTGGGGCCGGCCTAGAAGCAAAACATGAGGTGTTGTCTGGGGAACCCGCCGACACCAGCACGGGAGAAGGATCAACCCTCCTAGCAGCTCCAGAAGACCTCCGGGACCACTGCTGACGTGACCTGACAGGAGGGGGTTGAGGCTGGTGCGGCATGATGACAGGAAGCGCTTGAGGCTGGAGCGGCGCGAGGAGCGTGAGATACTCCATGACAGGTCAGAATGAATGTAAGCTGAACTCCTAAGCAAGAGCTGTGTCGGTGTCGGGTCTATGTTGTGGCCAGATTATTCTGTCACGTTCAGAACTTGGAAGACCCGTGATGACACAGACACCGTAAAAAGTTAAATAAAAAGTCTTTATTAGATGTGGCGTTACCAAAGAGGACAAGGCAGGAGACAGAGTCGGAGAGGAGGCGTGGTTCAAAACCAGATCGGGACAAGCAGGTACAGGGAACAGGCTGGAGACGTGGTAGAGGACAGGCGAGGGTCGTGGTGGCAGGCAGAGTTCAAGGCAGGAGTCAGGCGTGAAAATGAGGTCCGGAGGCTGAGATCAGGCAAGGTGAAAGGCTGGAAGATTTACTGGCAAAGAGCGTTCAATAATCTGGCACTGGTTGGAGAGCAGGCTGGGAGTTAAATAGCAGAGGGTGCAGGTGTGTGGGATGAGCTGATGACAGGAACAGGTGAGATGAATGAAGTTGATGAGGTGCAGGCTGAGGTTGCTGTGGAAACAGGTCATGGCAGCAGAGGCAGAGGAGGGTGAAAGGCCGGGAGTCATGACAACTACACGTTTTTACCTGTATAAAACAATAAGTAATACACATGCAATATTTATACTGATACAATTCAGATCACCTTCAAAACTAACTCACACACCCAGGTCCGTTTCAAGGCATTTTGGGGGCCAAGGAAAAACGGAGCACCCCCCCCCCCCCCCCAACTCCAGTCAGGCCTATCATCCTAGATTGTTTTGTTCCTGTTTCTTTGCCTGACTTAACCAAACTAGTTAACTCTATGAACTCCTCTGCATGCCCCGTCCACATCTTACCCTCATCTTTGTTTAAAAGTGCTTTTCAGTCCATCGGTCCCAGCGTGCTCTCTATTATTAATGGTCTCTGGTTTCTGGTCAGGTTCCTGCTTACTTTAAGAACGCTGTAATCCACCCACTTCTGAAAAAAACAAGTCTTGCCCCCTCTCTCCATAGCAGCTTCAGACCCATCTCTAAACTTCCGTTCATCTCCAAGATCTTGGAAAGGCTGTGGTTAAACAACTCACAGCTGTTCTTGATCAACATAACATCTATGATAGCTTACAGTCTGGTTTTTATAGAGCTCATTCTACTGAAACAGCTCTTCTTAGGGTCTCTAATGACCTTCTGACCCACAGTGATGAATGGGACTGTTCTTTTTCTGGTCCTGCTGGACCTGACTGCAGCCTTTGACACTGTAGACCATCGCCTGTTACTGGAGAGGCTGAGAAACTGGGTAGGCCTATCAGGAACTGCTCTGGAATAGTTCTCATATCTGTCTGAATATTCCTCCTCTGTGGCCGTCTCTAAGTTTAGGTCCTCCACCACCTTCTTCACCCATGGTATCCCACAAGGTTCTGTGCTTGGGCTTCTACTCTTCCTCCTCTATCTGCTTCATCTTCAGCACATCCTGAGCTCCTTTAAGGGAATATCCTACCATATTTATGCAGATGACATCCAACTGTACATCTCCTTTACAGTTTTTTTCGATTGCTAAAACTCAAAAATCAAAAATGAGGCACGAACTTCACAACCTCTACTTCTATTCCCAATCGCCTGTCTCCATTTATCACTACTTTAGATTGCCTTATCATATTAGCTCTCTGATTGTCCTCCTTTACACTCTGATGTCAATTTCACATCACCATGCTGTCAAAACACAGCACACAATTTTCACGTTTACACATACTTGTCAAACAAACTCTCAAAGCTTCAATCAACAACACACAACTATTCAAATCTCTAAACTTTCATGTCTGGTGAGCAATTTGCAATCAGGGACTGCAGCATAAAAGGAGGCTGGACACTGTTTTGTTTGATGAGCAATGGAGAACAGAGACAACAGACAACAGAGGAGAGGAGTGCGTATGGGAGGAGGAGGACGACGATGACGGGGAAGAGGAGGAGGACGAGGAAGAGGAGGAGGAGAAAGAGAAGGACGGGGAAGAGGAAGAGGAGGAGAAGAAAGAGGAGGACGGGGAAGAGGAAAAGGAGGAGAAGAAAGAGGAGGATGGGGAAGAGGAATAGGAGGAGGACAACAAGGAGAAGCAAGGGAACGAAGAAGGAGAATCCAAATCTCCGATGAGATTCGTGCCACTGTATTGGACCATGTGCTCAACCATGGGTTGACCATGAGGGAGGCTGGCCAGAGGGTCCAGCCAAACCTCAACCGTTTCACAGTGTCGACCATCATAAGGACGTTCAGGATGGAGAAGAGGTATGAAATTTATTCTTCATGAGTATTGTAATACAGCATTCAATAGACTACAGCACTTTTTCCTAAACAGTGTTTTGGGACACATTTGTGGGTTGCAGTCATATTGTTTTGGGTCCCTTTACTCTTTGTTTACCACATTTTGTTATCAATTATTATTATTTCATAACATTAAAGTAAAGGAAAATGATTCAAAGACAGCAAATATTTCCATGAATTACTGTGAAAAGCAAATGTCATTTTTATTTCCCAGGTACTGTAATTTATTGAAGAAATTTAAAGAAATTTCCAAGAAATTCTATGAAACACAGCATTAGAAAACAAATGTGTGCTGTAAAAAGTAGTGAAAAAAGCAACTCTACAAGCTCACAAAACAGTGCAAAGTGATGCGTTGAGCTTGTAGTTGTGCTGTTCACTCGTTCGGGTCTTAGGCTATTGTCTACAGTAATCTCTTTGAAGTCACTAGCAGAAAAGTTTGGGAACCAGTACACTACAATGTGCTCACAGTATTACTGTAATATTTTTCAGGGTGGCCAGAGAACCTTATCGTGGAGGAAGAACTTCAATTGTCACACAGCAACAAGAGGCAGCCATTGTAGACATGGTCCGTGAAAACAATACCCTCACACTAAAACAGATACAAACAAGGGTCCTGGCTGACAATACCATCTTCAATGACCTCCACACAATCAGCATCTCAACAATACATCGCATACTTCACAGAAATTTATTGACAATGAAGCAAGTCTACAGGGTTCCATTCCAACGTAACACAAACCGTGTGAAGGCCTTACGTCGAGAGTATGTGCTTGTAAGTCCCATACATTCATCACTGACACATGCATGCATTGTACCACTATAACGTAATCTTCTGTAATAGTGGTCCTTTTCTACATTGTCTCAATGTAACATACTGTCTCTGTGTCTATAGTGTAACTTGTATTCTCATACTGTCTGCTTCAGCAAATCCAGGACTATGACACAGCCAACGAAAGCTATGAATACATCTCCATAGACGAGGCTGGGTTCAACCTGGTAAAAAGGAGGCGCCGGGGAAGAAATGTGATTGGCCAGCGGGCCACAATCGAGGTCCCAGGCCTGCGTGGTGGCAACGTCACTATGTGTGCGGCCATGAACCACCATGGTATCCTACACCGACATGCCCACCTAGGGGCATACAACACAGCCCTGCTACTGGAATTCCTAAACGGCCTGTATGATGTGCTTGTTCAACCTGATGGCATAGATAACCCACAGCGGGTCAACCTTATAATAATTTGGGACAATGTAAGTTTTCACAAGGCTGCTCAGATGCATGAGTGGTTTCAGGACCACCCACATTTTTCCGTTTTATACCTTCCACCTTATTCCCCCTTCCTCAATCCCATTGAGGAGTTTTTCTCAGCCTGGAGGTGGAAGGTATACGAAAAGAATCCACAGAGCCAGGTCCCACTGCTTCAAGCCATTGAGGAGGCTTGTGGAGATGTGGGCTTTGAGGCCTGTCAGGGCTTCAACAGGCACTCGAGGCGGTACTTCCAGCACTGTTTGGACCAGGAGGACATTGCCTGTGATGTTGATGAGGCCCTCTGGCCAGACAGAGACCAGAGGCATGATGCCCCATTATTATGCTTGAATGGGAGATGGGGTGGGGGGTGGGGGTTATAAATACATTTTGTCTCAAAATTTGTGTGATGTCTAATGTTTGTCTCAGAGGAAAGTGGGCACTGTCATACATTTGGTGTGTAATTCATTGTGTTCCATTTAGACGATTGTGTTTTCAGTTTTGCTCTTCAGTGTTCTTTCCATGCTTGGTAGTGTTCACCAAAAGGCTACTTGTGTTTAAGCAATGAATGGTATGTGTGTGTCATGTGAAAATGTGGCTGTGTTTACCAAATAAAACACGTGTTCCATTTTGGGAACATGTTACGATATATGATGGCAGGGTTTTGTTGCAAAGGGAAGCCACGGTTTAGGAATTTATGTGTTATGTTTGGGGTTTTGTGTGTGCAGTTTTGAAAGAAACGTACAGTTTTGAAAAACAAGTTTTATATCGCGTCATACCCGTGTCACAACCCGTGCACGCGCATTGGGTCCACAGCGCGCGTGTGAACGGGACTCGCGAGCGAAAATATACATGGCGAGAGGTCATTTGTGCACAGAGAGGGAGCAAACTGTGTCTGTGAGCGCACAAGGATGTGCACAAGTGACAAACCTGCGTGCGCGCGTTGTCAACGAGCACACGGCAGAGGAAAACGTGCGCGCGCGGCAGCCTCTGTGCGCGCTCGGCAGCCTCTCTGCGCGCTCGGTTTCTGACTCCTGCTCGCTCGGCTGTAAGGGCTTTTGGCACTCTGGAGGCGTGGCCTGTGGCAGATCTTGTCTGTCCTCTGATTGGTTAGTTCACCCCGCACTTTACCCTCTATTTATATAAAAAAGTCTGATGTTCAGTAGTTGCTGGCATAGCTCAGCTGGGAGAGCGGGTGACTCTCGCCCCGGAGGATCCAGGTTCGAGTCCGGTCAAGGAAAATGTAGTAGACGTCATGTTAATTTTTCTTAATTTCAGGTATTTTACAGTTGTGACCGTTCAACTGTCATTAAACGTCCGAATGTTTGCTGGGCAGTGTTTTAAAAAGTGCACATAAGCTAGATGGTTTTAACCATATAAAATTACATTTTTTGTGATACTGGAAAAATACATACTGAAATAAAACTACTGATTGAAAACTTTATGACTGTGGTTGTACAATATATGACTCACTAATACACTGCAAACTCCCTTAGAGTGGGGCTTCCAGAGAGAGAGAGAGAGAGAGAAAAGTTCTTGCCTCATTAATGAATTGTTTATTTTTTTCAGTATTTAATTGACAAATTGTCACGCCTCCAGAGTGCCAAAAGCCCTTACAGCCGAGCGAGCAGGAGTCAGAAACCGAGCGCGCAGAGAGGCTGCCGAGCGCGCACAGAGGCTGCCGCGCGCGCACGTTTTCCTCTGCCGTGTGCTCGTTGACAACGCGCGCACGCAGGTTTGTCACTTGTGCACATCCTTGTGCGCTCACAGACACAGTTTGCTCCCTCTCAGTGCACAAATGACCTCTCGCCATGTATATTTTCGCTCGCGAGTCCCGTTCACACGCGCGCTGCCATGTATATTTGCGCTCGCGAGTCCCGTTCACACGCGCGCTGTGGACCCAATGCGCGTGCACGGGTTGTGGCCCGCTTTAAACGCCATAGTTTTAGCAATCGAAAAAAAACTGTAAGCCCCATGAGATGTCTAAGCTGCAGCTGTTACACACCTGCTTAGACTCTATCAAAACCTGGATGGCTGGGAGCTTTCTACAGCTGAATGAAGATAAGACTGAGATCCTCATTGTGACGAAGTGGTAGGGATGATTTCCCATTCGTCCCTGTAATTTATTTCTGTAGTCTGCTGGCACTGTGATGGGGGATATTTTAACTGAAATGTGTCTTAGTGTGAAAATGTTTTTTGTATTGTAAAAACAGTTTTGTCTTTTGTTTATGTTAACATTTAGGTACCTTTATGTGGATGTTTATTTCCCTCTGGATTTAATGTTGGAGCACTGATGATTGGGGTGGATTGTTTGCGGGTGTGATTTGCTGGGGGTATTTAAAGGAAGCCAGGTGGAGGCTTAGAGAGATTTTTTGTTTTTGTTATGTGGTGATCTGTAAAAGGAAAGAGGTGAAATAAATGCAGGAGAAGCATTTTGGCTCTGGAAAAATGTCCCTGTGCTGCAGTTTGCCTCTACTTCTTTCAACTTGAAGACCTTCTGGCTGCTCTACATTCTCACATTTGGTGGCAGAGGTGGGATCCAGGCCGGTAGCTGAAAATGATGCAGAAGGCAACTCGAGCAAAGAAGCAGCATGGGCTGTTTGAGGGTCTTGAGGAGGAGGCCCAGGAGGTTATTGGCCTGGCCGGAGCTGTTGGTGAGCAACGCACAGAGGAGCGAGGTTTGTCTGAACTGATTACTTTATTTAAAGGCCTGATGCAGCAGCAAGCTGACCGAGATACCCTGATGGAGCAGGACAGACGACGACAGGAGGAGCGGTGGCGAGAACTGCAGCACCAGTTCACCCAACTTCAGCAGGAGGTGCAGACGGAGCCCTGGGGGCAGCAGCAGCAGGAGCTGGAGGGTGCAGCTGGTGGCTCTGACGTACCTCAGAGCCCTGCAGCCATACGGGCTGTGCAGCAACCTCATCAACAAGGAGGAGTGCCCTCGTCCGGTTCGGTGAGAGGACAGGGTTGGGAAGGCCCAAAGATGCAGCCGTATGGTGAGGATGAGGACATTGAACATTATTTAACCACTTTTGAACGGATTGCGACTGGGTGCCGATGGCCACGAGAAGAGTGGGGGCTGCATTTAGCTCCACTCCTCAGTGGTAAGGCACGAGCTGCATATGTTGCAATGGACACTGAGGATGTTATGGATTATGATAGATAAAATCTGCTGTTCTTGACAAATTTGAAATTAATGCAGAGACTTACCGGTCGAGATTCCGTTCAATGGAGGTAAAGGAGGATGAGACACCCAAGGAGCTTCGCGCACGCCTAAAAGACCTGTATGAGAAGTGGATGGATCCAAAGGGGAAGACAAGGGAGCAGATAGGTGATGCCATCGTGCTGGAGCAGTTCCTGCGGATCTTGAACCCGGATCGTCAAACCTGGGTGAGGGAGAGGAACCCCACCACATCCCAACAAGCGGCAGAGATGGTGGAAGCTTTCCTGGCAGCTCGACGCCCACAAAAGGGGTACTTGACTCACCAGACTGTAACTCCTTTAATGTGGGGAAATGTTGGGGAAAATGCGTTTAAGGCTAAAACTGTTAATTCAGGTTTTCAAGGTGCTACCCAAAACCGAAAGAAGGAATTTTGGCCTCGAAATGTGGTGTGTCATGCATGTGGTCAAACGGGTCATATTAGAGCAGACTGCCCAAATCAAACTGGGGTTCAGACATTTCTGTGTTTTTCACCTGAGGCTTTTGATTTGCCAGAAAAGCAGTTTGTTGCGCCGACTAGTGGTCATGAGTACACAATTCCGGTTCAGATTGGGGGAAAACCATTGATTGCGTTATTAGATTCGGGTAGTAACCGTACATTACTTAAGCAAGCTTGTGTGCCTCCGAATGCCACATTTTGTGGTACGGTTAAAGTATGTTGTGTGCATGGGGATAACGTTGATTACCCTGTGGCAAAGGTTCCAATTATGGTTAAGGGATAAGAGTATTTGCTCACAGTCGGGGTTTTGGAGGATCTGCCATATCAGGTTGTCTTAGGCCAAGATATGCCAATTCTGGGTGATTTGCTAAATAACCCTGGAGAGACACCTGGTAGTCCAGGTGAAGGTCTGCTCGCCGTCACTAGGTCTAAATCTAGAGAGTCACAGTTAGACCCTAGTTGGGATGAGTTACCTTTCTCAGGAGAGGGAATTCCGGCGGTGGTAGGGAGGAGAAGGCACCATTTAAGGAAGAGCAAAAGGCTACGGAGACAGGATAAAGTGAGGGCAACAAAGGTGACAGAGTTGCTTCCTGAGCCTGAGCTGGATGAGCTGCAGGTGGGGCTAGGTAACCTTGTTCAGCTTCAGAACCAAGATCCTTCTTTAACATCTCTTTTTGCTAAATGTGTACCGGATTCAACACAGCTATCAGATGGAGTGCGAGAGGTTTTTATTTTAAAGAACGAACGTCTGTACCGCCGCAGCAAGGTGGGTGACCAGTTAGTGGTTCCTGAAAGCTTGAGGGCAGAGGTTTTGAAGCTGGCCCATTCTATCCCTTGGTCAGGTCATTTGGGACATCATAAAACCTTTTCCAGGATGGTTTCTTGCTTTTATTGGCCACAGCAGTTTGCAGATACTGTTCGGTATTGCAAAGCATGTCCACAATGCCAGTTAACAGCGCCGGGTAGGAAAGGAGATCGAGCTCCGCTTATTCCTATGCCAGTGATTGATGTACCGTTTACGCGGATTGCTATGGACATTGTAGGTCCATTGGAGAGGAGTAGTTCAGGGCATAGATATATCCTAGTGGTATGTGATTATGCAACTCATTATCCGGAGGCCTTTCCTCTTAAGAAAGTGAAAGCGAGACAGATTGCTAACTGTCTAATCCAAATGTTTTCAAGAGTGGGGGTGCCGAGAGAAATTCTAACTGATCAGGGCACCAACTTTACATCTAAGCTGTTGAGAGAGGTCTATGCTCTGCTTGGGGTTACAGGGATTGAAACAAGCCCCTACCACCCGCAAACTGACGGATTGGTTGAAAGGTTTAACAAAACGCTAAAATCTATGCTGAGGAAATTTGTGAAAAACTTGGGAAAAGATTGGGACCATTGGCTTCCCTTCTTATTGTTTGCATACAGAGAGGTTCCGCAAGCATCTACCGGACTCTCTCCATTTCAACTCCTGTATGGTCACCATGTCAGAGGTCCTTTGGACATTCTTAAGGAGGCTTGGGAAGGCGTCAGATCAGATGAGCTTTGTACATCACTCGCTTATGTGTTAAAGATGAGAGATAAGTTGGAGCATTTGCAAGAACTGGCTCATAGTCACCTGGAGGTTGCTCAACAACGTCAAAAGCGGTATTATGATAAATTGGCCCGTGGAAGGTCATTCAGGGAAGGTCAGAAGGTGCTGTTGCTTCTTCCCACTTCTGAGAGCAGTTTGTTAGCTAAATGGCAGGGTCCGTTTACAATTTCCAGGAGGGTTGGTCCAGTTACATATGAACTGTTTCTGCCCGATCGTCGACGAAAACATCAGGTATTTCATGTTAACATGCTAAAAGCCTGGCTTGAACATCCGGCCCCCTCAATGCAGTTGTGGGCTAGAGTTGTAACGGAGGAAGAGGAGTCACAGGAACAGTTCTTCCCTTCCAAAGGGGAGGGAGACGTTTTTCCAGATCTTACTCATTTATCTGCTGAACGTCGATGTGAATTGTTGACTGTCATGCCAAAGAAACTGTTTGGCACTAAACCCGGCTATACGCTGCTGATTCAACACGACATCAGGCTTCGGTCTCAGACCCAGATGCCAATCAGAGACACTAGTTCCAGGGTGCCAGCAAAGTTGGTGTCTGTACTGAAGCAGGAGTTGGAAGACATGCTGGACACTGGTATTATAGAGCCCTCTAGAGGGGAATGGTGTAGCCCTGTGGTGTTAGTACCAAAGAAAAATGACACTCGAAAACGGTTTTGTGTGGACTTTTCTAAACTGAATGCTGTTTCTGTCTTTGATGCTTACCCGATGCCTAGGGTTGACGAACTCATAGAACGCCTTGGCAAGGCTATGTTTCTATCAACACTAGATCTATGTAAAGGTTATTGGCAGGTTCCACTGACCGAGTCCTCAAGGGACTTAACCACCTTTAGGGTGCCCAGCGGTCTTTATCGTTTTAGGATGATGCCGTTTGGACTTCACGGAGCTCCCGCAAAGTTTCAAAGACTGGTTGATATAGTCCTGAGAGGAGCGGATACCTATGCAGCGGCTTACATCGACGACATCGTGGTGTTCAGCGAGACCTGGGAAGAACACGTGAGGCATCTGACTGATGTTTTTCACAGGATTCAGGCAGCAGGACTGGTGATCAACCCTAAGAAATGCCATATCGCCAAAACAGAAGTGGAGTATCTGGGATATGTCATTGGGGGAGGGGTCATTCGACCTCAGGTGAGTAAGGTGGAGAGCCTTGCTTCCTGTCCGCTGCCTACGACCAAGAAGAAGCTACGATCCTTTTTAGGTTTGGCCAGCTGGTATCGTCTGTTTATTCCTGGTTTTTCTACAAGATCAGCTGTTTTGAGTGATCTGACTCGCAAGTCATGTCCCAACCGAGTGGTCTGGACTAGGGATAGTGAGCATGCATTCAATGATCTGAAAAACTGTTTGTGTCATGCGCCTGTGCTGCAATGTCCAGATTTTTCTCTCCCATTTACTCTACAGACAGATGCTTCAGGAGTAGGACTGGGCGCTGTATTGCTGCAAGGTGATGGGGAGGTCCAGAGACCTGTGCAGTATATTAGTCGAAAGCTGTTTCCCAGGGAAGTGAAGTATACCACTATTGAGAAAGAGGCACTGGCCATTAAATGGGCCTTGGACTCCTTAAGGTACTACCTGATAGGGGGGGAGTTTCTCCTTGAAACAGATCATTGGGCATTGCAATGGATGCAAAAAATGAGAGTCCAATGCCAGAATCACTAGATGGTATTTATCATTACAGCCCTACCAGTTTAAGATTCGTTACAAGGCAGGGAAGAAAAATAGTATTGCAGGCTTTCTTTCTCGTTCCTTTGACGAGTAACGAGCTTAAGGGGGGGGGGGGGGGGGGACTGTGACGAAGTGGTAGGGATGATTTCCCATTCGTCCCTGTAATTTATTTCTGTAGTCTGCTGGCACTGTGATGGGGGATTTTTTAACTGAAATGTGTCTTAGTGTGTCTTAGTGTGAAAATGTTTTTTGTATTGTAAAAACAGTTTTGTCTTTTGTTTATGTTAACATTTAGGTACCTTTATGTGGATGTTTATTTCCCTCTGGATTTAATGTTGGAGCACTGATGATTGGGGTGGATTGTTTGCAGGTGTGATTTGCTGGGGGTATTTAAAGGAAGCCAGGTGGAGGCTTAGAGAGATTTTTTGTTTTTGTTATGTGGTGATCTGTAAAAGGAAAGAGGTGAAATAAATGCAGAAGCATTTTGGCTCTGGAAAAATGTCCCTGTGCTGCAGTTTGCCTCTACTTCTTTCAACCTGAAGACCTTCTGGCTGCTCTTCATTCTCACACTCATCTGTGCCCCAGACAAGCTGGTTCCCAATGTCAGAGACTCTCTTGGTCAGCTTGCTTGTCACATCAAACCAGGCGAGGGCAGGCGAAGATATGTAGCAATACAGGAATACCCAAGAGAGGGAAGGAGTCAAAAAACCCACCTGACGCACACAGTCATACACAAACAAAGTCACACACTCCCTCCCTTATGTTCACATATACACATAGAACCAGAGACTTACAAAAATGAAAACTAGACACCCACTCATGCTCCCCATGCATACCCTATTTACTCTGGTCCTGGTACAGCTGCACAGAGGGTACAACCATCCCAGAACCAGGTTTCAGGAGGAATGCAGAGAAGCGCTCTGTGGACAGACCGACAGGACAAGAGCCTTGGGAAACGATAAGGGAGGAGAAAAGAAAAGTGTCTGTACTCCAGATTCTGCATGACTCATTGTAGTGTAAAGCACTTTGGAGTCTTCTGATTGAGGAAAGCGCAATACAAGTGGTGATGACTTGATGAGCTCCTCTGTAGCCCCAGCTACTCTGCGACACACTGATGTTGACAAGGTTGCCGTACACAGGAGCCACCAGTCCCTCCAACCACCACCAACATGCAAGGACAATCTTGCCCATGGACACTACAACTGTGGCTGACAAAGTGGGGTGCAAACCTGCAACCCTTTGTTTATGGGGCGAGCACTTACTTCCTTTGCCACCATTAGTCATGCTACGGCCATAGTAAGTAAGTAAAAGTTTATTTGTAGAGCGCCTTTCACAGATATAAATCACAAAGCGCTGCACAACATGAGTAAGATCAGGGCAAAAACCTCTAACCAATAAAAACATCAGAAAAACAATAGCAGTGATTAAATTGTAAATAAAATCACGAGTAAAAACAAAGTGAAGGTGTGAACCCGAACAAAGCCATCTTTTAGAACATTTAGGGAGGGAACGCCTGGAGGAAAAGGTGAGTTTTAAGATGATATTTAAAGACCTCTACAGTGTTAGAGAGACGGAGATTTGAAGGCAGACTGTTCCAAAGTCTGGGTGCAATAGTCTGAAAGGCCCTGTCCCCTTTGATTTTCAGTCTGGTTCGAGGAACAGCCAGGAGGTTTTCAGATGTGGATCTAAGGTTCCGTGAGGTGGTGTGTGGGGATAAAAGCTCAGTTAGGTAGCTTGGAGCCTGGTTGTTAAGAGCTCTATAGGTCAGGACTAAAACTTTAAACTGTATTCTAAATTCTACCGGGAGCCAGTGGAGGGACTGTAAAACTGGAGTGATGTGAGCTCGTCTGCTGGATTTGGTTAGGAGTCTGGCTGCTGCATTTTGGATGGCTTGAAGGCGTGAGAGGGAGGTTTTGCTGAGACCAGTAAAAAGAGTGTTACAGTAGTCTAAGCGTGATGACACAAAGGCATGGATGATTTTTTCCAGATCTGCAGTAGAAACCAGTTTACGGACTTTTGAAATGTTTCTCAGTTGAAAGAAACAAGAGCGGGAGACGGTTTTGACGTGTGAGTCTAAACTTAAAACTGGATCAAAAATAACTCCCAGGTTTCTAATGTTGGCCTCGGCTGATGGGCAAAAAGAGGCAATTTCTTGCTCGATTTTTGGCTGAAGTTCCGGGGGTGCAACGATCAGGGTCTCTGTCTTGTTAGCATTGAGGACAAGAAAGTTGCTGGACAGCCAGTTACTGATCTGGGTCAGGCAGAGTACAAGTGTGGCCAGCCTGTCCAACTGGTGTGGCATAAAGGACATATAGAGCTGAATATCATCAGCGTAGATGTGGTAGGAGATGTCTGGGAAAGACTGAATGATGCCAGCTAGGGGAAGAATATAGAATGCGAATAGTAGAGGCCCTAGAACTAAACCTTGTGGGACCCCGCATGTTAGAGAGGCAGTATCTGAAGAGAAGGTTTCGGACTTCACTGTGAATGTTCTGTTAGTGAGATAGGAAGAGAGCCAGTCTAGAGCAGAACCTGAAATCCCAGCCAGGGCCTTTAACCTGTTTAGTAGAACGTTGTGGTCTACAGTGTCAAATGCTGCACTGAGGTCAAGCAGGACCATGACAGAGCATTTCCCTGCATCAGCGGCCATTAGGAGGTTATTATGCACCCTTGCTAGGGCAGTCTCGGTTGAGTGCTGCTTCAGAAAGCCAGACTGGAAGGGGTCAGAGATCTTTGACTTAGAAAACCAGGATCTGAGTTGGGTTTCAACAACCTTCTCAAGTACTTTGCTGATGAAAGATAGCTTAGAAATGGGCCTAAAGTTACTGGTGGAGCCGGCGTCAAGGTTGGGTTTCTTTAAGAGAGGAGTCACTACTGCATTTTTAAAGTAAGATGGAACACAGCCTTGGCTCAGTGAGCTGTTGATTATAGTCAACAGAGATGGACTGATAGAGGCAAGGGACCCGACTACAACAGAGGGAGTTAAGATATCTGATGAGCATGATGAGAGTTTCATCTGACTGATTATTGAGGTTAAGTCATTTAGTGTAATTGGGGAGAAGGAGGTGAAGGACTCGGAGCACTGAGGGGCCTCCTCGCTGACGGGGGGAACTGGTGGAATGCTGGATCTCAGATTCAACACCTTGTTTGCAAAAAAGTGGAGAAATATGTTACAGTCATCAGCTGAAGAAAGCTGAGCCTGCTGCGGAGGAGAAGACACAATGCTGGAGATGGTATCAATGAGTTGGTAAGGAGCTCTACGTCATCAGAGGAAGGAGGTACAAAGTCAAAGAGGGAGGAGAAATTTAAAATGGTAGAACTGTTGATAATACGTCGTTGCTTAGCAGAGACTGGTAAAAGAGATTCAGAATTTAGGTTAATATGAAAAGAAACTGACTTATGGTCACTGAACACAACATAATTTATCTGCAGCTTATCAACAAGAAGTCCGTAGGAAAAGACCAGATCCAGGGTGTGGCCTGCTCTGTGAGTGGGACCAGACACGGGTTGATAGAAGTTAACAGAGTTCATCATGTTTAGGAACTCCCTGGTAGAGCTGTTAAATAGATCCTCAGCGTGGATGTTGAAATCTCCAACAATGATTATCCTGTCTAGTTTAATAGTTGAAGATAGGAGGTCCTGAAAGTCAGACAGGAAGGATGAAGTAGATCCAGGTGGGCAATAGACCAGAATTCCATAAACTGGTTGAACTCGACCAATTTTAATCATGATCATCTCGAATGAGCTGTAGGAGTTTGAGGATATAATTTGGCACGAAAAGTGTTTCTTAAAGATAACAGCTGTTCCTCCACCGCGGCCTGTGATTTGTGGAGCAGAGAAGAAAGAGCAGTCTTGAGGACAGAGTTCACGGAGATGAGTGACATCATTTTCGCGCTGCCACGACTCAGAAATCCACAAAAAATTAAAAATTTTGGTGCGGAACAGATCGTTGAGGATGTGAGACTTGTTGGCGATGGAGCGCGCGTTAATCAACATCATTTTCGTGGAGGAATCTGGCGATGTGTGTGCCGCGGGCTCCATAATAGTGGGCGGCTGGCGGGCTAAGCTACGTAGCGACTCCAGGCTACGCCCACAGAGGTTCTTTGTCTCCCATGCCCAGAGGCGGAGCTGGCCTAAATGGCGCCCTGTGCGAGATCCCCCGTGACGCCCCCCCACCCCCCCCCCACACACACACACACAGACACACACACACAAGAAAAAAAAATTACACCTAGAACTTTGTTTCAAATTGCGTGGAGTGTATTATATATAACAACGTTTGCTAACTGAATACAACATCCAGCCCCTGGCCACCTTCTCACCACTTGTCAAAGTTCTACTGAAATAGTGATGATGACAACACCTGCCATCGCCTTCATTCCTGGGAAATATGAAAGTAGTTGGCACCTTGGTAGGTCCTCCTCAAACTAGCTCTGTGCGTATGCTGTCGGTAATTGGTGATGGCCACTTGGCTGGGTCTGAAGAAAGAGGCTCATCATCACCTTCAATGGGACTCATTGGTTGATCGTTCAGACTTCTCTATTGACAGAAAACAGAAGCGTAACTCAATACATTGCTATGTGGACCATTTCACATATTCTATTAAAATACAATATGTGACATTCAGATTTCTCTAATGTTTGCAGGACACACACACACACACACACACACACACACACACACACACACACACACACACACACACACACACACACACTTGTGCAAAACTTACCTGACATATCTTGTTGGGGAGACGTGGCAGCTGGCTGTCCCTCATCAAGTTCACTTATGGGCCATTCCCATCTGTACCGGGTCGGCCCGGGCTGGGTAGCCCCAGTCGGCCCCAGCCTGGCCCGGTTGATTCCACACATCCTTGTCTTAAGCCCATGTGGGCTGATTCTACCCACCAATCAGAGGCTTGCTCTAATGGAAGGTGTGAATTTGCTGTCAGCAGTGGGTGTGTTGGCCCTGGTCGGCCTGAAGCAGACCCCCTCGAGAAGAGGGCTGAGGATGAGCCTTGGTTGGCCCGGAAAAATACCAGGCCACCCAGATATGTAAACAACCTATGCTACCCGGCCCGGGCCGACCCGGTACAGATGGGAATGGCCCAATAGACTGGTAGGTCTCTCTATTGACAGAAAATGGAAGCATAACTCACCACATTGCTATATGGAACAATTCCCATATTCTGTGAAAATACTATTTAAATGTCTATAGCAAAATGTTTGCTGGACACACACACGTGTGCAAAACCCACTTAAAGTATCTTCCTGGGGAGATGTGGTGCCAGCAGACTGTCCCTCCTCGAGTTCAAATACTGGCCTACTGGTATGAGCAGTGGAGGTAGATGGCTGTTCCTCAGTGGCAGCTGATGTCATCCCAAAATATCTGTGTAGGGCTCCTGATGTTGCATAAAACAAACAATACAATCTTCATGTCATGTCTGTTGCTTAAGCATTTTAATTAACATGTTACAATGAGCATTTACAGTTTTCAGCAGTGGTGGAAAGAATTCTGAAAATCTGTACTCAAGTACAAGTACTGTTCCATTGCTAAAATATTACTCATTTACAAGTAAAAGGACTGGTGTTAGAGAAATACTCAAGTAAAAGTACAAATTATTCATAAAAACCTCAGAGTATTATTTATTTTTAATGGCTGATGTCACCATCACTTCTCCAGACTGGGGCTGCCTGGAAATTGTGTGTTTTCCTTTACCAAAAGTTAAAACACCAACAATCTATTAATCATTAATAATTGATAAAATACAAAACAAGTGTTTTTCCCTCGTTTATTTGTCATTTTAAGTTTTTATTTCCTTATTCAGCAAATGTCTCCGGCACACAAAGAACTAAATGACCAGAGGAGCCACAACTATTGATTAAATATCCATGAATCCATTTTAACTGGTTAAATTCTTCAACTCTCCCACGCTGCTTCAAGGTCACTGTGAGTTAACATAGCCGTGGTGTGCTGTGCAGCACACTTAACGCAACACGATGACATCATCGACTTGTACAGTGCTGAAAGGTGAGACAGTCTCAACTTTCAGCTAAAAAAAGACCGCTCTAGCTATTATAGTTTTTATGTTATGGCAGTTTACTGCCATAACCGCTGCTGCTTCGTTTTTCATGGGGTAAATAATACGTAGCTCATTTCCCGAGTCCAAAAAGAAAGGCGAATGGCGCCGGCGCGAGACCTGCCGCCCGCTGTCAATGTATTTCAGCAAAATTCTCAAAGACTCATTTTAATTTGATAGCGTTTGGTTATCAGCCTTTCGGTTTTCCCACTCTTAGCTTTTCATAAAAGCTCATTTGACAAAGAAAAAGTTAGCGGTTGGAAGTAGTTCTAAATACATGCAACGTAAGAAGCTAGCAAAAGACATTTGAAGGGATCATCATAGCACCATGCAAAACGTTCAGATTAGAGAGGTTAGTTAATCAATAAGTTGGGGGACAGGCGGGAAAAATACCAACTAAATAATAAAGAGATGCATACCTGCATCTTTTCCTCGTTTCTCCTCCTCTTCTTTTCTTTTTTTCTGAAATTGGGCACCAGATGGCTTCGACCGCTTCTTCTCCATTATGTTTGTGAGCGGTGATATGTGAAACGGTACCTGTATCCCTCCATCATCACTCTCTGAGATCCCTCCGCCCCCCACCTGATGAAGGGCGCTATAGAGCGCACTACAGAGGCGCGGCGGACACAAGGGGGCGCAATAAAATCCCAATATAAACGCAAAAAATGACTTTGTTGTGCTTTTATTACAGAAATATTATTATTATCATCACTCATCACTATTATTATTATGAAGAACATGTGATTTCTATGTTTTGTTGATGGTTGATGGAAGAAAAAAAAAGAAAAAAAATAAAAAAAAAAAAAGAAATTAAATGCCGCCCCCTCCAGACTGCCGCCCTGTTCGGCCGCACATGTTGCACATATCAAGCTCCGCCACTGCCCACGCCTTCAGGTAGCATCCTGCATCAGGGGCTCTATTGAGCAGCGAGATCAGCCCAACTCTGTTTAGTTTCTGTTGGATCTGCCACAACACAGCCGCGGATCTTTCGAAGCTGCACAAAGAAGCCGGCTCTCTTCCCCCGTTTCCTCTTCCATGGCCTCCTGGGCAGCGGCAGGCCGACAGGTAACAGAGGGCCGAGACCTGGGTTGACGCCAGGTTCCAGAGGTGGTGGGAAAGCGGGTCCGGTATCGGAGTTCTGGAGGTTGATCATCGCGGACCTGATCAACAACAGTAAGTCTCGATCATATGTTAGCAGGGACTCCGCACCAGATAAAGAAGAAACAATAAAAAACACAAAATAACCAAAAAAGATCAGGAGCCTAGCAAACGCACAGCCACTCATTGGCACCATCTTGCTGTGTTTACCCTCTTTTCATACCCTCTTTTGTCACATTTTTGTTTTCCATTTCACCTGTAACTGTTCAAACTTTAAACCCAACAGGAAGAAAAAGAGTCAACAAGTATAAACCATGTAGGGTTGGGTTTGTTTTTGTCCTACAGAGTTTAAAGAAACCTTGCCAGTATTTTTTGTGCCAAGTCTCATTGCTTCAATTACTATAATTAATAGATCCGGGGTCACTGTTCACCGGTCAGTAATTATAGAGAGAGGCTTCAGAGCTGCTGAGGCAGATTCTGAGACAGAACTGTCCACTCTATCTTAGCTTTTATGGAAACGCAGAGCTCAGACAGTAATTTAGTGCTTGGTTTCTATGAAAGGTTACATCTATTCATATTACCATGAAAAACCCTCCCATAAGCAGTTAACTGTATCACATAGAAATACATACCTACAGTATGTTATTTTTTTATCAGCTTATTCACAGATGCCTCAGGGTGCGTCTGAACCCAACCCAGTTCTGTTAAATGTTTACATCAGTGTGTTTTAGCCTTTTGAATTGATGAAGTACTTTAAATAGTCAAGAAGTTCCCTAAGATGACTGAAATGCAAAATTAGAACAAATCTTAACACAGCTTTATTATTCTGATTGCAAAGTGAACGCATGCTGGGGTCTGTTAGTTCTGTGAAGACAAGTAAATCGAGCTTCGAAATCAGGTTTGTCTTGATTTGGCCATTAAATTTATAGAAAATCTTGTGAAGTAAAAGACGTTTAAAAATACCCTAACCTTCCATGAGTGTAAGAACAGAGTACCAGAGAACCCAGGTAGGAAAGTTACGTAAGAGCTACGTGGTGTCCCAGTCAAGTAACTTCAGAGATCTGCTGTGAGACCTCGATTCTGGCATGATACTGAGAATGTGTGTGTGTGTGTGTGTGTGTGTGTGTGTGTGTGTGTGTGTGTGTGTGTGTGTGTGTGTGTGTGTGTGTGTGTGTGTGTGTGTGTGTGTGTGTGTGTAGGTGGTGGGGAGTTCTCACTGGGCCCAAAAACTCAAATCTGAACCTGAATGACCTGATCTTAATTAGTTGGCTAAACTCTGACTCAGACATTGAAACACTTTAAACATTTTCAAAATGTTAAACAATTCTGCTTCAAATGAGGAGCTTTATTCATTAGATTGTTAATTAATCAGTAACAAGTCAATATCGTCTTTATGGATGGGGATTTTAAAACATTTGAATCTGTAAAACTGTGATGTAAATGCGCTGCTGTCAAAAAATTGACTGCACCTTATTTTTGTGGCTGTTCACATAAGTAAAAAAATAACAATTTTGGTGCACCACTGCAACAAGCTAAAAAGCTAGTGCCAGTACCACTGCCAGTAGTCCAGCTGGACACTTTAAGGCCAGACAGGTATGGATGTAAATTTATGACAATAGTAAACAAGAGGTTATGATATCAAGGCTGTGTGTAAACACACACCTAATACACATATGCATGCACCCACAGTTGAACCTGAACAAGTTCATAGAATGATCATTTGTGGACTTGTTCGTATTTTTTGTGAACGTGAATTGGACTTGCTCGTATTTTTCCAGAAGAACATTAAGGTGAGTTTGTTCATTCTGGTGTTTGTATTTGCGTTTATGAACGGACTTATAAACGGAGCTCTCTCCCCTTTCAAAGTCAGCAGATTTCCATGGAGCTAAAGCCGTGGCTACAAACATCCTATTAACCACTGACATTAGAAAGAGTGGACACTGCAAAAGTGGCCACCATAGGGAGCCCAAGTCTCCTCCCATTCCGGCCGGCTCATGGGTCCCCGGAAGAACAAAAAAATGAATGCAAGTCAACGCGGATAAAAATGCTATTTTCTAATCTGCTTTGCCTTAGGCCCTGGATCGCACATATGTTGTACTGCAATTTAAACTAATGATGGTGTTTCGACCATGCCAGTCACGTATTTTGATAAATATCAGCTTGTAAAAGTTCGTAATTAGCAAGACTACTAATCAGACGTCGGTACGTCGCACATATGTCTTCACCACATAATCTCCTCTCCCCTAGCGCAGCTGCTACTTACCACATGGCCAGGTGGTTCTTTGCTTCTGAAAGAAATATTTGAAATTAGCTGAATTTACAGCCATTTTCCCTCAGTTTTTCTCCATGTCTGGTTTTGTGATGTCACTTTGGTGAAGAGCATTTGTAGTCCTGGACTTTTTTTTACGCAAAACGTAAAATAGCGTTACCCCCATTCGAAAATAAAGGCTTTTTTGTTATCAAAATGTGTCTTTAAAATTTACGGACATCATATGTGAAATCCATGACACAAGCAGAATGAAAAAATGAAGTATTTAGCCCCACCGACTTGCATTCATTTTCTCTTTCTTCCGGGGACCCATGGTCCGGAAGTAGATGGGCGTTACTTGGTGACTTGCCGAATTGCTGCATTTCCACACTTCCCTGGGTCCTCCACTCATTCCTAACTTGTATATTTAGCGACAGAACACCACTGGCGCGAGAGGTTCTTCGCTCAGTGACATCAGAGAAGGAGAAATGGCCGGCTGCTACCACTTCAACTCTAGGACAAACTACCAGAATCCCAAAAAGAAAAACACCATTTGAAGTCACATTCATGATTGTATCTGTGTTCAAAACCTAGCTTGTATGGAGATTTGCTACAACAGATTTTAAATTCAAAGTTGTGGTTCACCAGTTTTTCATGCCAGTCTAAAATGAAAATGGCCTTCAACACTGATCTCCTGCATCAGCTTCTGATAGAAAATAGATGGTGAAACTCTAGGATTAGAAAAGTCTGACATATCTATGTCACACTGCCACTTAACAATCATAGACTCTCCCATCTTGACTCACAACGGGGAAGGCTGTTGTTGGTTTAGCATCCAGGAAACATCAGAGAATGTCTTGACTACTGTAAGCTAACCGCCAGCATTAGCAACTCCACCACATTGCAGAACTTCTCAAGGCTTATGTTGTTTGTGGAGATAAATCATCAACGTTGCAAATCAAAGTGGTAGAGTTGCATTGCTGTTAGCCAATACAAGGTGAGAAGTCCAAATATCAGGAAATAAAAGTACATAATTTGCAGTTTGAAGCTCAGCTCTTATACGTTTCACTTCTAGTTTCTGAAAACAGTGCACCAGAGCTTTGTTTCCCCAGAGTACAGCTTAGAAGGCATTCTTTCCTAGTAGAGACCACTGCAAATGTACTTTCAAACAGCACATTTTTTCCTCACGTTATTGAGAATGTACTGTAGGTGTTAAAGCTGAAGCTGGAAATGAGTGTAGACTGAATAATTGGCATCAACTGGAAAATGAGGGTAATAGCTTCCTGCCGCACATTGAAACAAGAAAAAACAAACTATGAACCAATTAATTTTAGATCATTTTTGGAACTATGTCCTTGGGCAAGACACTTAACCCCCGTTGCCTGCTGGTGATGGTCAGAGGCCCCTGTCCTCACCTCACTTCTGTCAGTGCTCCCGTCAGAGCTCCCCAGGACAGCTGTTCCACATCATAGTTCATCACCACCAGGGGGTGAATGTGTGTGTGAATGGGTGAATTACTGAGTGTGCTGTAAAGCATCTTAAGGGGTTCTAGATATATATCAAATACAGGCCATTTAACATTTACCATTTAGTCCAAAAAATGTAATGAACTATGAGCTAGTTTATTTTAAAATGCATGAGCTGAACTTTGAACTAGTTTTCTTTTAGAATAAATTTTTCCAACACTGCACCCTTCATCACAGATATCTATTTTTTGCTGTTTACCAAAGGTTGGATAGCAGGGGTAGCGTGCTCAGGAGGGAAACCAGGCGCTGACTAGTTCTTTTTTTAGACATTCCATGGTATAGCCAACCATGATTTCTTGAAGGGGTCTCCAAATGTACTGATAACCAGCAATGTTGATTGCAGAGGATAATGAGGTCATGATCATCATCAGGGTGACGGTGGCACAGGAGTTAAGAGCTTGCCCTGTAATCAGAATGCTCCAGGTTCGAGACCCACTCAGTCTATCGCTGTCAGTTGGGCAAGACACTTAACCGCCTTGCCTGCTGGTGGTGGTCGGAGGGACCGGTGGCACCAGTGCTCGGCAGCCTCGCCTCTGTCAGTGCGCCCCAGGGCAGCTGTGGCTACATCGTAGCTCATCCCCACCAGTGTGTGAATGGGTGAATGACTGATTGTGTTGTAAAGCGCCTTGGGGGTTTCCAGGACTCTAGAAGGTGCTATATCAGATACAGGCCATTCACCATGATCCATTGCACAGGGTGCTTTACAAACCCAACTAGAAGATGAGTTAACACAATATTGGATAAAAGAATTTTACAAGGACTGTACCTGAATTTCTTTGGGAAAAGAACAGGAACTAGAGTATTTGAAACCATAACTCATGCTGAGAACCCAATTATCTGACCACCAATGCTGATGCCAACTTGACCTGTCAGCTCTGCTTCATCATTTTCTTTTTGTCTTAATATTTTTACTTTTTGTCATCATTGTGTTTGTGATCTTGTTCTTGTATGTGATGCATAGACTGAGCAAGGGAGGATGATATGATGGCGACCTGTGATGCCATCTCACCTCACTAACAATCCCCTGACTTTACACATTTCAGAGTCACACTAGTTAATGAGGCGCTCTGCAGACTGACAGCCAGAATACTGACTCTGAAATGTGGGAACTGCCCATGGATCACTGGTATACAGCCCACAGAGACGGAGACATATAAAAACACTTTGATGTTAAAAAAAAAAATCAGCAAAAATCTACGGGAACAAAACACACCTTTAGTGTGGCGTTGTCATCAGACAGCTACAGTTATCAAGTCGTTTATTTTAAAATCACAACACAAAATCGAGTCTGAGCATCACATTCTCCATGTTTTCATGTTTAACCACTATTTAGGTTTATGAACTTATCTATGGCCCAAAAGAGACTGATGATTTATGAAGGCCTTTCTGTGCCAGCAGTAAATGTTTAAGTCTGCTCGGGTGATGCAGTTCCTCACGTTTCCGCCCTTGCATTTCAAACAAGTCAGCTCTGAACACACAAGGTTTTCATCTTGCTGTCCTGGAGTGCTGCTGATCCTCTCTGACTCTAAAAGATAATGCCAGCCAGGTTGAGCCATCCCTGCTGGCGTTTTGTTGCCATTTTCCATCATTTGAAGAACAGGAAACTCCTTTGAAGAGTGCAGCAAGGTAGAGGGCTGAAGAAAGAGAAAAGCACACCTTCATGGGAAAACCATATGAAAAGTTTAACCAGTCATTCGGCAGAATGTGGTGTGTGAGTGGTGAAACTTCTGGGTTTAAGATAATAGTAGGAATTCCGAGTTCATTAGCCCCATGTGGAGTTCTGCTGAAGGTTGAAGGTTTGTCAGCTTGCTGCAGCATCTACATTACTCACAGGCTGCATACACACTTTTATTTTACACGGCTAGTTAAAACCACATTTTCCTTTTAATGCAGCACTAAACCCAGACCTAGGACTCCTTCTTCCCTTATCACTGTGGTGTTTAAAAACCACCGATTTGTATCGAAGGTTTGCTGGTGATCCCACTGACAGACTGGTTCCACAGCTATTTGGGATGGTTCTTTGGTTTTCAACAACCAAGGTCCCATTTATTGGTTCCAAACTGAAGCCTAACACCAACTTATAGCTGGACAAGAGGTGGTGCTTGCTCAGAATCACTTTCTACCCCGCCTGTAAAGTTTATTTTTATATTACTACCAACTAAAATGAAATCACTCATTATGCAATGCCAGCCAGGAAATTATAACCTATATATACATACAAAAAATGGCTGTATATGGTTCAGAATACAAAAACAGATTTTTTTTATAAAAGTAGGAGTCAATAGACTCAGATGTGGAAAGGTTTAAGGGTTTTCTTTGACCAACGTGTGAAGAGGAAAGTCTCTCTCATCCTGCTGCACCATGACTTTATCACTCTCTCCTTTATCTCCTCAGTCAGATCTCAGCAGGAGGCCATCTTTTATGACCCTAGATAACTGATCTATATCCCATGAAAAGAGGCTGCAGAGTAAATGGTGTCCCTGCTCATTTACCAGGCAGCTGAGATCGATAGCAGCTGATCAAAGATGGAGATAAAGCAGGACTGGTCAGTCTCTACAAACCCTTTAAGTCTACTCAAGGTCACCTCATTAATGCAAGACTTCACAATGTAGTATTATTTAGGGGTTCCTGCTAAAATTGCAAGAATGTTCATGTTGCTTAAAATGATCACAGTGACTATTTGCTATTTATCCCAAACGGGTGTTAACAGATAAAATGTGCCCTGCAGTTCAAACCATCTGTGCTTGGAGTGTGTGTCATGCAGCCCAGGGTGGAAACTAGATGTCGTTGCATAACTTTGCTTGGTCTCCGTAGAATTACCTTAAAAACAAACCTGTGTGTGTGTGTGTGCGTGCGTGTGTGTGTGTGTGTGTGTGTGTGTGTGTGTGTGCGCGCGCGTGTGCGTGCGTGTGTGTGTGTGTGTGTTTAGTAGTCATTACATTAAATGGATTGCAAAGCATTCCAGAGAGCTTTTCCTCTTAAAAGCCTGAGTGTTGTGCTTGTTTTATGGTTCTGTGTGAGGGTTTGATGAGCATGCAGGGAAGTGAACTGATCCTCACTGCAAAAAGCAACACAGCTTCTTTCATGAAGCAGATCAGAAGTTGGATGGAAATGTAAAAGGCTCATCGTCTCAGAGGTGCTGCTTTTTGTCAAACAAACGCTCGTCTGGTGAAGTTACCAGCTTCTCTTTTCATGCACTAACAGGCGTTGTTCAGGGGACGGAACAGAACCGCTTAGCAACCTTTGTAAATACCAGGAGCTTGTTTGTGCTGGTATTTTTACCCTTTAACTTCCATTCTGATCCTGCCACATTTAAATCGATAAATGAGGACTACATGATAAACCATACGATTAAATTAAACTGAAATTTTTAAATACATTAATGTATTTATATGTGTGTATAGAGAGTGGTTACACATATGTCACATGCTTTACCTCAAGCGTATGGTCAATTAGGCGGGTGTTTCTACCATCACCCTAAACTATGATTGGTCAGCTACAAAACTCAGTGTTAACCAACCAGCTTCCAAGCTTCCTTAGGCCCTTTCACACAGTTAGGTTATTGCCTGGCAGCTCATGACAAAACGACTTCCTGCCAGGAAATATCCAGTGAACTAAAGCTAATTTAATTCAGTCAGTGGTGCACATTTACTTTTTGAGGCACAAACTGGGACTCTTTTTTGCTTTCAAGCATGTTTGTTTGTGACATAGCAAATCCGTCTGTAATTGCCAAAAGAAATATTCACTGTTGCACTGCAAAGACTTTCACCGGTAGAGGGTAGGGTTAGGGTTACATTTGAACGCATCTCCAAAGTGTGTTTTTCTATTAAAAACTCAGATTTCAACAAAAATGTTTAATGCTTCCATCTGTCATAATTAATTAACATTTTAACAGGTATTTTAATCATTTAGAAGGGATCAACTCAGTCCTTATACTAACAATTTTTCATTTGTTTCCCTTCTTACCAGTTCTTGTTACAGTCAACACCGTATCTACACCATATTAGGTGGAGAAATGAAAGGAAGTGCTTTTGCAAAACAAATAAGAGAAAATCCATGGAGTGGCACAGCGTAGCTGAAGCCGTCAATGCTGTGAGTTCTTCAGAGAGATCTGTGGCAGATATAAAAAAAATGGTCCAATAGGGATTTGATCCCCAGACTCCCAGATGAGAGTCGCACACGCTAACCAGTCACCCAAACAGAGATCTCCCTTGTTCAAGTAGCCAGGGCGCATGATCAATCGGGTAACAGTGACAGGACACACACACTGTCACAGACGCATGACATTCTGTCTCAATCTGTCCCCCTGCTGATATTCACCATTCTGTATTCTGCACTTCAGTATGGGGGGGGGGGGGGGGGGGGGGGGGGGGGGGGGCTTGTTCTGTGTGTACAGGAAGTGGTACAAGTGATAATGCTGCAGGATTTCATAATTGTACCTTCTCAGCAGCAGCACTGCAGGTGCTCTCCATGTCCAACATGTGTGTAAGCCAGGTCCTTAGTCAACTTAAAGTTACGCGCATTTTCCCGCTACATTTTCTTTTATAAATCCCAAAGTTTGCGTGGAAAGTTGCTTATGCTGTTTTCTGACCCCGTTTTGTGCGTAAGCAAGCTTTATAAATGAGGCCCCTGAACACCACACTGACCTGGACAAGGTTCAAGAGAATATAAATAACTTAAATATAAAAAAATATTTAAACCCTAACCCCACATCATGATTTTGCTCTCTGTACACAGGTATACTGATTCATATTTCCAGGGATCAAAAAAAGGGAAACTCCTTAAGTTTTAGGCTCCAGTTCAGTTTAAATAATCTCTTTGTTTGGGTGCTGAACACAGGCACTATCTGAGTCTCTGATCCAAGATTTAAAGATACTATATCATGCTATTTTACACCTTATAGAGCAATGATAAGCTCTATAAAATATTACTGTTGGCACTTTCTTTTTTTTTTTCTTTTTTTTTTTTTTTTACCGTGTCCTGTCTGGCTGTGAAGCAAGCAGAATTGATGTCTGAATGCTGGTGACAAGCCTTACAGATTTACTCTCATGTGGAGCATCAAAGCGTTTGCTTTTAATGTCACGTCTGATACTTAAAACTTTATTGTTATTGTTGTTGAATGCTTTGTAATTCCAACCAGACACGGAGACAGAGGTGAAAGAGAAAGGAAAAGAAAAGGTGGGGAGAGGGGGGGGGGGTCCACAAAAATAAACAATGAACAAGAGTCTGCTTCTAGACCTGCAGAAAAAGACAAAAAAAAGCAAAAGGACAAAAAAAAAGGGACACAACAACAATACAACAAGATCTAGCTATCACTGCGTCAACTTGATGAAAAAATATATAATCAATATTACTTAACTGAAGAATCACGATAATAAATCACAGTGCATTAAGTGCCCACCATAGTCTTAAGACCTGTGTTTAACGTGTCCAAGCCCATACTTTTGAGAGCACCATGTGAGCACCTGTGTGTGTACATGCACTTGTTTATTTAAGGTTTCTCTATAGGAGCGTCCAACACAGAGTGTGAGGGACCACAGATCCGCCCCCCAAAGATGTGCAGGAAACGGGGGGAGCTCCAAGTCCCAGAGATCCAGGCGCTGCCCCAGAACACAGAAACCCCAAGGAGACTGCAACCAGAAATCCCCCTGCCCCCCTCGAGAGGCACAGAGGATCGCCCCGGGGGGGCGACAACCAGCAACCGGCAGAGTCCCGGGAGATATCAGCGGCAAGCCCACAGGCCCGCCCGCAGCCTCCCACCCCCTAGCCGGCCGAGCCCGGGACCCAGCAACCCGGGACCCAGGGGCGACCACCCCCGCTGGAGACCCAGCAGAGCCCAGGGACCCAGACCCCACCAGCCAGCCACCGGGATCTATCAGGCAGATGCCAAAATCTTAAACCCCCAGACCCGGTTGCCACGAACACTCAGGCAGACCACGGCACAACCTCTCACACCAGGTGTGGCAAGGGGAGGGGGATAAAGATCTATATCATCAAGAGAAGGTTCCAGGAGAGGGGAGGAGTCAAAGGCCCCACCTGACATATACAGTCATACACAAACATAGTCACACACTCCCTTCCTCATGCTCACACATGCACATACAACCCAAGACTTACAAAAATGCACGCCGGACACCCACTCATGCTCCCCATACACACCCTATTCACTCTTGTCCGGGTACTGCTGCACATTGGGTACAACCATCACCGGTAACCAGAGTTTGACCCTTTCTGCTAGGGTGCTGATGAGCAGGCTCCCCCGCCCAACGCTGAGCACAGCAACCCACCACCCCAGACCCCAACCAGACGGCCAGATACCCCTCCTAGCCTCCAGCCCCAGGAAGCCTAGCAACAACAGAGGTGGCAAAGACCCCTAGTCTCCCTCCGCCTGCTCCAATATAGTGTTGTGTAATCATGAGGTGTATTCCATGGCTGTGGTGAGTGGGCAGTGCGGGCATCATCCGGCCTATGCGCGCTGATGCCACCGCACCACCCCACTCACACCTTCAGCCATCAGTGTCTAAGTGCGGTTTGAAATTGGAAGTGGGCACTGGCACCCGGGAGGAGGCTGAAATATCCCCCTGCCAAATGCTGTTGAATGTGCTCACTCCCAAGGCCCTAAGTGTGTGTTTATGTGGAATGTCGTCAGTGGAAGCGTATAAGGTGCAAATAAAATTGGGGGGCAGGTTGCCACAGGAATACGGAAATGGGGTCCATACCCTGACTTGCCCACCCCCCAAAGTCCTATGTGTATGTTTGTGTGATTATGTGAGGGAGCAGGAGGAGAGAAGTATGCGGGATGGGGAGGAATGGCTGGTTGGGCTTAGCCCTCCAGGGAGCCAGCTCCCCTACTGGCCCCAATAGGCACCTCTGTTGTCAAAATGCCACCCAGGGCATGGAGACCCCAGCCCATCCTGCCAGAGCCCAAAGCAGCAGCATTACAGAGCCTCATGGAGTCTGAGGGCACCAACCCAGCCCCACCCCAGCAGAATATCTATGCCCGTCCCTGCATTTGCACAACTTCCAGAATATATAAGACATAGGACATCCAGGTAAAGTTGGGTCCTCCCCCTCCTGGACCTCCCGCTCCCCTGTGATGGAACGGCAGAGGAGCCAAGGTCTACCTGAGGCCCCCGAACCCAGGCCAGGCACTGCTGCATGTTCCTGCCTTCTTCCCGGCAGCATACATGTCAGGACCCGACCCCCAAGCCCCCCCCCCCCCCCCCCCCCCCCCGATCCCCACACGGGGCCGGCCACCCCCAAACCCCGAGCCCCCAGGCCCCCACCCAGACCGGCCCAGGGGCATTGCAGCCGCCAGGCAGTGACCCATGGCCGCCGCCAAGATCCCCATGGGGCCCCACTCACAACCGCCAGTAGTCCACCCCCCGAGGCAACCCAAGCACCTCCAGAGGGGGGCAACGGCCCTCCAGTCCCAGACACCCCCAGTGAACCCACCCCCAGGGAACATCCGGATACTTTAAACTCAGACCCCACACCCCCCCACCCACACCATCCCGCAGGACAACATCAACGGCCCCCCACCCTCGCTATGTGATGGAACCGATCAAAGGAGCTCAGAGAGATTCATCTGAAGTGGAAGCAGAGGCTATATCAAGTGCAATATGATCTAACAAAAGATTTCTATACTGGTTAATGCAGAGAGTTTCTCTATTTGTCCAATTCAAGAGGATAGTTTTCTTAGCGATGCATATGGCAATCAGAACCACGTGAACCAAAGATGTTTCAATCGGGACATCGTCCAGGTTTCCCAGTAAACAAAGAGAGGGGGAAGTTGGAATATGACATTTCAGACATTTTGACAGATCCTCACATACTCTACCCCAAAATTCCTGGACAGGTGGGCAGGACCACAGTGCATGAATGTAATTGACAGGAATGTTGTTTGTGCAGTATGTACAGGTGTCAGACGACACAAACCCCATCTTGAACTTCCGATGACCTGTATAGTGTACTCTGTGTAGAATTTTGTACTGAATTAATTGTAAATTGGGGTGTCTGATCATTTTAAAAGTTTTTAAACAAGTTTGGGACCAGAAACCCTGGTCAAAGCTAACTGATAGATCCACCTCCCATTTTTCAATAGGGATTGCAATTTTATCGTCTGTTTGGACAGTGTCTTATATACTTTAGACAGTAGTTTGGGGGGTTTGAGATTATAAAAGTCTAATACCCTTGGTGGTGTTTGTAATTCTATTTTATTGAGCTTAAATTTTTGTTTGACTACAGATTTAATTTGGTGATTTTCTAAAAAGCTATTCTTATCCATTCCAAATTGGGAGACTATTTGATTAAATCTGATGAAGTCCAATCCTTCAGGATTCCTTTATTTTTCCAGTCCGGAAGGTTCATCATTTTGTTGTTTTGCAAAATGTCAAGATTATTCCAGATAGGTGTGCGTCTGCATGGTACTAGTGAAGACTCGGTCATTTTAAGATACTCCCACCATGCTGTCAGAGAGGTGCTGATACTAATACTTTTGAAGCTTTCATGTTTTCTTATGCTTAAGCTAATAAATGGTAAGTCTGAAAGCTCTATCGTATTGCAAAGTGTCTGTTCTATATCTAACCAGGACTCATCTAGTGGGTTATCTTGCAACCATCTTGGTATATATTGCAGCCTGTTGGCTAAGAAATAATAATAAAAGTTGGGTAAATCCAGTCCTCCTCTGTCTTTGGTCTTCTGAAGCGTTTTTAAGCTAATTCGTGGAGGTTTATCCTGCCAAAGGAATTTAGTAATTGAGGAGTCCAGAGATTTAAACCAGTCAGCTGGTGGTTTGTTTGGGATCATCGAGAATAAGTAATTTATTCTGGGTCAGACCATCATTTTAATTGTAGCAACTCGCCCCATGAGTGATATTGGTAAGGATTTCCATCTTGCAAGATCATCTTCCACTTTCCTTAAAAGTGGGGTGTAGTTTAGTTTGGTTAGATCTGCTAACTTGGGAGAGATATTAATTCCCAGGTATGTGATATTCCCTGACTCCAGTTGTGTATTAAGCAAATTGACAAATGAGAAATTAATTGGTAGAACTGTGGATTTTAACCAGAGTAATCTGAAACTCTTGAAAAAGAGTTTATCAGTTCTATTGCTTGGGAGAGAGAGGATTGAGAATTCTGGAGAAAGAGTAAAACATCATCTGCATAAAGGCTGATCTTATGTTCTATTTTCTTACACTTTATCCCTTTAATATCTGTTGTTTGCCTAATTGCTGCTGCTGGTGGTTCGATAAAGATAGCAAATAGTGAGGGGGAGAGTGGGCATCCCTGCCTGGTCCCCCTCTGAAGACAGAAGCTAGCTGATATTTGGTCGTTCGTCCTGACACTTGCTGTTGGTGAACTGTTTAATGTTTGTAGCCAGTTTATGAAGAAGTTCCCAAAGCCAAATTTATGTAAAGTTGCAAATAAGAACTTCCAGTTAACTCTATCAAAAGCTTTTTCTGCATCTAGAGATAATATACTAGTTTCTATGTTTCTACTGTAAGAGAAATCTATCAAATTAAGTAATCTATGTGAGTTTGTGGATGACTGTCTACCCTTGATGAAACCAGTTTGGTCAGGGTGTATTATGAAGGGGGTTACCGTCTCTAATCTTTTGGCCAGGGCTTTACAAATTATTTTGAGATCAACATTAATAAGAGACATTGGGCGATAGCTGGTTGGAAATGCTGGGTCTTTGCCTGGTTTTAACAAGAGACTAATATTGGCTGAATTCATGTTTGGCTGTAATCTGCCGCTCTCTTCGATTTCCCTCACCATTCTGAAAAATGTTGGAGCCAGAATGATCCAGAATTCTTTGTAGAATTCTACTGGGAACCCGTCTGGACCTAGAGCTTTCCTATTAGTTAAGGGCTTCCTGGAGCTCCACTGATGTTAGTGGCGAGTCCAGGACTGTAGCTTGGCTGTCTGATAATTTACAGGGTGTTTCCTATCAAGGAACTCATTGATCTCATTATCTGATGGGTTTATCTGTGGTGAGTACAAAGTTTGGTAAAAGTCTCTGAAGGTGTTGTTTATTCTTTCAGGGTCATTAACTATATTCCCGGTTGAGTCTTTAACAGCAGATATGGTAGTTTTCTCTTTATTTATTTTTAATTGGCTAGCTAAGAATTTACCTGATTTATTACTTTGTTCGAAGTTTTCTATTCGTAGTCTTTGTGCTAAAAATTGTGTCTTTTTGTCAATAATTCCATGAAGTTCTAATTTAGCTTTACATAATTTGCTCATTGACTCTTCTTCTGTGGATGCCTCTAAAGACTTGATGATTTCCTCTAACTCCTGAATACGTTTGTTTTCTGTTTTTTTTCCTATGTGATGAGAAAGAGATTATTTTACCTCTCATCACTGCCTTTCCTGCCTCCCAAAGAATAGGTGCTGATGTTCCAGGCAGGTCATTATGTTCTAAATATAAAGCCCACTCCTTTTTTAAAAAATCAATAAAACCTTCGTCTTTAAGCAGTGATGTATTAAACCTCCAGTTTTTGCTTGGTGGGATTGTCTTCTTATTTACCCGAGTTAAAGAAACCGGAGCATGGTCGCTGACAACTATGGGGTGTATCTTAGTGTCTGAAATGTCAGCCAACAATGAGCTGCTGACTAGAAAATAATCCAAACGTGAGTGAGAGTGATGGACGTGCGAAAAAAAGTATACTTTCTACGGTTAGGATGAAGAGATCGCCATGCATCACAAAGCCCATAATCACTCATGTACTGTTTAACTATGTTAGTGGATTGCCAATTGCGCTGAGTCCCAGCTGTACTGAGCCTGTCTGTTAAGAAATTCATCCAAAAATTAAAATC
Source organism: Nothobranchius furzeri (assembly GCF_043380555.1). NCBI lineage: Eukaryota > Metazoa > Chordata > Actinopteri > Cyprinodontiformes > Nothobranchiidae > Nothobranchius > Nothobranchius furzeri. The sequence continues at coordinate 51,208,156 of NC_091744.1, read as the reverse complement.
ACCTCCAAGTATAAGTGGACAGTCCAAGTGTTCGGAGAGCACAGAGAAAAAATTATGAAAGAATGGAGGGTCATCAATATTTGGACAGTATATGCTGACGATACATAAGCGTTGGTTCTGTACAGATATTTTTAACATTATAAATCTACCCTCTGGATCAGTGACTGTGTCCAATACTGTGAAATTGATGTTTTTGTGTATTAAAATAGCTACACCTCTTTGCCTAGAGTTATAGCAGGCAGAGAACATGCTGGGAAACTCAGGTGTCTTAAGTTCATCTGCGGATGTGGCAGATCTATGAGTCTCTTGTAACAATATTATGTCTGCTTGCACTCTCTTTAACTGATCAAAATTTTTTAATCTCTTCTCTCTAGAGCCAGCCCCATGTACGTTCCATGACACAAACCTTAGTGCACCCATAGATGTGTGTGTGAGTAGCTAAAATATGACGCCTTCATGTGAATAAGATGGAATAAGTATATAAATGTATAAATAGTATGTTAATAAATAATAGAAAAGTAAATAATAATAATAAAGATCCAACAGTGTTTGTGGTTGTATTATTTGATGCATAAATTATGATATTGTGCTGTGAATTTAATATATCTATGTGTGTGTGTGTGTGTGTGTGTGTGTGTGTGTGTGTGTGCGCGCGTGTGTGTGCGCATGTGTGTGTGTGTGCGTGTGCGTGTGCGTGTCGAGCCTGACGCAGTGTTGGAAAGTTGTGTGGTTGTGCCATACAGGTGTAAAGGTACAGAAGCAGGTAAAGAGGAAGGGAAAGTACAGATACAGGTTAAAAAAGAAGAAAGAACTAAAAAGAAGAGGTGATGGGGTGTAAGGTGGTGATGAACAGGTGATCTTATCATGTAGAAAACGGATTTAGCAGCTGTTTAATCCTGACGTGATCAAACCCAGTGAATCCTGATAAGAATAGTAAATGTCTGACCTAATGTTGGGCTAATACAGCCAGTCAGTCACTCCTCGCTCCTTGTAAAGTTTATTGTCCACATAAAGCTTATCCACCGAGATGACAGCCCTCTTCCCATCCTGGATAAACTTTTTACGCATCTGAAAGAGGACTCTGCGCCGATCCAGAATTTCCTTCAGGAACTGATCATTCACGCTGAAATCTTTCCCTTTGAGCTCTCTTCCGTGACTTTTAACAAGATCCTTCTGCTTAAAATGTTCAAATTTAGCCACGATGGGACGAGGTCTTCTGCTGTCCACTCATCTAGCTCCAAGGCGATGTACCCGGTGAAATGTGATCTTTTGTACCGTTTCTTCGGGTATCTTCATTTCGGTCTGGAGAAAGTTCTTGATTGTATGCTCGCAGTTCTCCGCCCCTCCCGTCTGCTCTGGCAGACCTGCGAACACCAGATTATCCCTCATGCTACGGGCCTGAAGGTCCAAAACCGTTTCCTTCAGAGTTTTGTTGTCCTGGGTGATCCGCGTCATTCCCTCTTCCATGGAAGAAACGGACTCCCGCAGAGACGCGTTCTCAGCAGCGAGCCACTCAACCTGTTCCTGACTGAACTCCAGAGATGTTCGCAGGTTCTGAAACTCCTGGTGAAGAACCTCGAGCAGATGAAGTTGCCCCTCAAATCCCAGAAGCCGTTTATCTATAGAATCTAATAATTCTAATACGTCCTTCCGGGGAGATGAGGCCTCAGGCGAGTCCTGAGGACGGCTCCTCTTGGTCCCAGCAGGTGTTTCAGCCTCAGCTGCTGATTTCTTCGGACCCATGACGAATAACTCAAAAACTTCGTCAATATAATTTAGTAAACTTTCTGAATTTTCTTCACTTACCTCCAGATTGAGTGAGTTATACTTACCAGATTATTTTTTGCATTGTCAGTAAATAAATTAGGCGAAAATGTGTCTTAATTGTTTGTGGATGTTTGTTAACGAGCTGCATTCAGCTTCAAACGCTGCCGTGTATACGGTGAACGGCCGTCAGCGCATGCTCACCCCTACTGTTGGCACTTTCAAAATGTTTTTTTTTTTTCAGAAAAGTAAGTTACGTTTGTAAACCATTCCTTCGCTCACTTATTTGAGTCCAGGTCATGGGGTAGCAGCTTCAGCTTCAGCAGACCGTTTGCTGTGTCCCAACCAACTATTTTCTTTAATTTTTTCCCCTTATGATAAATGACCTCCTCTTCTTATTCTTGCACACAAAGACAAAGGTCTGTCTACTACCAAACCAAATATTTATGGTGAACTTCTTTGGATTACCATTATGAAAAAACCTTTTCTATTCAAGACATCGTGAACCATAAATGTCAAGCTGAGAAATGACTGTCCCACCACAGAAAAAAGTTACTGTGCTCTAACTGGTTGCCCTCTCAGCTGGTATAATGTGTCACAGCTGGAAGAAAACAGCACTTTACATAGAAAGAATTCTAAAGCATGTCAAAAAAGAAAAATGTTAATGTTAGCTGTGGAGCATGCAGAGTCAGCCCCCATTACTTTTTGGTTGATACAGTGGGGGAGGTCCTGCAGTATGGCACAGGAAGCTGTGACCTTTCATGGAAACCCAGGCACTAAATCACTGTCTGAGCTGCAGCGGTTCCATGTGGGCTAAGATAAAGTGGACAGCTCTATCTGGGGATCTGCCTCAGTGACTCCTGAGACCTATCTCATTAATTGCTGGGGCAGCAGATGCAGGGGCAGTCACCTTTGGTTAGAATAATCTAGATTTCCAGTTTAACAAAAGAGCTGACAAAACACAATCTGTGACAGAAATGTCTTGCCTACAAAAAGTTGGGTTGAGGAGCCAGTTTCAAGAAATTATCACTTTTTAAAGCCTGAAGAATAAATACACTTTATGAACATAATCAAGCAGAATGGAGCATGAATAGAATAGAATAGAATAGAATAGAATAGAATAATCCTTTAATAGTCCCACAAGGGGAAATTTGGTTGTGTCAGCAGCAACATCACACATATACAAACAATGCAGGACACAGAACAGAAGCACAGTTATTACATATTTACATCATGGACAATAGTTACCAGAGCAGAGTACAATACAGTTGTTTATATAAGCGCACACATAATGTGTAAGCATAGCAGGATACTGAAGATGTTAAAAAAGTTTTAAAAGTTTAAGATGATTAAAAGAGTGCAGATTGTTTATTTTTTACCCGTTCATTAAAAAGTAGACATGTAGCCTTCAATAAATTATTGCATGTATAAGCTGAGAAAAAGTAATGTGTAAGTTATAATTGTAGAAGTTATTACAGCACTGATGCCGACAACTGTTTTTTTTGGGAGCAGTTCTGATTGTACAGTCTAACAGCTGCAGGGAGGAAGGACCTTCGGAAACGCTCCTTCATGCATCTAGGATGCAGCAGTCTGTCACTAAAGGAGCTCTGCAGTTCAGCAACATTTACATGCATGGGGTGGGAGACTCTGTCCATCAGAGATGTTATTTTGGCCAGAGACCTTCTGTCTCCCACCACCTGCACTGGGTCTAGGGTGCATCCTAGAACAGAGCTGGCCTTCCTGATGAGTTTATCCAACCTCTTCCTCTCAGCTGCCAATAAACTGCTGCTCCAACATACCACGCTGTAAAAAATGACAGATGCTACCACAGAGTCATAGAAGCTCTTTAAAAGCGCTCCCTGTACCCCAAATGACCTCAGCCGCCTCAGCAGGTAGAGTCTGCTCTGACCCTTCCTATAAAGAGCATCCGTGTTGTGGCTCCAGTCCAGTTTATTATTCAGGTGAACACCCAGGTACCTATAAGAGTCCACTATCTCAATGCCCACTCCCTGGATGTTCACCGGTGTCACTGTGGTGGGTCTGCGTCTCCTGAAATCCACCACCAACTCCTTGGTTTTCCCGGCGTTGATCAGCAGGTGGTTCTGCTGACACCAGTCCACAAAGTCCAGAGTCCCCTGTCTGTACTCTGAGTCATCCTCACCTGTGATGAGGCCAACTATGGCAGAGTCGTCAGAGAACTTCTGTAGGTGGCAGCGTGGGGAGCTGATGGAGAAGTCAGCAGTGTAGAGGGTGAAGAGGAACGGTGCCAGCACAGTTCCCTGTGGGGCCCCCGTACTGCAGACCAGCGTGTCAGAGACACAGCCCTGTGACCTCACATACTGTGGTCGTTCTGTGAGGTAGTCCAGTATCCACTGAGACATGTGGTGGTCCACTCCCGATAACTCCAACTTAGCATTGTTCCCATCAGGACCATTTAATGGAAATGTTCAATTGTTAGAAAAGAGTTGCAGGAAAACTACCCACAACACTCTGAAAGTGATAAATGATTGTCCTATAAACACAGCAATGGAACTAGTAATTATAAACCATAGGCATAGATATTATTGGACATAGCCATTTATATTTCTCTCATTTCTCTAAATGAATCAAAATGGTCATTTCCCATCACCGCCACATTAGTCATATCATACATCTCGTCAAGCCCAGACAATCCAAAAAAGGAGAAAAGATGTGGAGCTGAGGGTGGGGCTGTTACTGTGGGAGCAAATGAACCAGCAAGCTAACTGAGCTAAACCAAGAAGCTGTTGACCTGCGCAGCCGCCTGGCTTCCGTGCAAAGCTGCAGTCATGCTGATCACCTGTGGAGCTCTAATTTGGACTGTTGAAACCTAAGCAGAGCCTCAGACTGCTGCAATCGGAGCTGGACACCCTGACCACTTACCTCATGCTCTGCCATGGTTGGAGATCAGCAGGACATTAGCTACATGCTAACTTGAAGCTAACAGAGTTTTTCCAGGTGTTTTAGCAAGAAAAAGACGGTTGGATGACTCCCAAATGAAGGCACCTCCGGCCTGCTGGGTAACAAAACTAGAGCTAGGAAAGCTGACTGAGGCTTTGCTGGTCCACTGTGATCAAAGAAATGCAAGGTCGTCTTTGTCGACACTCCCATCTTTGACCAGGCAGTGTTATGTTAAACATAAAGCATTTTCCCCCATTCACCAGTGAACATTTAGCTCGGCTGTCGGCGAGAAAAACGTGGCTTTTAGTGAGAGAAACGCAGTTCAGTGACTCAGAAGTGAAACAGCATCAACTCAAAAGCTGTGATGTTTCTATGGTCTCCCTCAGAGCTTCACCAGCGACCAGCATGACTACACCCTCGCATGACAGCTGGGCGGCCTCTTGTCTTGGTTGACCCGGGAAATGGGAACAGCCGGCCATGGACGTAGTTTTGGCTTAAAGGGACTTTACGGAGTTTTGAATTGTCATGCTCGCGATTGCACCCTCAGGCCAAAAGCGTAATGGTAGCTTTATTAGTAGGCTCCTGCACGAGGCGCGCATGCTGTACATGCACACTCCTTAACAAAAATAACAGCTGAGACAGTCCCTTGTGTGTGTGTGTGTGTGTGTGTGTGTGTGTGTGTGTGTGTGTGTGTGTGTGTGTGTGTGTGTGTGTGTGAGTGTGAGAGTGTGTGTGTGTGTGTGTGTGTGTGTGAGTGTGTGTGTGGCCCGGAGGACAGAGGACAGGAGAACGCGCAGCTAATTAATTAAATAATTTGGTTCTGTATGTTTCTCTTCAGCACAGCCGACAAAGGTTTATGATGGGTCAGTCCTCCTGCATGCTCAGATCATTCCCTTCCCTTGCTTGAAAAATTGTTCCAAAATGAAAGTTGAACCCACATCTTTTTTATCTGTGAATTCAATGCCGTTCGGCGAGTCTCAAATAAAAATTTGGGCATCTTACTGTAAAAAAAATATACCATTAATGTAAAAAAGAAACTCTAAATTAAAGCTGCAAGCAGCGTCGTTCGGCCCTCGCAGCGAAGCTGCTCGCCCTCCTTCAGCACCCCCTCCGCTCCATCCCCGACGCTCTCCAAACCCGGCTCCGCGCTTCTCCATCCTGGCCGGCAGCCGAGGGCATCAGGGCATGCCTGTCGGAACAGAAAGTCAGCCACCCCAACACCGGAAACCGTGAAAGGCCTCCTCGTCCACACCTCACCCTGACTCAGCATCCCTTCTGAGCCCACCATTACATGTCTCACCCCTAGGAGATACTCTATCTTTACCACACTGGTGATGTGATGTTCAGTCTCGGGCAAATCGGAGGCTGTTTGTGGAAGTTACAGTCAAACGTAAGGTCACAGCGTCACGCCAGAAATCGCCATGGCATCAAAGCCCCTCACTTTCTGAAAAGCTATCAGATCTGAATGGTCATTACAACATCATGAAGACAGTGCATGACCTTAGTGTCATCTTGACTAAATTAGAGGGGACAAATATGGGCAGTTCACCATAAAACAATAGACTTCCTTTAGTCAGGGGGCGGGGCTTAGGTGATGTCAGCTGTCCACATTGTCACTGTCTTCAGATGTGGTCAGTGATCACACAGACAAAGTATGAAATTGATCTGATCATGCACATGGGAGTTATTAAGTCAAATAAAGTAATGGCGACTGGTCAAAGTTTGAGGCTTAGCCACGCCCATACCTTTATACTTATTTAAAATCCGACGGTTGAATTTTTTCCTCTATGTCTTAAGAGTATATAGCAGGAGTTTGAAGGTGATCGGTGGAAAGGGCGAGGAGATATCATTCTCCTTATAACGTGTGCGAAAACCACTTAATTGAGTAATTGCACCAAAATGGCCGACCTCCTGTGCGACATTGCGCTTGGCTCCAAGAGACTTTTTTGTAGGTCCTGAGACACTACATTAGTGTGCCAAATTTTGTGATCCTCAGTCAAAGCATGGCTTGGGGCTGACTGTTTTAATGGTCCTAGGGGGCACTGTTTTGGAAAATAGGCCACGCCCACAAACTTCAGCTGTCCAATTATATTAGGGGTCAGAGTAGGATCACTCATCAGAAATTGTGTGGCAATGTCACAATGATTGAAGAAATGAGAGACAAACGTATTTCCATGGCGTGATGGCGAATTTCGCCATGCTCCCAAAGCCCCGCCTTTATTCGAAACCTGCCAGTACTATAGACCTAGTGACCTCAACTTGTCTGCTGCTATTTGCCACTGTTTGGTGGTGATTGGATAAAAGGAGTCCAATAGGGAACTGTGAAAAAAAGAGTGGCGTGGCGACAAGTCAGAGTTTGAGGCTTAGCCACGCCCACACCTTTATACTTATTTAAAATCCGACGGTTGAATTTTTTCATCTATGTCTTAAGAGTATATAGCAGAAGTGTGAAGGCGATTGGTGAAAAGGGCGACGGAGCATCACTCTCCAAACAACGTGTGCGAAAACCACTAAATCACGCACTTGGACCAAAATGGCCGACTTCCTGTGCGACTTTGCACTTGGCTCCAAGAGACTTTTTTGTAGGTCCTGAGACACCACATTAGTGTACCACATTTCGTAATCCTCAGTCAAAGCATGGCTTGGGGCTGTCAGTTTTAATGGTCCTAGGGGGCGCTATTTCAACAAATAGACCACGCCCACCGGAATGTCACATCAGATTTTTTGGGGGGCCGGACTAGCATCACTCACAAGAAGTTTCGTGGCGATATCTCTAGAAATGACGAAATGGGAGGCAAACGTAAGGCCTAAGTGGTACGCCTGAGTTCGCCGCGCCGCCACAGCCCCGCCTTCTGCAGAAAACTCCCATAAAGTGACGCCAAGCAACCCCAACTTGTCTTCAGTTACCTGATACAAATTTGGGATGATTATTTGAAAGGGCAAATTTTGGAAAATTTCCCAGTAAAACTTGACCTTTTAAGTCCTGAAGGGGCGGGGCTTATGTGACATCATCAATTGACCATTCATTTGTCTTCGGGGGGCGATGATGATTGTCCATAGAAAGTTACTTTAACTGTAATTCTTTCATTTATGAAATTATAGCAATTTGAATTTTTTTGGCGAGTGCTCGAACTTTGAGGCCTGGTCCCGCCCCTTCAGTATTTACGAAAAGTCAATTTTATTGTCTCATTTTAATCGTCCGTCGCTTCTGTTCGATCGCACACTATTTTTGAGACGATCGTGCGAAAAATGACCAAACTGTTCAACCAAATATAGACCCAAGAAATGGCCGAAACAGGGTCAAAATGGCCACTTTAGTCCAAAATGGCCGACTTCCTGTTTGATATTGACCATGGATGCAAGAGGCTTTTCTGTGCGTATTGTTGAGTTCTACAAGTGTACCAAATTTCATAACTGTACGATAAACTAAGCTTTATGGAGAGGGGTATTTTTCACTTTCTAGGGGGCGCTGTTCAGCCATTCTTTTATGAACTTTCACATTGCCAGTGAAATACGTAAATTTCACGCACTTTCAATATTGGGCCAGAATTTGGTGACTTTTTGGATATGCTAAGACCCCCTAAAGGCCAGTCAAAGACGCGGAAGAAAAAAGAAAGAAAGAAAGCGTAATAATAAACGGAGCAGATACAATAGGCCTTCGCAGCTTCACTGCTCGGGCCTAATAAACTAAATTGACATCCAGAATCAAACCCGGGTCTTTGCACGAGAGGCCGACATTTTACCAGGTGAGCTAAAGCACCAGTGATGTCCTTTGTATCTGTAATATTTATATTCTATTGTACAGAAATACAATTTTTACAATACCAATGAATACCACAGCTTGTTCTCTTTGTCCAAATAATTCCATGATTAACATGCAAACACAAGCACACAGAGGACACAGCCAAGGCTCCGAGAGTCAAGGTGGCTGAGCATAGCGTGAGTACCAGGCTGACTTCCGGAGCTAGCCCCTCTTTCTGTTGTGAACTTGGCATTTTTAACCCAAAAGTCAATGAGGATTGGCTCACCTCTGGTGGCAGAGTCAGTGGATAAGGGGAGAACTGCAATTTCTGTCATTTATGTGTTGCTTCACAAAATTCAGACCAAAATGGCCCCTTTGGTGAAACAAAGCAGATTTCCTCCTAAAAACCATGAGGGATGTGGCACTCATCTCTTTGGTGAGTTTAATCCTGAAGAAAAATTAATTGGAGCTGAAAGTAGTAAATTGCACTTGTGAAGTCCCAGGTGGACACGGCCCTGGCTGCGTACTGCCTGCCTCCCCAGACCAAAAGGAGGTCAGGCAGTTCCTTGGGTTGGCCATCCACTACAGCTGGACTTTGTAGCGTATCGAGCGCCCTAATAGTGTTTTGACATCTGGCCTGGCCAGATGTATAGATCAGTCCAGTCTATAGTGTCAGGTTGTGTTCACATATCCTTCTCAGGAAAGTTGATGTGTCTACAAGCACACGGGCAGGTCCAAAGATGCACAGAGAAGTCCATGGTGTTTACCTTATGTTAGTAAGCAAAGACGACCATAAGAAGTTTTGGTTTTGGACATTCTGATACATTGGCGTAGATTTGCTTTTGACATTATTGTGGACTTATAAATGTACTCTCCCTCCATCTATTTGTTTTATATCTATACACATATTTCCAAATAGATAAGAGCTCTTTTTAAACATTTTAATTTTAACATTTTTTTTCAAAAAGCTGCTTTATTTAATCAGAAACACGTTTTCTGCAAGCTAAATTTGCCAAGTACTAAATTGTATTTAGTTTTATTTTTGTAAAAGTAAATTATTTTGTATTTATATTAGTCAAAAATGTTCCAAATTTAAAACCTGATTATTTCATGTGTCGGGCTTTAAAGGATTAACTTTCTCTCTAGGTCATGTTTCGAGGCAGGCGTCTAACCCAAGACATGCAGAATCAACACAACACAGATGGTAAGTCAACAAAAAGTATTATTTATTAGGAAAATGGAAACTAAGGGTGCACTGGGAAGTCCAGTGAACGGGAAACGGGATGGGAGCAGCGTCTAGGGAAGAGCGAGACAAGTGAGTCCGGGGAGGGGGCACAGCAGGGAAGGATGGGTTTGTTTGGAGACTTATGGAGGGCTGGGTTCTTGGGAGCAAAGGAGAGGTAATGAGCTTAGGGTGAGTCTAAAGTCCGGCGGGAGCTGATGAGAGCAGTGAGAGAGCGGATCGGTCAGGAGGAAGGGTGTGACGTGGCCAAGTGCAATCCAGAGGGTTATTGTGGAACTTCTACAGAGCCACGATTGAGACCATTCTATCACTCAGTATGACGGTGTGGTATGGGAGCTGTACCGTCCAGAACAAAAAAAAAACCTGCCCAGGGTGGTAAAAACTGCTCAGTGGATCATGGGGAGCCCACTACCAGATCTGGACTCAGTATATACTATCCGACTATAAAGGAATGCTAACCGTTTCGCTGCTGATTCCTTCCATCCAGGTCACAAACTGTTTATGCCGTTACCATCCAGGAAATGGTACAGGAATATCAAGGCCACAACCACCAGCCTGAGGAACAGCTTCTTCCCTAGAGCTGTTAAAGCCATCTTTTGTTTAAAAGGAGGTAACGTAAGGTGCATTTCCGCCACCTACTGTGTAGGAGTGCAAGTCAGATTGAGGAATACTAAAAAAATTAAAATAAACTATATTCTTTTGACTAAACTACTTTTACTGAGAAATTCAAACATTAAGTTATAAATTCTGTCATCCCCATTCAGGGGCGCCATAAAGCAGTGAAAGATTAGGATCATTCTAAGGGCCCACAGTTGTCAGGGGCCCAAAAAAGTTTCAAAGTTGAATAAAAATTAAAAAGAAAAAAAAAATTTAATTTAAAAATCACAAGTACTTTACTTTGCAGTATTTTTTCTCATTAAAGACATTAAACAAACAATCTTTTAGTTTTCATGAAATGTATATTTATTCAGAGGTCCCTACTTTATTTTGACTAATTAATTTGACACCCCCCCCCCCCAACGGCATTAAATGGTACAGTCCACTTGGCCGAGGGGCGCGTAGCAGGCGAGGCTAGCTCACGCAGCAGTCAGACAGCAGAGTGCGTCAAGGCTGCAGTAAAAATATGTCTGCAAAAACAAAGTCTGGGTCACAGAAAAGGAAAGAAAGAAAGGAGAAAGAGGACAGGCAGAAGAGAGGGTGTCAGTATGTCACACAGTTTTTCTCAAAGAAAGGTGGGTTTAGTTAGTGAGTGGTTCAATTCAACCTGTTTACTAGCTCTGATATCCACAGTGAGAGGAACTATGTTTCATCTAATTATCGTAAATGGGTTGTTGTCCTTGTCCCTACCAGAATCAGCAGCTGATGATATGTCAGCAGGTGCCCCCTCACAATCCAATGAACCTCAAGAAGGTGAGCAATGTAGCATGTTAGCTAGCAGCCTCATTTAAGGGGGTCTGTGGGAATCTCTTAAGGCTCTCTTCTCTATCAATACTATTACAAAGGAATATAAAAAGGCTATTTTTGGTGATAAACACATTGTTTTTCGGCATAATGATAATTCTAAATATCAATCAGTAAAAATGTATAGATTGTTTTTTATGCTGGGCAGGTTGAAGCATTGTAATTTAGTCTGTTAATGTAACATAAATTACTGTGAGATTATAACTGTGAAGCACCTTTTTGAAGGCACCATACAAGAAAAAAAACCTCTTCATCTACTAAATACCTTGAAATGAAATGTTTTGAATCTGACTGAATTATGGGAGGTTTTACAAGATGTAATTTGTTTATGTAGCTTTTAGAACACAAACCAAAAGTCAGTAATTTCCAAATAATTAATCAGAGAGCAAAAATGAAACTAAAGCCATTAATAATTGTAATAAATAAACTTAATATAACATTGAACACAATAAAATATGAAATCTAGTATTGATCGTTATCGAGCACTATTAATTATATCACTGTAAATAATAAATCTTGCTGTGTACGATCAAGGCTGAATATATTTGTAGCTATTTTTTTGTTGTTGAGAAAAATGGGTTTCTAGAGACTTCAAAGTTGTCCAACTTTAAAATTGTATGTAACCCTAACTGAATCCAGTTTGAACTGTGTGCTTATTCATTTTGTGTCTATGATGAAGCCATGGAGACTTAATAAAGAAGTCACCTTGTGAGCAGAGAATCCTTAATTTTTGTCAGTCATACAGAAATACTTGATTTCAAGAGGAAAGACAGCTGAAAATGAAGTTATGTAAAGCTTTGACACAACATGGAAATTTAATTAGATATCTAAATTTGAATTGTATCATTAAATAAAATTTGAGAATAAATAAACACATTTTAAGGGAGTAAAAGGGAAATGGAGATTAACACATTTCAGCATGTGCATTTCCTGCTTTTTCCAGCAGTGATATTGCTAATTCTGTTGAAGGAAAATCACTGTTTAATGAGAGACAGCTGGTGAAAATGATATGTAAATAAGTAAGAATGCATGTAGACCTACATAATTAAGCAAAACTTAAACACTAATATAAAGTATATATATTATATTTTTTTCTCCCTTCAAATCTGGGAGGGTGGAACCCCAACTCCAGCTATGGACGAGCCCCCAGGGGGCCCAACTTGATATTTTTTCATGGGGCCCAAAATCTCTGGCAGCCCCCCTGTTTAACAAAGTCCTTAAACTCAATGTTCCATATCCTTTTACTTTTAATTTTTCTTTTAACATTTTTCTATATACCACATATTTCCTACAATAACATAAAACATGCTCTACCGTTTCCCTATCTTTTCCACATTCACATAAACTCGTAGGATGTTTCCCTATTAACCCTCTGGAGGCAGGCGTTGCAGATTTGCAACGTTAAAACCTACCTACCTGATTACTCCACATACGTATCTCATGAACATTTTTTAACTCAGAAGTACCCTTGAGGGACTTAGTTGTTCATCCTTTTATCAAAACTTATTTGGAGCCTGGGAGAGTTAAATGAAAAGTGCTATTTAAACCTGTGTGTCCCATCCTTAACCTTGATATTATCGTTTGTTCTCTGTTATCAATTTCCATGATTTTCATCATACCAGTGTCGTTGTAAAGCAAAAAAAAAAAAAAGTCATTGTGGTGTGAGGTTTGTGTGACCCTACAGTAATGACACAGCTACACGGGCTTTATTGAGATGGAGAGAATGCGTGCCATGCAGCGCGGAGCAGAGCCAGAGCTGCAGCTAAGTGTGGTGATACTTGGTTGCATTGTGATGACTGAGATGTGAGTAAACTTTTCTTCTCATGTGAGCAGAAGGTAGAGAAATGGGAGGTATAGGCTGTGTTCGAGATAAGCCAGTTCTGCGCAGATTAGATCAGCGTTGATCGGCGAGCAATGCATGCCGGTTAGATTTGTGTCCGACTTGACGCCGACTTGCTCTGATGTCATGCATACGTAGGCAACGATATCCTCATGAGATCAAGGAGGCCACATATTTCGGAGCAAGGCGCTGCAGTTGCTCTCCCTCGGCTGCAAAACCTAGGGGATGACGGGAAACGCCTGGCTCTCACCTGATCTAAGATCTGATTGGTTCACATTTTGATCCAAACATCCGGTGGTAGAACATGAAATGTTAGTTGGTCACATGGATTCTGTAAATCATGTTACGTTGATGATGACAACTATATAGGCCATAAAGAGAAATGTGTTTTGTGTTCTTTTGCCGCGCTTCCTTTTTTTTTTTTTTTCTTTTTTTTACCGTGTCCTGTCTGGCTGTAAAGCAAACAGAATTGATGTCTGAATGCTGGTGACAAGCCTTACAGATTTACTCTCAGGTGGAGCATCAAAGCGTCTGCTTTTAATGTCACGCCTGATACAAAAATAAACAATAATGAACAAGAATCTGCTTCTAGACCTGCAGAAAGAGAGAGGAAAAAAAAGAAAAAAAGGGGACACAACAACAATACAACAAGATCAAGCTATCACTGTGTTGGGGTTATTCGGTAGCGAACAATTAGTAAGCGTTAACTTACTTTTGGATTCTTCAATAAATTCTGTAAATATGGGAATATTTACTGATTTATTAATTAATTAAGATATTCTTAGATATCTCCGGGGCACCACCCCGTTCTACCGGGGAAAAATTATCCAAAACTCTTATCAGTCTTTCTTGAAGTTCGTAGAATCCTTGGAGCAGAGACTTCTCTTGGACACAACAAAGCTACTGGAGACGAAAATCTGAATTTTATAACATTTAATTGAACAATTTGTCAAATGAATAAACAGTGGCATAAATGAATAATAACCATGTGATATAATAAAAGGATGTATATTCAAAATAATGTTCAAGGTGTGTTATGTGTATGTATGTGTGTGTGTGTTTCTAAAATGGAGTCTGTATACAAGATGGCTGACCCCTTTGTCTGGCTAAAGTGTGGGTGGCAACTTGCACTTTAAATTCCAAGGCACTTAGAATCATAAGTAACTTAACCTTAAATTCACTCAAAACACTTCAGAATGGTCATGAAACAACACAAAAGATTAATCACGAATAATATCTTTTAGTTTAACCACGTGGCCAAGCAGAAAACATTTAAAGATACCAAACAATGATCAATACGCAGTTTATTCTTTCAAAATGACCCGACGGACGTATTGGGAGCGAAAGAGGAAAACACAAAGCTACTTTTTAAGCAATAGCGCGGTTTTATTGCTTATTCTGGACTATAGAGGAAACGGGAGAAGAAGGAGAGAGAAAAAGATGAGTTTCTGATCACCAGAACAGTGGAGCGTCCCTCACTGTTTGATTTGACGGTTCTCCGTGTTTCTCTGCAGTTTGGCTTCGTCCGTCGGTTTGATGCTTTCTCCGTTGTTTGGCATTCTCCGTGAGTGTTTCTCCACGGGCTGGACAGAGACAGCAAAGTTTCTTTCTGTGCTGAGTTATAACTTACAGCGTGCTTGATGGAGTTGCTGCTTTCCTCCGCAGTTCTGTGTCCTCAAACATCAGCTGGAGGGGAGCAGAAACGAGCAGATCTGATGGGCTTGCAGTTTAGTTTTTCCAGCGGTCCCGTGGGCTCAACTTGGGCACTTAGAGCTTCCGCGTGCTCAAGGGAGTCGGAGCGTTCGACCAGCGTGTCCTTACCGCCAGGTATCCTGGGCAAAAGAACGGAGTTTTCTTTGTTCCGTTAATGATTTATAGCTTGAGTTCGCGGGAAAGCTGTCCAATGAGCTCCCGCCTCCCGCAGAACGTGTTTCTGGTATTAGGCGGTGACATCATCCCAATGCTTCCGTGTGCAAAGCATCATGGGAAATGAAGTTTCTTGGCGCTGATGTGATTATTTGCTTTTCAGAGCAATTTAAGCACAGTCATTTTGGAGAAAATCATTGCATAGTAATTTCCTCATGAGGTCAGACCCTCAACAACTGCGTCAACTTGATGAAGAAATATATAATCAACATTGTTTAACTGAACAATCACACGATAATAAATCATAGTGCATTAAGTGCCCACCATAGCCTTAAGACGTGTGTTGAACATGCCCAAGTCCATACTTATGAGAGCACCATGTGAGCACCTGTGTGTGTACACGCGCTTGTTTATGTAAGGTTTCTCTATAGGAGCATCCAATAGAGAGTGTGAGGGGCCACAGATCTGCCCCCTACAGATGTGCAGGAGATGGAGGGAGCTCCAAGTCCCAGAGATCCAGGAGTTGCCCCAGAGCACAGGAACTCCATGTAACAACCAGGGCTGGAGGACCCGTGAAAGCACCAGACACAGAAAGATGCTTTAAAGTTTTTATTTGAGAACACACAGGGGAGTGTTACCAGTCTGTAGGAAGGGCAGAAGCAGAAGGCTTGGTCAGGAGGGGAAATCCAGAGGCAGAGTCCATATAACAGATCCAAGGTCAGGAGTCCAGAAGATCAGAAACTATGAGATAATCCAGTCAGGGAGCAGAAAGGTGGCAAGGTCGAGGTTCAGAAGCGAGGTCAGGAACTTGAGGTTTAGGCAGGGTTTTAGAATGCTGGAGAATCTACTAGCAAATGCTTTCAATAATCTGGCACTGGCTTGGTGTTTTTCCTGATGTTATATAGAGGTGGTTGCAGGTGGAGCTGGTGAGTTAATGTGAGACAGGTGGTTTGAATCAGGTAGATGATGAGCTGGTTGTGGTTGCTGGGGAAACCGGGCCTGGCTGGAGCGGTGGCATGACACTCCAGGGAGACTGCGACCAGAAAAGCCCCCAATCCCCTCGAGAGGTGCAGAGGATCGCCACAACCAGCAGCCGGTAGAGTCCCGGGAGATATCGGCGGCAAGCCTACAGGCCCGCCCGCAGCCTCCCACCCCCTAGCCGGCAGAGCCCAGGGATCCAGACCCCACCAGGCAGCCACCGGGATTGGTCAGGCAGATGCCAAAAATCTTAAACTCCCTGACCCGGGAACCACGACCCAGGAAGACCAAGGCACCGCACTCCACACCAAGTGTGGCAGGGAGAGGGGAGACAAAGATCTATATCACCAAAAGAAGTCCCAGGAGAAGGGAGGAGTCAAAGGTTGCACCTGACATATACAGTCATACACAAACATAGTCACACACTCCCTCCCTCATGCTCACACATACACATACAACCAAAGACTTACAAAAATGCACGCCGGACACCCACTCATGCTCCCCATACACACCCTATTCACTCTGGTCCCTATACTGCTGCACATGGAGTACAACCATTACCGGTTCCAAGAGTTCGACCCTTTCTGCTGGGGTGCTGATGAGCAGGCTCCCCCGCCCAACGCTGAGCACAGCAATCCACCACCCCAGACCCCAACCGGACAGCTGGATCTCCCTCCTAGCCTCCAGCCCCGGGAAGCCAAGTGACAACAGAGGTGTGCTAAGAACCCTGGTCTCCCCCTGCGTGCTCCAATAAAGTGTTTGTGTGTGTTGATGAGGTGTATTCCATGGCTGTGGTGAGCGGCCAGTGCGGGCATCGTCTGGCCTATGTCAGCTGATGCCACCACACCACCCCACTTGCACCCTCAGCCCTCAGTGTCTAAGTGCAGTTTAAAATTGGAAGTGGGCACTTGGGAAGAGGCTGAGAAATCTCCCTGCCAAATGCCGTTGGATGGGCTCACTCCCAAGGCCCTAAGTGTGTGTTTGAGTGGAATGTCGTTGGTGGAAGTGTTTAAGGTGTAGATAAAATTGGGGGGCAGGTTACCACAGGATTGCGGAAATGGGGTCCATACCCGCACTCCCTGACTTGTCCACCCCCCAAGGTCCTATGTGCATGTTTGTGTGATGATGTGAGAGAGCAGGAGGGGAGAAATGTGTGGGGATGGGGAGGAATGGCTGGTTGGGCTTAGCCCTCCAGGGAGCCAGCTCCCCCACTGGCCCTAATAGGCACCTCAGTTGTCAAAATGCCACCCAGAGCATGGAGACCCCAGCCCATCCTGCCAGGGCCCAAATCAGCAGCATCACAGAGCCTCACGGAGTCCGAGGGCACCAACCCAGCCCCACCCCACCAGAATATCTACGCCCATCCTTGCATTTGCACAACTTCCGGAATATAAAAGACATAGGACATCCAGGTAAGGTTGGGTCCTCCCCCTCCTGGACCTCCCCCTCCCCTGTGATGGGACAGCAGAGGAGCCAAGGTCTACCCGAGGCCCCTGAACCCGGGTCAGGCACTGCTGCATGTTCCTGCCTTCTCCCCGGCAGCATACCTGTCATGACCCGACCCCCAAGGCCCCGCCCAGATCCCCACACGGGGTCGGCCACCCCCACACCCCGAGCCCCCAGGGCATTTTGAATCACTGGACAACTCATCAATGCCACACACACCAGTGGCTCCGCCACATAAAAAAGGTGTGCCTGGACACAAGAAGTGTAGGCCACATGTGAGCGAACACACGCGCAGATCTGGAACCAACCGGCCGTGCGGCGTGTCCTCATGGAACGCGACGACAGGAGGCGTATGTAACCTGACAAGAGTGTCATCAACCCAGTTACCTACATTTACCACATCTCTTAATCTATAGATGCCCTCTGGAGACACAATAGGTAAGTTGATGATGAAAGCTAGCTCTCTAGTATCTGGACTGACACTTAACGGGATAGCACTGCCCAGTGAGAAAGCCAAGTGAGTCTGAAGGGCCATCGGGTCCTTTGAGGTCACACGAGCAATAGCAGACCGGACCATGGCCAGGGACATGAGGTACGAAGGGATCCTCCCCATGAGGAGGGTATCAATTGAAGCGCTCACGTCCAGACCATTGTCAGACAGGCAAGTGGCCAGCATCTGTTGATGAGCATAGTCAACATTCACAAAAGAACATAACTCATTCACAGCGAAAGTTGTTTTACGCAAAATGTCACCATGAATGTTGAGTACCACCATAGTCAGTTGTTTAGACTTGCCCAGCTGTCTCAAGGTGCGCCGTTGCTGCAGTACCTGCTTACGCAGAGCTGGATATTCTCTGTTAAGCTCATCAACGTGTCGACGAATTGTGTTAATCTCAATCGAGTTGACTGAAGAGAATCTGAAATTTAAAAGATTGCCAATTGTATTAGCAACTGAGAAAAGCCGTCGTCGTCGTCGTCGTCGTCGTCGTCGTCTTCCTCCGCTTATCCGGGTCCGGGTCGCGGGGGCAGCATCCCAACTAGGAAGCTCCAGGCCGTCCTCTCCCCGGCCTTGTCCACCAGCTCCTCCGGCAGGACCCCAAGGCGTTCCCGGACCAGATTGGAGATGTAACTTCTCCAACGTGTCCTGGGTCGACCCGGGGGCCTTCTGCCGGCAGGACATGCCCGAAACACCTCCCCGGGGAGGCGTCCAGGAGGCATCCTGACCAGATGCCCAAACCACCTCAACTGGCTCCTTTCGATCCGGAGGAGCAGCGGTTCTACTCCGAGTCCCTCCCGAATGTCCGAGCTCCTCACCCTATCTCTAAGGCTGAGCCCGGCCACCCTACGGAGGAAACTCATTTCGGCCGCTTGTATCCGCGATCTCGTTCTTTCGGTCATTACCCAAAGCTCATGACCATAGGTGAGGATTGGGACGTAGATCGACCGGTAAATCGAGAGCCTGGCTTTCTGGCTCAGCTCCCTCTTCCCCACGACAGATCGGCTCAGCGTCCGCATCACTGCAGACGCCGAACCAATCCGCCTGTCGATCTCCCGATCCCTCCTACCCTCACTCGTGAACAAGACCCCGAGATACTTAAACTCCTCCACTTGAGGTAGGACCTCTCCCCCGACCCGGAGGTGGCAAGCCACCCTTTTCCGGTCGAGAACCATGGTCTCAGATTTGGAGGTGCTGATCCTCATCCCAGCCGCTTCACATTCGGCCGCGAACCTACCCAGCAAGAGCTGAAGGTCAGAGCTGGATGAAGCTAGGAGGACCACATCATCCGCAAAAAGCAGAGACGAGATTCTCCTGCCACCAAACTCGACACACTCCACACCACGGCTGCGTCTAGAAATTCTGTCCATAAAAGTGATGAACAGAACCGGTGACAAAGGGCAGCCCTGGCGGAGTCCAACCCTCACTGGGAACAGGTCCGACTTACTACCGGCTATGCGGACCAAACTCACGCTCCTCTGGTAAAGGGACTGAATGGCCCTTAACAGAAAGCCACCCACCCCATACTCCTGGAGCGTCCCCCACAGGGTGCCCCTGGGGACACGGTCATAAGCCTTCTCCAAATCCACAAAGCACATGTGGATTGGTTGGGCAAACTCCCATGCCCCCTCCATCACCCTTGCAAGGGTATAGAGCTGGTCCACAGTTCCACGGCCAGGACGAAAACCACATTGCTCCTCCTCTATCCGAGATTCAACTATCGATCGGACCCTCCTCTCCAGTACCTTGGCGTAGACCTTTCCAGGGAGGCTGAGGAGTGTGATCCCCCTATAGTTGGAACACACCCTCAGGTCACCCTTCTTAAAGATGGGGACCACCACCCCGGTCTGCCACTCCCTAGGAACTGCCCCCGATGACCACGCAATGTTGTAGAGACGTGTCAACCATGACAGCCCTACAACATCCATAGCCTTGAGATACCCAGGACGAACCTCATCCGCCCCCGGGGCTCCGCCGCTGTGTAGTTGTTTGACTACCTCAGCAACTTCTGCCCCCGAGATCGGACAGTCCATCCCCAGGCCTCCCAGCTCTGGTTCCTCCTCGGAATGCGCATTGGTGGGATTGAGGAGCTCCTCAAAGTATTCCTTCCACCGTCCGACTATAGCCTCAGTTGACGTCAGCAGCTCCCCATCCCCACTGTAAACAGTGTGAGCGAGTTGCTGCCTTCCTCTCCTGAGGCGCCGGACAGTTTGCCAGAACCTCTTTGGAGCCGATCGATAGTCTTTCTCCATGGCCTCACCAAACTCCTCCCACGCCCGAGATTTTGCCTCGGCAACTGCCACTGCTGCACCCCGCTTGGCTATCCGGTACCTGTCTGCTGCCTCCGGAGACCCACAGACCAGCCACGCCCTGTAGGCCTCCTTCTTCAGCCTGACGGCTCCCCGAACCTCTGGTGTCCACCAGCGGGTACGGGGGTTGCCACCACGACTGGCACCGGCCATCTTACGACCACAGCTAGCAACAGCCGCCTCGACAATCGCAGAGTGGAACAAGGCCCACTCGGACTCAATGTCCCCCACTGCTCTCGGGACGTGGTCAAAGCTCTGCCGGAGGTGGGAGTTGAAGACCGTCTTGACAGGTTCTTCTGCCAGGCGTTCCCAGCAGACCCTCACTATGCGTTTGGGTCTGCCAGGTCTACGCGGCATGTTCCCTTGCCATCTGATCCAACTCACCACCAGGTGGTGATCAGTTGACAGCTCCGCCCCTCTCTTCACTCGGGTGTCCAAAACATACGGCCGCAGGTCAGATGATACGACTACAAAATCTATCATCGACCTGTGACCTAGGCTGCCCTGGTACCAAGTGTACCGGTGGGCATCCTTATGTTCGAACATGGTGTTCGTTATGGCCAAACTGCGGCTTGCACAGAAGTCCAATAACAAAACACCGCTCGAGTTCTGATCAGGTGGGCCGTTCCTCCCAATCACACCCCTCCAGGTCAAGCTGTCATTGCCCACGTGAGCATTGAAGTCCCCCAGCAGGACAATGGAGTCCCCTGATGGAGCACTATCTAGCACTCGTCCCAGGGACTCCAAAAAGGGTGGGTACTCTGAACTGATATTTGGCCCATAAGCACAAACAACAGTCAGGACCCGTTCCCCGACCCGAAGGCGCAAGGAAGCTACCCTCTTGTCCCCCGGGGTAAACCCCAACACACAGGCAGAGAGTCTCGGGGCTAACAAAAAGCCAACCCCAGCCCTCCGCCTCTCACCCGGAGCAACTCCAGCAAAGTAGAGTGTCCAACCCCTCTCCAGGTCTCGGGTTCCAGAGCCAATGCAATGTGTCGAGGTGAGTCCGACTATATCTAGCCGGTACCGCTCAACCTCTGCCACAAGCTCCGGCTCCTTTCCCGCCAGCGAGGTGACGTTCCATGTCCCAAAAACTAGTTTTCTTGTCCGGGGATTGGACCGCCAAGGCTCCCGCCTTGGTCTGCCACCCGATTCACATTGCACCGGACCCTTCATGTTCCTCCTGCGGGTGGTGGGTCCACAGTTGGACGAGCCCATGTATCCGGTTCGGGCTGGGCCCGGCCGGGCCCCATGGGCGAAAGCCCGGCCACCAGGCGCTCGCTCACGGGCCCCAACCCCAGGCCTGGCTCCAGGGTGGGACCCCGGTAACCCTCCGGGCCGGGTACTCCGACTCTTCATTTTCACCGCCATGAAAGATCCTTCGAACCGTTCTTTGTCTCACCCTTCACCTAAGACCAATTTGTCATGGGAGACCCTACCAGGGGCACTAAGTGCCCCAGACAACATAGCTCCTAGGATCATTAGGGCACTCAAACTCCTCCACCACGATAAGGTGACGGTTCAAGGAGGAGACAGGACCACAGTGCATGAATGTAAATGTCAGGAATGTTGTTTGTGCAGTGTGTACAGGTGTCAGACGACACAAACCCCATCTTGAACATCCGATGACCTGTATAGTGTACTCTGTGTAGAATTTTGTACTGAATTAATTATAAATTGATCAGACACCCCAATTTACAAGTTTTTAAACAAGTTTGGGACCAGAAGTTCTGGTCAAAGCTGACTGATAGATCCGCTTCCCATTTTTCAACAGGGATTGCTATTCTATCATCTATTTTGGACAATGTCTTATATACTTTAGACAGTAGTTTGGGGGGTTTGAGATTATAGGAGTCTAATACCCTTGGTGGTGTTTGTAATTCTATTTTATTGAGCTTAAATCTTTGTTTGACTACATATTTAATTGGGTGGTATTCTAAAAAGCTATTCTTATCTATTCCAAATTGGGAGACTATTCTATTAAATGGGATGAAGTCCAATCCTTCATATATGTGTTCCAGGTATAGGATTCCGTTATTTTTCCAGCCCAGAAGGTTCATCATTTTATTATTTTGCAAAATATCAGGATTATTCCAGATAGGTGTGCGTCTGCATGGAATAAGTGAAGACTCTGTCATTTTAAGATACTCCCACCATGCTGTCAGAGAGGTGCTGATACAAATACTTTTGAAGCCTTCATGTTTTCTTATGCTTGAGCTAATAAATGGTAAGTCTGAAAGCTCTATCAAATTGCAAAGTGTCTGTTCTATGTCTAACCAGGACTCATCTAGTGGGTTATCTTGCAACCATCTTGGTATATTTTGCAGCCTGTTGGCTAAGAAATAATAATAAAAGTTGGGTAGATCCAGTCCTCCTCTGTCTTTGGTCTTCTGAAGCTTTTTTAAGCTAATTCATGGAGGTTTATCCTGCCAAAGGAATTTAGTAATTGAGGAGTCCAGAGATTTAAACCAGTCAGCTGGTGGTTTGTTTGGGATAGTCGAAAATAAGTAATTTATTCTGGGTAAGACCATCATTTTAATTGAAGCAACCCTCCCCATGAGTGATATCGGTAAGGATTTCTATCTTGCAAGATCATCTTCCACTTTCTTTAACACTAGAAGTCCCAAGAATTTCAACATCCCCCCTGAAGTCCTGAAGCAGGGTCAACAGACCCTTACCCCGGCTTTCCACAGGAGCCGTCAGCAGCACGTTACTGCAGCAGCACGTCTTGCTCGCGTAAGCTGCTGCTTGGCCCTTCCCACAAGACGCGAAGCAGCAGGGGAGCAGCTGTCACCGACCGAGCACAAAGTCACACGAGTGACTTCATCAGTAAACACAACAACAAGCAGGAGAAAACAACAATATGGCTCCAAAATGTTTGTGTTTTATGTTCTGTCCGTTTTATAATCGACAATACGGACCTGAAAAACAAAGGAGACCGCTAGCTAGGTGATAACTTCTCACGGGGCCGCACATTTAGTAACTTTTTTAAAAAGTAAAGCAACCGGAAGGAAGTACGTTTCTTTATTCTGAAAATCTCTGGAGCTTCTCTCCATTTCCGCGTCCGATTTCCTGTCTTTCCTTCCCCAAAAATGTTGAACTTGACCCGTTTCAGAGGCGTCGCGCGTAGAAAATAGAACCGGCGTGTAAAGACCGCGACATGCTGCTCCTGAGACGCGGCCGACTCGCGCTGCTGACGGCTCCAGTGGAAAAGGTTCTGTTGACCACAGCGGTTCCTATCAGCAGCTATGACGTGCTGCTGCAGTAACGTGCTGCTGACAGCTCCTGTGGAAGCAGGGGTCAGTCCACACGGATGACTCTGATAGCTCCAATTAGCATCCCTTCATTTGTAAATGTGGCCTTTGCCAGAGGAATCAGCAGTGGGGAGGAGAGATGAATTCACACAAAAGTCACATGATGTTGTGCCGCATTATCCAGGTCATTTTGCCAAATGTGAGAGGACTAGAAACATGAGACATGAAAACATAAGAGAAGTTTTCACTGTTTTGGTAGAGATATGGCATTTTGCTGTTGGGGATAAGTTGGTTCAAAATGACTGAGTGTAAGCTGCTCCTGAGAGTGTCTGCCCATCCCCCAGCTGCATTTTTTGCAGGGCCACTCTGAGCAACAGCTACAGAAATTTGCATATAGCCTTTAGTGCTGTGGAGGATAAATAGGTGACTGCTTCACCTATTTTGTTGACAAGAAACAAAATGCAAAGGAGGCTAACCAGTCAACAGGCATTGGGACTGATCATGAGCAAGGCCAACCCTTGTGACTCAGATGGAGAAGACAACCAGATTCGGACTCTGAGCTGTCTTCAGGTTAGATTTCTCAAACTACCTATTTTCATTTCCTGCCCATCTCTTTTTATTTAGAACCAAACAAAAAGTTAATTTTAAATTGTTTACCTTGCAGATGAGGAGACGACTCTACCAAAAAAGAAAGCTCGGTTGGGGAGTGAGCTGACAGAGACCTCAAAAGATGGCACTGTGTGGTGTGAAAAAAGTGGGGACATGTCTCCATATCACTCCAATAGAACCTTACGCCACAGCTGGAGAGCCAATGGCTAAGGCCATTGTGGATGTGATGGACCAAATGATGCGGGAGTACAGCGTGCATGCAGGAACACGGAGATGACCAGTCGCCGTGTTCTACAACATGATTGACATGGCAGCACTGAATGCACATGTGCTTTTTCAGGCATGCATTGGGGTGCAGGAGAGATGGATGAACTTCCTGGTTAAGCTTGCAAAAGAGTTGGGTGATGGTCGTGTGAGTGAGAAGAAGGCACGCAAGGAGAAACTGCTTCGGCTAAAACCTTCCACACCCAGCCCTGGCAAAAGGGCAAAGTGTCAGGTCAACCATCGTTGCACAAACAATTGTGCAACTGTGAGATGTGTTGACTGCTACAAATATACATGTGGCAAATGTACCAGAGTCATACCCTGGCAGTGCCAGGTATGTTCCGACAGTGCAGACTGATGCACTCACTCACTCACTCACGCACGCGCGCACACACACACACACACACACACATGCAGCGCCCCACTGCAGCTAAGTTTAAATATGTGTGAAATTGTTTTATTCCTTGTATTTTTTGTATCATTTTCATGACAAAAATAAAAAGCGTGGAAACTAATAACAGTTGTTCTTTTGTATATTTCTCATGTTGAAATTTCAGTCCTCTTGACTTAGACACAAACACTTCTGGTCTTTGCTCACAGCTGGACCTGGAAAACCTTATTTACAAAACAAAAGTGGCTGTTCACAACTCATTATACAATGTTAGCTAAAATCCTTCAGGCCACTCGACCCATCTCTGAGTTCCAAAGGAAGAAATGTTAAATGACCCTTCTCTGGGACTTCTAGTGATACATTTTATTATTTTGCAAAATATCAGGATTATTCCAGATAGGTGTGCATCTGCATGGTATTAGTGAAGACTGTCATGTTTAGACATTCCCACCATGCTGTCAGAGAGGTGCTGATACTAATACTTTTGAAGCCTTCATGTTTTCTTATGCTTGAGCTAATAAATGGTAAGTCTGAAAGCTCTTTTGTATTGCAGTGTCTGTTCTATGTCTAACCAGGACTCATCTAGTGGGTTATCTTGCAACCATCTTGGTATATTTTGCAGCCTTTTGGCTAAGAAATAATAATAAAAGTTGGGTAGATCCAGTCCTCCTCTATCTTTGTTCTCCTGAAGCGTTTTTAAGCTAATTCGTGGAGGTTTATCCTGCCAAAGGAATTTGGTAATTGAGGAGTCCAGAGATCTAAACCAGTCAGCTGGTGGTTTGTTTGGGATCATCGAAAATAAGTAATTTATTCTGGGTAAGACCATCATTTTAATTGTAGTAACTCTCCCCATGAGTGGTATTGGTAAGGATTTCCATCTTGCAAGATCATCTTCCACTTTCCTTAAAAGTGGGATGTAGTTTAGTTTGGTTAGATCTGCTAACTTGGGAGAGACATTAATTCCCAGGTATGTGAAATTCCCTGACTCCAATTGTGTGTTAAGTAAATTGACAAAAGAGAAATTAATTGGTAGAACTGTGGATTTTAACCAGTTTATAGAGTAATCTCAAACTTTTGAAAAAGAGTTTTTCAGTTCTATTGAATGAGAGAGAGAGGATTGAGAATTCTGGAGAAAGAGTAAAATATCATCTGCATAAAGACTGATCTTATGTTCTATTGTCTTACACTTTATCCCTTTAATACCTGTTGTTTGCCTAATTGCTGCCGCTAGTGGTTCGATAAAGATAGCAAACAGTGAGGGGGAGAGTGGGCATCCCTGCCTGTTCCCCCTCTCAAGACAGAAGCTAGCTGATATTTGGTCGTTTGTCCTGACACGTGCTGTTGGTGAACTGTATAATGTTTGTAGCCAGTTTATGAAGAAGTTTCCAAAACCAAATTCATGTAAAGTTGCAAATAAGAACTTCCAGTTAACTCTATCAAAAACTTTTTCTGCATTTAGAGATAATATACTAGTTTCTATGTTTCTACTGTAAGAGAAATTTATCAAATTAAGTAATCTACGTGTCTACTTTTGTCACGTTTCCTATGAGCACACTAAAGCTACAGCTGATAACCTTTACTTATTACAGTCAGGTCTCCATATACAATAAATGATATCCAGAAGCACGTGGGGATGTGTTTCAGCTTCTAACAGGCACCAGAATTAAAATTGAAAATTAAACAAGTATGAACGCTAACGCTGAAGAAATGCATTCCTCGATGTCAAATGGTTTTAATGACAAGGATGAAGGAGCCCTGCGGTGACATACAAAGGATTGAGCAGAAGCTAACGGCAGCGTGAAGCAGCAGCATAGGCTGAAGAACAAAGCTAAGCAATGTGATAAAATAGGTAAATAAATGCAGCGCAGCTTAGCATGCATACTGACAATGTGACCATTACATTAGCTTAACAAGTAGGTGAAGACTTACTGATAGAAGTCGAACAGTAGCATAGATAGACAGCAGTGTGATGGTTGAGCAACAGCAATCCAAATGAGAGGCAGCAGTATGAACAGTGAGGGATAGTAACATATACGTGACTTCAGGCACATCCCTGAATACACCTTTTTCCCTCGAGGCTTGATCGCAGCACACCCTAGTGGCCAGTGGTGACCTCTGCAAACGCGATATCTTCATCCATTGTCACCGGCGAGCTACACATGCAGGAAATTGTGTCCGAACGCCGGCTTTCAGCTACTCCCCCTGCTGCTTCCGTGTGCTCTTGTCTGTTTTCCAGGCGAGGCGCAGCTCAACTCGAACACGGCCATATTCTTACAAGAAAAGGCTTCAGGACAAGTGGGAGACACAGTGTGAGCCCAACTTTTTGGCAGAAATGGCCCAGCAGGTGAGCAACACATGAGTATAACTGTAACAGCCTGGACTGGAGGACCCGTGAAAACACCAGACACAGTAAGACGCTTTAAAGTTTTTATTAGGGAACACACAGGGGAGTGTTACCAGTCCGTAGGAAGGGCAGTAGCAGAAGGCTTGGTCAGGAGGGGTAATCCAGAGGCAGAGTCCATGAAACAGATCCAAGGTCAGGAGTCCAGAAGATCAGAAACTATGAGACAATCCAGTCAGGGAGCAGGCAAGGTCGAGGTTCAGAAGCGAGGTCAGGATCATGAGGTTTAGGCAGGGTTTAGAATGCTGGAGAACTACTGGCAAATGCTTTCAGTAATCTGGCACTGGCTTGGTGTTCTTCCTGATGTTATATAGAGGGGGTTGCAGGTGGAGCTGGTGAGTTAATGTGAGACAGATGGTCTGGATGAGGTAGATGATGAGCTGGTTGTGGCTGCTGGGGAAACTGGGCCTGGCTGAAGCGGTGGCATGACAATAACTCATTGTTTGTGTGACAGTGAATGACAGTGTAACGTTATGAAGTTATGATTTTCAGCTCCTAAACGCTGCCCCTGTACACATTTACACCCGTGTAGAAAACGCCAAGGTCGTCTGATCCTCAGACTGTTTACATTCCAGAAGAAGGAAGAAGAACGCTTTTACTTAATCAAAGTACTTTATTTGTGATTAAAAATTAAGCAAAACATATGTTGATCAATAATAATCAAGTGAATGATCTGTGGAATAAAGATGTCATGATTTATGTGTTTAATGAAAACAGGACTACTGCACAGACAGACTGACCCTCATCTCCATAGAAACGCATGACACATTGTTCCAACCAATCAGAGCTTTCGGCTGCTGTAAGAGAATCTGGCTTGTTGACTTAAAGTGTCCAATCCGCTTTACTAAAACTTATCAACAATTCAGAGATATAAAACAAGGCAACGCCATTTTAAGCTCAGTTCCATTTTGACTTCAGTTCTATTCACCATCATCCCAAAGAGAAGCACAGCCTGGCCAGATGTGTTTTCTTCTTTAAACTAAGAACTGTGAAGTTGGAGATTTTCGTCGTTTAACAACCAGACGACATCCTTTCAAAATAAGAGCACCTGCTGACGCTGCCGATTGTTATCTGGGTCGACCCTTCAGACGGGCTTTGAAACGCTGCGACCGCTGTTTCTACCAGCTCCAGCGCACATCCGAGGTCTTCAGACCTGGCATTTCCTGATCTACCTGGGAGGCCCCCACTGGGTAAGTACACGGCAAAATAGCAGCTCATGTCATCACTTTATAAGCCTCGTGATATCTAGTCATAACAATCAAAGACTACCAGATTCAATGACGTCAGCCTAAGGAGTCTGAACTATAATTTCAAAAATTATAACACAGTTGGAAAGAATACAGCAGTTGTATTAACTGTGATAAGAAGTTGTTGCTCTGCTGCTGATTCAATGAAGTGAGCTCTTCTTCCAGATGGCAGGAGATTAAACAGCTATTGTGAGAGAAATCTCTCACAATACTGAATATTTATTGGTGTTGCATATTTTTTATTACACTGAACAAAAATATAAATGCAACACTTTTGTTTTTGCTCGCATTTTTTATGAGCTGTACTCAAACATCTGAAAATTTGTCTACATACACAAAAGATCCATGACCCTAGAATATTGTTCTGAAATATGTCCTCATGTGTGTTAGTGAGCACTTTTCCTTTACCAAGATAATCCATCCCACCTCACAGGTGTGGCATATGAAAGGGTTGATTAGACAGCATGAATTATGTACAGGTGCGCCTTAGACTGCCCACAATAAAAGGACACCCTCACATGTGCACAGTTTTGCTGTGGAGTGTTGGTCCACTCCTCTTCAATAGCTGTGTGAAGTTGCTGAATGTTGGCAAGAACTGGAACACGCTGTCGTCTTATCCATATTACTTTTTCTAGTTTCAAGTAACTTCACAGAACCTTCAGATTTTCTTTCTGTAACAGAAGGGTACCAATAATGTTGTCTGTAGATGGTGTCATCAATTAAATGTGAAACTGTCACAAGATTTATTTGTTCTGAGAAAGGAACAGTGTGCTCCAGTGCACAACAAGCAGTTTTCTGTCCGAGACATGAGCATTATCTCCTGAGACACACACACGCACAAACAGTACACTTTGTGCTTCAACTGTCAGTTGTCACATTTCATGACATTAATAGCATTATTATCACATTTCTGTCAAAGAAAAGACCATATATAAAGCTCATCATCATGCCTTCCTCTCCTTCAAAATATGAGAATGGATTTAATTTTGAATGACAAGATTATTTGCATTTTTATGTGAGTAATTTAACTGTTATCCAAAATGACTTACAAAGCACAAACTAGTAAAATAATCCTCAGTTCTGGGATGAGCAGCTTTAGGGAAGAGGAAAGGGTTTGAAGCTGAGGCTCTTTGGAACTCCTGTCACCCTATAATCACCATAAATAATAAAATGGAGGTACAAGGGACCGAAGCAGGCTGATATGAAAGAATGAGGACAATGGATTACACACCCTACTCCTATCTACTAAATTGTATAACAGAGATAAAGCAACAATCCAAGTAGAAAAAGAAAAATGGAAGATTGACATGAATGCTGCTTTCTGTGAGCTGTGTATCACTTCAGGGAGCAGAGACGGCCAGGACAAAGGAACCTCTCTGAATAGGCTTCAGCTGCAGCTTTCTGCTCAGTCGATAGCAGTAATTGTCACCACGAAGGAAAATTTCTCAGAGTGAAAAATTATTTGTAGGGAAATGAATGTTTCTAGAAGGATTCAGAGCAAGGTTTTGTTCATTCAGCATGCCTGTTGAATGGTTAGAGTCGTATTTGCTGTCAGAAATGTGTGTGGTTGATCAGTCATGTACAAACATTCCCTTGAAACAAAAACTGTTGTTGGAGCTTAGAAAATGCTGCTGTCTGAGTTAAATAACAACAATTGTGACATCCCATGAACTGCTCTGTCAAGATAGCAGAAATACTTTGTAACTTTTTGTTCTTTTACCTTTGAACTAAATTGAAGTGAACGGAATTAATAATGTTCAACGTCAGGATAGTTGCTGCTAACCGCTGTTGAGTTGTAGCGTCCCACTAAACTTATCATGCCATAAATGCCACAATATAAATATATTTTAATAGGATTAATGGATTTAAATTTTAGATAGTAGAGGGAGGTGGCATGTACAGCGAGGAGTACAGTTGGTAAAGATGGTTATCCCTGGCCCTGCCTCCCCCTTTTGTTTCCATCTTAAAGACAAAGTTATCCTGAGTTATCTAGTTTTGCTGCTATTGGCTTAGACTGCTGGAGGACTAATTGAACTCTTTCCACACTCTGCTACTGTCTTTTTCCTCTACTCTCCAATTGCATTATTGTATCCTGTTAGTATCAGGATTGTTTTCATTTGTGGTACTTATTCCATTTTTTTTACAGTTTTAGCCATTTGCTTAAACACGATTGACAGATGCTAAAACCAAAGGAACACAACTTGAAGTTGTTGTGGCTCTGCCTTAAACAAAGTGTAACCATACCTTAGACAAAAGTGCTGCTTTGCACTTTGGTTGCAATTCTGCAAAACACTAGCTCCTTTCTATAACACACTTGCTCCTGCTCACAACACACTATTTCATACATAAGACACTTTGTTCAAAAAGTAAATCTCGCAGTACCATTGGGAAAACACAGCTATTCAAAGTACAAAACACAGTCTGTCATTGAAAACAATTAGACACACACCTGAAAACAATTACTAACAAAACTGAACACCAATCAGTCAGCTACAAAAAGGCCTTAGCTAAGCCATTTTGGAGAACTTGCCAGCATGGAGGGGGGGAGAGCTAGAGGCAGAGCAAGAGGAGGACGTGGACGAAGAGGTCGTGCAAGGACCATAATTTCTGATGACATTAGGGCAACTGTGGTGGACCATGTCATAAACCATGGTCTGACCATGAGGGAAGCTGGACAGAGAGTCCACCCCAATCTTAGCCGTTTCACGGTCGTATCCATCATAAGGACATTCAGACAGGAAAACAGGTATGTCTTCAATTCCTCTACTACAGTAATGTAGCTTGAGTATTTACAGTACTGTCTCATCTTACATGTATATGTAACGTACATGTACTGTTACACCAGTACTGTACTGAAGGGTGGCTCCTTGTGTTGTGACACATATAATCATGTCTTGAGATGTTTTACAGTACTGTAATACAAGTACAGTAAATACAGTAAAATACAGTTTGTATAGTAATGAAAAATAGAACAAAACGATTCCAAATACTGGTTGCATTGTTTTCTACAGAATAATCAGAAGACCTACTGGCGGTGGACGTCAACGCCTATTTACTGAACAACAAGAGCTTGCATTAGTGGACATGGTCAGGGCAAATAACGCGATCCGTCTCCACCATCTACAGAGTCACATAATTGCAGACAGACAGAGTTTTGGCAATATAAATACAGTATGCATTACCACCATTAGACGCATCTTGACAAAGCACCATATTACAATGAAACAACTGTACAGGGTTCCATTTCAAAGGAACAATGCCCGAGTGAAGGAACTTCGACGTGAATACGTACAGGTAAGTGTTTCAGTCCTCTACATTTACAATACAAAAGAGGAGCAGTCAAATTGCTGAGTCTGTACCATTGGTTCAGTACCACATTGACACTGTATATTCAGAAAGCTAAACCGGCCCCTGTGTGATGAGGTGGTTCAATTCTGTATCAGTGTAGTTGTGTACTTTGAGTAATGCCATCCATACAGTACTGTACAGTACAGTAATATGTACTTTTTCTTGCAGAGAATGCTCGCCATGGATGGAGCTGCTCAGCCTCATGAGTGTATTTACATCGATGAGGCTGGATTCAATCTGACAAAAAACAGACGACGGGGGCGTAATCTTATTGGCCAAAGGGCAATTGTGCACGTCCCTGGGCAACGTGGAGGAAATATTACATTGTGTGCTGCCATTAGCCTTCAAGGGCTACTGCACCATCATGCCTAATTGGGGCCCTACAATTCCCAGGAAATACTCACATTTCTTGATGGTCTACATGACATCGTCATACAGAATAGACCAGAGCAGCCCAGGTTTGTTGTTGTGTGGGATAATGTTAGTTTCCACCGGGCTGCTCTGGTCCAAGACTGGTTTACTCATCATGAAGGATTTGAAGTGGTGTACTTGCCCCCTTACTCCCCATTTTTGAATCCTATAGAGGAGTTCTTTTCAGCGTGGAGATGGCGCATATATGACCGCCAACCGCACGCCCGAATGCCACTTTTACAAGCAATGGAACAGGCCTGCGGAGATATTGAAATCAGGTCAATTCAGGGATGGATTAGACACACAAGGGGATTTTTTTCCTCGATGTTTAGCCGGAGAAGATATTGCTTGCGATGTGGACGAGGTCCTGTGGCCCGACCCCGACAGACGGCAGGATCCAAACATGCAACTTATTTTGTGTGAAGTTCAGTTTGTTTTATTTTTGCTTTACAGTAACTGAATTTCCTGTCATATGAATTTCAGTACTGTAATGTAATGTTGATTTCAGTATTTTATTTTTGGAATTATGAGAAACATCTGGAATTGTAACTGAATAAATACAGTACGAGTGAAAGACTGCAGTGTTTTATTTAAAGTAGACTAGTGTGTTGCCACAGATATGAGAGTGTATTGACATGTGGAAGTGGGCATCATTTAGTCATCAAAGTGAGGTTTTGACAAAGGATTGTTCAGTTTTGATGGCAGAGTTTGTATCTGGCATAGATGTGAATGGTTTATTTCCCAGTGTTCTTCCGTACTTCCTTGTGTGTAGAGTTTTGGCACCATGAGCCAAGTTTTGCAAAGTGTGTTCAAGCAATTGACTAAAACTGTAACTGTGTCCTGTCTGGCTGTGAAGTAAACAGAATTGATGTCTGAATGGTGGTAACAAGCCTTACAGATTTACTCTCAGGTGGAGCATCAAAGCGTCTGCTTTTATTGTAACGTCTGATACTTAAAACTTTATTGCTATTGTTTTTGAATGCTTTGTAATTCCGACCAGACACGGAGTCAGAGGTGAAAGAGAAAGGAAGAGACAAAAGGAGGGGAGAGTAAGTAAGTAAGTAAGTAAAAGTTTATTTATATAGCGCCTTTCACAGATATAAATCACAAAGCGCTGTACAACATGATAAAGATCAGGGCAAATACCACTAACCAATAAAAATATCAGAAAAACAATAGCAGTGTTAAATGTAGAAAATAAAATCATGAGTATAAACAAAGTGAAGGTGTGACCCCGAACAAAGCCATCTTTTTGAAACATTTAGGGAGGGAACGCCTGGATGAAAAGGTGAGTTTTTAGATGATTTTTAAAGACCTCTACAGTGTTAGAGAGATGGAGATTAGAAGGTAGACTGTTCCAAAGTCTGGGTGCAATAGTCTGAAAGGCCCTGTCCCCTTCGGTTTTCAGCCTGGTTCGAGGAACAGCCAGGAGGTTTTCAGATGTGGATCTAAGGTTCCGAGAGGTGGTGTGTGGGGATAAAAGCTCAGATAGGTAGCTTGGAGCCTGGTTGTTAAGAGCTCTATAGGTCAGGACTAAAACTTTAAACTATATTCTATATTCTACCAGGAGCCAGTGGAGGGACTGTAAAACTGGAGTGATGTGAGCTCGTCTGCTGGATTTGGTTAGGAGTCTGGCTGCTGCATTTTGGATGGCTTGAAGGCGTGAGAGGGAGGTTTTGCTGAGACCAGTAAAAAGAGCGTTACAGTGGTCTAAGCGTGATGACACAAAGGCATGGATGATTTTTTCCAGATCTGCAGTAGAAACCAGTTTACGGACTTTTGAAATGTTTCTCAGTTGAAAGAAACAAGAGCGGGAGATGGTTTTGACGTGTGAGTCTAAACTTAAAGCTGGATCAAAAATAACTCCTAGGTTTGTAATGCTGGCCTTGGCTGATGGGCAAAAAGAGGCAATTTCTTGCTCGATTTTTGGCTGAAGTTCCGGGGGTGCAGCGATCAGGGTCTCTGTCTTGTTAGCATTTAGGACAAGAAAGTTGCTGGACAGCCAGTTACTGATCTGGGTCAGGCAGAGTACAAGGGTGGCCAGCCTGTCCAACTGGTGTGGCATAAAGGACATATAGAGCTGAATATCATCAGCGTAGATGTGGTAGGAGATGTCTGGGAAAGAATGAATGATGCCAGCTAGGGGAAGAATATAGAAAGCGAATAGTAGAGGCCCTAGAACTGAACCTTGTGGGACCCCGCATGTTAGAGAGGCAGTGTCTGAGGAGAAGGTTTCTGACTTCACTGTGAATGTTCTGTTAGTGAGATAGGAAGAGAGCCAGTCTAGAGCAGAACCTGAAATCCCAGCCAGGGCCTTTAACCTGTTTAGTAGAACGTTGTGGTCTACAGTGTCAAAAGCTGCACTGAGGTCTAGCAGGACCATGACAGAGCATTTCCCTGCATCAGCAGCCATCAGGAGGTCATTATGCACCCTTACTAGAGCAGTCTCAGTCCTCCCTCAGAGAGAGGGGGGAAGGAAGTGTGTGTGTGTGTGTGTGTGGGGGGGGGGGGGGGGTCCACAAAAATAAACAATAATGAACAAGAGTCTGCTTCTAGACCTGCAGAAAGAGAAAGAATAGAAAAAAATGGGACACACAACAATACAACAGGAGCAAGCTAACACTGCGTCAGCCTGATGATGGAATACAAAATCAACATTGTTTAACTGAACAATCACACGATAATAAATCATAGTGCATTAAGTGCCCACCATAGTCTTAAGACATGTGTTGAATGTACCCAAGCCCATACTTTTGAGACCACCATGTGAGCACCTGTGTGTGTACACGCGCTTGTTTATGTAAGGTTTTTCTATAGGAGCGTCCAAAAGAGAGTGTGAGGGACCACAGATCCGCCCCCCCCAAAGATGTGCAGGAGACGGGGGGAGCTCCAAGTCCTAGAGATCCAGGAGCTGCCCCAGAACACAGGAACCCCAAGGAGACTGCAACCAGAAAGTCCCCCGCCCCTCTCGAGAGGCACAGAGGATCGCCCCAGGGGGCCACAACCAGCAGCCGGCAGAGTCCCGGGAGATATCAGCAGCAAACCCACAGGCCCGCCCGCAGCCTCCCACCCCCTAGCCGGCCGAGCCCAGGACCCAGCGACCCGGGACCCAGGGGCGACCACCCCCGCCGGTGTCCCAGCAGAGCCCAGGGACCTAGACCCCACCAGGCAGCCAACGGGTTTGATCAGGCAGATGCCAAAGATCTTATACCCCCTGACCCGGGAGCCACGAACACTCAGGCAGACCAAGGTACCACACCCCACACCAGGTGTGGCAGGGGGAGGGGAGATGAAGATCTATATCATAAAAAGAAGTCCCAGGAGAAGAGAGGAGTCAAAGGCCCCTCCTGACATATACAGTCATACACAAACACAGTCAAACACTCCCTCCCTCATGCTCACACATACACATACAACCAAAGACTTACAAAAATGCACACCGGACACCCACTCATACTCCCCATACACACCCTATTCACTCTAGTCCCGGTACTGCTGCACATTGGGTACAACCATTACCAGTTCCCAGAGTTTGACCCTTTCTGCTGTGGTGCTGATGAGCAGGCTCCCCCGCCCAACGCTGAGCACAGCAACCCGCCACCCCAGACCCCAACCAAACGGCCAGATCTCCCACCTAGCCTCCAGCCCCAAGAAGCCAAGCAAGAACAGAGGTGTGCTAAGACCCCTAGTCTCGCTCCGCCTGCTCCAATATAGTGTTGTGTGTTGATGAGGTGTATTCCATGGCTGTGATGAGTGGGCAGTGCGGGCATTGTCTGGCCTATGCCAGCTAATGCCACCACACCACCCCACTTGCAACCACAGCCCTCGGTGTCTAAGTGCAGTTTAAAATTGGAAGTGGGCACCGGCACTCTGGAGGAGGCTGAGAAATCCCCCTGCCAAGTGCCGTTGAATGTGCTCACTCCCAATGCCCTAAGTGTGTGTTTGCGTGGAATGTCTTCGGTGGAAGTGTACAAGGTGCAAATAAACTTGAGGGGCAGGTTGCCACAGGAATGCAGAAATGGGGTCCATACCCGCACTCCCTGACTTGTCCACCCCCAAGGTCCTATGAGCATGTTTGTGTGATGATGTGAGGGAGCAGGAGGAGAAAAATATGCGGGGATAGGGAGGAATGGCTGGTTGGGCTTAGCCCTCCAGGGAGCCAGCTCCCCCACTGGCCCCAACAGGCACCTCTGTTGTCAAATTGTCACCCAGGGCATGGAGACCCCAGCCCATCCTGCCAGGGCCCAAATCAGCCCCCAAAAGGGGCAGGGTCTCAGCCCCCCCCCCCCGCACGTGCCTGGCCGGCTCCTTGCAGTGCTCCACCATTAACGATGGCGACCGCAGATCAAGGAAGCGCTAGTTCACCAAAGCAGAAATTGAGGTACTTGTGGGTGAGGTGGAGAAATGAAAAGAAGTGCTTTTGCAATACAAATAAAGAGAAAATCCACTGAAGCTGTCAACGCTGTGAGATCTTCAGAGAGATCTGTGGCGGATATAAAAAAAATAGTCAGATCTGACGGTGGAAGCCAAAAAAAAAGATGGCTTGTCACCGCCAGAGCGTGTCTGCCTCTGGCGGAGGCCCTTGCACCTCTGATCCCCCACCGCTTACTGTTAGGATCTCAGCAGTACTCGGCCCGGCAAGCATGCGTGGCATCGTGCCGGAGAAGGAGGGAGACACTGACCATGCAGAGGAGACTGGTAATGTTTAAGCCTTTTCTTAATACAGATCAAATGTGTCCGTCATTAAAATATAAAACTAAACCAGATCTTGTTGTCGTCCCCCCCCCCCCCCCCCCAATTACTCTGGATGAAGCATCCAACGAGGCATCCCTGGTGGCGACTGAAGATGTGGCTGCAGGGTTGGCCCATCTCACCAGTGCGCCTCGGGCGCATGACCCACTTGGAAGTGGCCGGAAGCTACTTGACACCGTCCTGCAGGCACAGAGGGACAAGATTGGTGCGGTGAACGAAGTGTGAGAAGAACTGCACAGAATAGGTGATGTCCTGACTGAAAGTTCAGGCACACTTAAAGAATTGGCAAGAAAATAAAAGATGAAAATCGTGCCTTCTGTGTTGGTTCATAAATGACGTGCGGCAGGGTGGAGAAACGAGGGCCCGGGCGGGATCCAATCCCCAGATTCCCAGGTGAGGGTCACGTGCTCTAACCAGGTTGTGTGCTGGTACCAGCTGGTGTAGGCTAGACATTACTTGTGCTGCCCCCCCTCCCAATCACAGAATGCGTTCTGACAACATGCAAAAACATCACACTGAAGCAAGTGGATGGGGTCTTCTCTTCTCAATTTGCTGCTCTGGGCTGGAGGCTTAGGTGGGGAGCTGGCCACACTGAAAAAAAGGTAATTGGCAGGTCTTTGAATATGCTAAATCATATTTTGTAGGTGTTACACAATTTATACATGTTTCTTCTGTATACATGATTTATTGAAGTAAACTGGAGTTATTTTTCCACAATGTTAAATGTACACAATTTTCTTGCATTGACTAAAAGTGATTACATTGCCTAATTTAAATCAATATAATCATGTTCAACTAAAACCGGAAATGACACTGTTCAAAAAAGGCGCCGTAAAATATTATTGGACGATTGAAAGCGTTTTCAGCCAATTGTGATCACCCAACAAGATTGGAGGAGACGGGTGTAACCACCTGCAGCAGAAGCCTGCGGCTTTTTCCCTCGCATGGAGCTAATGTGGAGTCTGAGTGAGCACATGGATACTGAGTGAGAAAGTAAGTAAAATTACTTTAAGATTAAGCATGAGCCATGTCTAGATTGTTTTTGTCGAGTTATGTATTCAGAGCACTATGCTAGCTTGCTTTCAATGCTGTTAAGTTGATAACGCTGTGTGGACTGTCAAACATTCAGTGTTCATGTTCGGTGGAAAGTAGCCTTTTTTTATATGTCCGTGTATGTAGCAATTTTGTCGGTCAGCAAGCTAATTAAACCACTGAAAGAGCAGTATAAAATGGATGCCGTGTTTGGTACATTGAGTTCTCAGAATTATTAACATGCAGCGCAGGACTGCACCAAATTAAACCTTAAAAACAGTGGCTAGGCTTCAGCTGCGAACAAACTTGGGTTGCCAGCCTTTCAATGCGGCGGGTGCACGCGTTCCGTCGGGGATTGAGGATCGCGTGGACCGTTTGTACTCCGAACGGTGGGGGTGGGGTGGGGTGGGTGGTGCGCGTGGACCGTTTGTACTCCGAACGGTGGGGGTGGGGTGGGGTGGGGTGGGGGGTGCGCGTGGACCGTTTGTTCTCCGAACGGTGGGGGTGGGGTGGGGTGGGGGGTGCGCGTGGACCGTTTGTTCTCCGAACGGTGGGGGTGGGGTGGGGTGGGGGGTGCGCGCGGGCCGTTTGTGCACCGTTCGTTTGGGCGGCAGGATAGAACCATTGTAGCGTGACGTCACGTGCTCAGATGGCCGGTGTCGATACCAGATCTGCTCGGTGTCCTTGTCTCACAGCTAGCTAGCTATTTCAAATTCATTTGGAAGTCTAAAGTGGTGATATCTAAAAATCCCTAGGTTTTATTTTGAAAGTCTTAAATCGCAGAGATATAGCTGTGGGTAATGGCTGGAGACGGGTTTTTTTTTCCCTCCAGCAAGTGTGGATGTGCGCAGTTACCCGGACTTAATAACATGCATGCCTGAGCTCCACAAGGAGCATCCGTGAATAAAGATATATCTGTATGAAATGCACAAGACAGCCGCTTCCCCTCCCAATGAAATCAGAGACTGTGAAGCAAATCCTGTTATATTTATTTACAGTGTGGTGTTGGTAATAAAATGAATATCATTACATTTGTTTTATGCTACTGGAAATTTAATAATTTCTAAATTCAAGATTATTGTCATCTTGCCATATTCTAAGCTATAGTTAAACACCAGTAACTATTATTTAATATTATTAAACATGTTTATAATGCTTTTAGAATTGTGTATTGTATGTTGTTTTCGTATCTTAATTGCAAGCTGGTATTTTAATAATGTGGCTCATGATTAATTTGATTGTGTCTTACAGGTTTAGGTGTTACTGGGAATGTGGAGATGTAAGGGGTGCACAGAAA
This sequence comes from Nothobranchius furzeri, assembly GCF_043380555.1. Lineage (NCBI taxonomy): Eukaryota > Metazoa > Chordata > Actinopteri > Cyprinodontiformes > Nothobranchiidae > Nothobranchius > Nothobranchius furzeri. The sequence continues at coordinate 51,169,086 of NC_091744.1, read as the reverse complement.
CTGTGTCAAGTAGGTCTAAGCTTTTGCATCACTACAAATTAAAGCATCCACATTTTGGACATAGTTCTCACTTTCCATGCACATACCAGAATTGTCCGTGTACCTTTAAGACATGGAATGCCCTTATTGTCCATCAAAGTAAAATTCACTGCACAGAAGTCTCTTGTAAAGTGAAAGCAATTTTCAGCTGCCACTTGTGTAGTTGCAATGATTTGTCATCAGAAAGGGATTATTTTGCTCACATATATTCCCATCTTAAAAGAAATGAGACTGTCATTTGTATGTTTTTAGGGTGTGAGTTCAAAACAAACATTTACAGCACATTTAAAACACACAGAAATCGCAAACATAGCCATCACAGACTAGCTGATTTTAAACAGGGAGTAGTTGTAAAAAGCAAAACTGAAAATGATTTAGAGCAAAATGATCAGGAGTTAGCAGAACAGTCTGATGCTGTCATTCTTTCACGTGGTCAGTGTCGTACTGAGAATGTGCATGAAGTAATAGAGCAAAGATTTGCTGCTGCTTTGCTGAAGTTGGAGCATTTGGTTCTTGTACCCAGTTCAGCCATTGATGTATTTTTAGAGGAACTCCATCATTTAATTTGTTCTGCATCCATCCCATTATCTTATGACACATTGAGTAACATCTTTCATCAGAGAAACCTCCTTGTTGATGAAGTTATAGTTGCAGAAACAGTTGATGCTATTTGCTCTGGTAATCCTGTGCAAAGATCCATTCAAAAGGGTGGCCCTTTAAGTACAGCTTATCTTCGTAAGCTATATTACAAGGAGAAGTTCAGTGTCGTAGAGCCAGTTGAATACATACTTAATGTTAAAAACAAACACAGTTTCCAATATGTCCCCTTACTGAAGTCTTTACAACAGCTGTTGAGTAGAAGGGATATTGTTGAGCAGTTTGTTGAAAGTTATCAAAAGCAAGAGGAGACAGATTGTGGAAACTCGGATCTGTACCGTTCTTCAAAAGATGGTTCTCTATTTAATGGAAATTGTTTTCTTGCTGGTGAAAAATTGAGGATCATCCTAAATTTTTATGTGGATGACTTTGAAACCTGCAACCCTCTTGGCACATCAAGGAAGAAACATAAGCTTTGTGCTGTTTATTGGGTGTTGGCTAACTTGCCCCAGGGGTCTAATTCCTCATTATCATCCATCTACTTATCAGTCTTGTGTAAAACCAACGATGTTAAAAGTTATGGTTATGATAAAATCTTGGAACCTCTTCTACAGGATTTGAAAATACTTGAGGAACATGGTGTTTATGTACCGCTGTTAGGAGAGTCAGTTAAAGGTACACTATTCAGTGTAGTTGCTGACAACCTGGGAGCACACAGTGTTGCAGGATTTTTGCAGAGTTTTTCTGTGGAGTACTACTGTAGATTTTGCATAGGAAAGAACAAGGACATTCAACTATACTCTGTTGCATCTGGTGCTTTTCCTCAAAGAACCAAGGAGCTTCATCAGGTTCATGTCCAACAAGCCCAAGAAACAGGCACAGGTTGTTTTGGAGTAAAAAGGGAATGCATCTTCACCAAAAATCTAACTCACTTTCATGTCATCTTTGGTTATCCCCCCGATCTTGCTCATGATGTTTTTGAGGGCATAATACCAGTAGAGTTGGCTCATTGCTTATCAGTGCTTATATCCAAAAAGTTTTTCACATTGGCCCATTTGAATAGTGCTATTCTGAAGTTTCCCTACAAATTTGGTGACAAGGCAAATAAACCGCATGTGGTGTCACAAAGTTTCTCCAGCACAAAAACAGTTGGAGGCAATGCACATGAGAACTGGAGCTTACTCAGGTTTTTATCTTTTTTAGTTGGATCACTTGTGCCTGAAAATGAGCCTGCTTGGCTTGTTCTCATGGATCTGAAGGACATCACAGAGCTTGTAGTCGCTCCTGTACATAGTGATGACTCTTTGGCCTTTTTAGAAAGTAAGATCTTAGAACACAGGCAAAGATACCAAGCGTTGTTCCCAGACATCAAACTGCTCCCAAAACACCATTATTTGGAGCACTATCCTCAGATGATTAAGCTGTTTGGTCCAGTTGTCGGTCAGTGGACAATGCGTTTTGAGGCAAAGCATAGCTTTTTTAAGAAGATTGTCAGACACACAAGCTGCTACAAAAATATTCCTCTCTCGCTGGCCTTGAGGCATCAGATGATGATAGCTTACCATCTAAGCTCTCCAAGTTTTAGCACTTCTGAACTTGAAGTTTCAGCTGTGTCAACTCTACCTGTTGACTTGCTCAAAGACGAGATAGCTCAAACAATCAGAGATAGATTCCCTGACACACCAGAGGTTCACCTTACACAGAGTGTGACAGTAAATGGCATAACTTATAAGAAGGGAATGGTACTGGTTCACAGGGCAACAGGTGGGTTGCCCGAATTTTGTGAAATTGACCAAATCTGCATTTTGCATCAAAGTGTATTCTACATAGTAAGAGAGCTTGGTGGCTGGTACAGAGAACACTATAGAGCCTTTGAACTCAACTCAGTATCCACAAGATCATTGATTCTTGTAGCACTCAGTGAACTCCTTGATGCTTATCCTCTTGTTGACTACAAGATTGGATCTGTTCGGATGGTGACCTTGAAAAGACATATAGAAATAAAAGGTGATGAAAAGCTTTTGTTTTCTATATTACATGTGGTTGTTTTCTAACACAATTTGTTGCATTTACAGGTGCACCTGGGTTTTAGCAGTTTTTAAAATTTATTTATTTTCTCCAGTGATTAAAAATGGCTCTCCTGCGGTTCCAATGGGCCTGTATCTTTTGTTGTCATCTTTAGTTTGCACAAATGACCTCATCAGTGTTTGCCGGCTTTCCTTTTAAAGGAAGTTTCACACTGGAAGCATCAGTGGCGCAAAAAGGCAGCGGAAGCCTTACTGAGATGCTATTGTTTTCGATCATTTTTTTCACTCTATTTTAGGGCTGCTCAATTAATCGAATTTTAATCACGATTACGATCTGAGTTTTGAACGATTATAAAAAACAAAACAAGCCGATTATTTGCTCCTCCCGCTTGCGCTGCCCTGAGTAGCAAATGAAGCGCTCCTTACAGTGTTGCCAACTTAGCGACTTTGACGCTATTTCTAGCAGCTTCTCAGACCCCCTTCTTGGCTTTTTAAATCTTAAAAGTACCTAGCGAACACCTCAGAAACATCTCTGGTAACCCTTAGCTACTTTCTGGATAACTGTCGTCGACATTTCCTGCAGGTTAGCTAAACACGCCGCCTGCGCTCCGGACCGTTCTTCAGGACATTATAGGAAAGGGAATGATGTAGTGATGTGTCAGTTGCTAAAGACAGCTCTCGGAGCCGGCTCCCTGTTGGATTAACCAGAGTGAGTGACACACACCGCACCTGCGGACTCCTGAGTCACTAAAAACGGCTAAATGTGCGCGTGCTAAACACACGTGCAGCTTGCCCCGTTTGCTGTGAGAGCAGGTTGGGGGTGGGGGTGCAGCTGTGGTTGGGACAATTATTACATTAACTGATGGACTTGTAAATAAATAATTTATAAATAAGGTAGAAATAAGTTCCTCACACTGATAAATAATAACTAATCTCTCTGAGGACACGGTGCTAGTGCACTCTCCTACAGCACCTTGACACGACTCAATAAATGTTATGCAAAATTTTGTGAACATCAATTTATTTGTTATAAATGCCACTGTATAATTCTTGCTGTCAGTATTAGCAAGATATTGGTATTTGGGTCTGTACTGGTTAGACTTAAATGAGCTAAACCAAGGTCTATAGCCCTTGGGTCATAGACTATGGGCTAAAAGTATATTGGTCTTTTTATACTGGGAATCAGGAGTTCTTTTAGTGATCATCTTGTTTCTTATTTATTTTTGTCCTGATTGTGCCCTGAGCAATTTTATGACTGAATAAAAACAAATAAAATCAACATAAATAGAAAAATCGTCCTAAATAATCGTGATCTCAATTTCAGTCACCATAATCGTGATTATTATTTTTGCCATAATCGAGCAGCCCTACTCTATTTACTGTTCTTTTCTGTGCTTTTAAGCTTGAACATTTGCTGTTGTAAGTAACTGGAAGGAAAATTGACTTGAATGACTTGGAACATTTTTTGATTATTTACATGTAAATTTTCTGTTTGCAGAGTAAGTGTTGAAAATGGGAACTGCTATGATCCTAAAGATCATCTTGGCTGATGGTACCTCTCAGAGACTGACACTCTCCAGTGGACCCCCAGCATCTATTGATGATCTAACTGATGAAGTGAGGAAGCAGTGCGGACTTCATGGAGATTTCAAACTTCAGTTTATGGATGCCTTGTTTGGAAATGAATTCCTGAACCTCACTTCAATTTCCGAAGTTGAAAACAAAGGGACTCTTAAAGTCATTGACGTGTCAAAGACTGCTACTGTCCAGCACATGGATGAGGACTCTACTTTTAATCTTGTCTCAGAATCACAAGTATTCACGCCTTCCTCTGTTGGTGACTCCTCATACCTGTCAGGGGTATCTGAGGACACGGATGTGATGTCATCGAGTGAATTGGTTGGCTCACGATCATTGTGGCCTGCTGTGTTTCATGTTCCTACGTTTTCTTTTGATTCAGAGTTGAAACTTCAGCATGCAAATTTGGCTTACATTCAGAATGGGACTACACTTATTCCAGATCCGAAGTTGAAATCGGCAATCCTTGAGAGTTTGGTGCAGGAAATTGTGAAATATAAAGTCTATGCCAACGATAAAGAAATGCACGAGGTTGCCCAGAGTCTCATCAAAAAGCATCCTTGTTTGACAGAGAAAGGGTCCAGCACTGGATGTGGTGGGTGGAAGACCAGTTTAAAATATAAACTGTCTAACTACCGCACACAGCTGAGAAAACTTGGATACCCAGAGGTGACTGTAAACTCTTTAAAAAACAAACCTGTTGGAAGGCAAAGTGCAGCCTTTGGTGTTAAAAAGGCAAAGAGAGCAGAAGTGAATTTTTGTCCACCATACCCAGCAGCAGAAACCGAGGACACACTGGAGACTATGCAGAAATCTCTACTTTTGGATGTAAAGCAGAGAAACAACAGAAAGCTTGTAAAACACAAGATGGAAAAGACCTTTGCATTAAGACGACATGAAGTTGTTCGGGATGCACCAATGGTGGAATCTTTCATGGCGAAATGGCCTGCCCTGTTTGATGTCAGTGAGGTAAGATTTGCACCATGCATGGTTGTTTATCAAAGTAAAGGGCTTATTTTTTTAATAGAAAAACAAAACCTGGCAACAGCTGTTGTGGCTGATTAGAGCCCTGCACCGGAGCCCTAGGCCCAGGGGTCGGCCCACCCCGAGGGCCGGGCTTCGGGCCAATGACTGTGTAATTAACTCGGACACGGGCCGGGCGCCTATATTTTTAATCGAAATCATTAAAAAAATACTTAAAAACTTGAACGCAGCAGCACCTGCCTGCTTCTCACGCACCGGCACCGTTAGCTCAGTTAAGGTGTGTGTGGTTTATAAATGCACCTATATAAACAAATTCTCAAACTGCTGATTGAAACATGTGCCCCTATTCTAACATGCCATTTTATGTCCACTTTGATGTCAGAAACCATTCATTTATTCTCATGAAAATGGCAGCATTCTATTTTTCTGTGAATAAATTTGCTCTGCAGTAAAAAAAAATACAGCATTCATTGCTGGGTTTTTTCTAACTGGAGAGCGCATTTTCAGAACGGCTGATTAAATTTACAAACGCTGTATTAATTCGGGGGTGTTTATTTAATCTGCCGCACTGAAAATGCGCTCTGCAGTTAGAAAATTAGAATGCTGCTTTTTTTTTTTCTAATTGCACAAGAGCGCATTTTCAGAGCAGATTAATTTAGAAATGCATCCAATTAATATAGTGTTCATAAATTTCATCTGCCGCTCGAAAAATACGCTCTGTTAGAAAAAAAAGCTGCATTGATGCTGTTTTTCTTTCTCTTCTTTTTTTTTTTTTTTTTTTTTACTGCAGAACGCTTCTCACAGATAATTAGAATGCCGAGCAATCTATCCCGCTAAAACATTATGAAAGGTTAAAAAAAAGTCTGGCTCGGGTTGGGCCAGAGAATCCTGAAAACCTTTTTGGACTGGGTCGAGCTGGTGCTCCTCGGGCCGGGCCGGACACGGGCTCAGATTTTAGGCCCGTGCAGGGCTCTATGGCTGATTATGTTACTTGTCTGTGACACTTCTGTTGAGTGACTTGCCTTCAATGTGTAACATGTTATGTCATTTGTGCTCTGTTTTTCAGATCAATGCTGAATTTGAGAGGATAACCACAGTTCCACTACAGTCAAAGTTCCTGTCTCAGCTGGATCTCCACTCTGACACCCTTATAAAGTTGTTCCAAAAAAGAGGAGGGCAGCTAGGAAGAAGGCTCAAAACGATTGTTGCACAAATACCTGATGTAAGTAAAGTGTGTGTGCTTGTTTATTTATTTGACAGGCACTTTTATCCAAAGCGACGTAAAATTGTTAACCTATGGGGCATGTTGTGATCTGTGGGGGAAACCAGAGTACCTGAAGGAAACCCACGCATGCCTGGGAGAACATGCAACACCACTCAGAAAGACTAGGGGTCTCAAACCATGTTTCTCAAGGGGCCCCATTCAGCCCCTGATCACCTGTTCAGCAGGTCATCATGGTTGTACACCACAGCTTTGGAGTTTTTAATTATGTGGAGAGTATGTAAGTTTTGGAAACTGCTATCAACTTTCTCAGAATATTTTTTCTACTTTTTTATTCAAATTGTAAATTTTGTTTATATTTGTCAGCTTCATGCCTTTTCTTTCCAAAGTGCATGCTATTATAGAACCTGTTATATTCTCAGAGAATTGAATACATAAATTTGTGTTAAGACAGTAGACTTTAGACTAGGGGTGGGCAATCCTGCTCCTCAAGGGCTGCTATCCAGCAGGCGTTAGTTGTTTCTCTGCTTAAACACACCAGGTTTGAATCTGCTGGTGATTGACAGGCTGTTGCAGAGCCTGATGAGCTGCTGAACAGGTGATTCATCCAGGAATCAGGTATGTTGGAGCAGGTAAACAGCTAAAACCTGCTGGATAGCGGCCCTCAAGGACCAGGATCACCCACCCCTGGTCTAAAGTCTACTGTCTTAACACAAAATTATGTAAATGATAAATGAGCCGCACTTGTATAGCGCCTCACAGAGTAAGGACTCCAAAGCACTTTACACTAGAGTGTATCATTCATCCATTCACACACACATTCACACACTGATTGTGATGAGCTACGATGTAGCCACAGCTGCCCTGGGGAATACTGACAGAGGCGAGGATGTGTACACACACACACACACACACATCACTGCACACATATATACTCAGACATACATCTACACACACACACACACACACACATCCACACTCACACAAATATATCTACACACACACAAACACACCCATCAAGACACATATCTACACACACATCTAGAAACACATATTTACACACATACATTTTGAATAAAATCCATTCTAGGACCCCTTTAATTTCATGAAAATCTTGATGATTTTGTCTTCAGTGTGACGAGCCAGACGCTGGACGCGAGTGTATCATCAAAGGACTCTGTGTCTACATGGGGGAAGATCCAGAGAACCTTGTGCAGGAATATGTGGTATGTACATACTTATCCCTAGTATTCCAAATACATTTTCTGGCCAAACTTAGGTTCAAACACGCTTAGCAAATGGTAAATGACCTGTATTTGTATGGCGCCTCCTAGAGTTTTACAACCACCCAAGGTGCTTCATAACAAAATCAGTCATTTATCCAAGCACACACACACTCACAACCTGATGGTGAGGAGCTAAATTGTAGCCGCCACAGCTGGGGCTCACTGACAGGAGACAGAAACTGACCGATATCTTGTGAGAAGCTGATATTTATCTCACACACAAACGCAACCGTAGGGAGGGATCTTCCAAGACTCGAGACACTCTCCACCTGTGGTTGAGAACATTCTGCTAGAAAGGCAGTGAATAATACATCTGAGAGTTTAATTCCTGTAGTCTGCTTGACCCAGCAATGGGTGCTTTACTATGAGCAATATATGTGCATTTATTCAGTAGGGTTGTGCCATTTCATAATTTTTACATATATCCAATAAGTATGTGTAGTTACAGGAGAGTCTGTGTGAGTGATAATCTGATTATCTGTGATAATGTCTAATACACCCATGTGTGTTTTTCTGTAAAGGGTCTTTATAATGAGCTTTGTATTTTTATATTAATTTATATATTGTCTCTCTACAGGACATGGATGAAAATGCCATCAAAGAGGTCATTCAAGACACCACCATTGGAATATATGTCATAAAACGATCTACTTCTGCGGAACCAGAGGACATTGGGATTATCCTTGAAGGAATCAGCGTGTTGCAGGATTTGGAAAATGTAGCATTAGCAGTTGCTATGCTATTTGGACTCATGTATGCACTAAACCTCAACTACCCGGTTGACCTCCGTTACACCTTTGAGGTAATCCAGAAGGTTTTCATGGGACTGGATGGCAGTAAACCTTCCAACAAAACACTTGCTCTCAAAAACCAGCTGTTTCAGTGAGTGATTCAATGACTACAGTTTGTGTTGCCTTTTGTATTGACCCATTTTGGCCTATTGTTGTCTCTTTACTCCACTGGAAGTTGGTGGTGTTTTATTATTCATTGTTGAGTAATATTGAATAGTTTATAATAACTATGTTCCAAGTCATTACAGGCGGGTCCTTAAATAGTTCCAGTATTTGAATATTTCAGCAGCTTTGCACTTATCGATTTTATTCTGATTAATATGAAAGTTCGATTTTATCATAAAATGTTTTATATGTGGGGAGCTCATTCAGAGCAGGTTTTCTGTGTCTGGATATTTTAGCAGATTTGCACTCATCATTGTTATTAATGTGAAAGCCTTGTTCATGAAATGTTTTAGATGGGGGAAGCTCATTAAGAGTAGCAAGATTTCAGTTTTGCTGGAAAGGTTCATTTGAAACTAAATTTAAAATTCATTGATGTGAAATACAATATTTAGGACAGAGAAGTTTTAATTAAACTGACTGATATGCAGTTTTGCTCTTTTTCTATTGCTGTAAAGACAATTCCACGGGTTCTTTTGTTTCCCTCAAGTCAGTACAAAAATATCTTGTTAAGAGTCAATGATAATGGAAGTTTATTGCTTTGTCATTTTCTGCCCTTAAAATGTTAATAAACTGAGTTTTACTACAACTTTTCAGTTCTCTGGCTTTTTGTCAATGCAGTTCATATTTTCCATGTTCTAATTTGCACAGACATGGGACCAATGAAAACATTACATTTGGAAACGGGCAACTTAAAAGAAAAAAGTAGGATAAACAAACTTACTTTGCATTACGTTTACACAATATTTTTGAGCAATTCTAACATGAAAAAATCAAGTTGATATTATAGTTAAATATTGTACATTGAACCTAAGAAAAGTATTTTGGCATTATTTAAAAAAATTAAATTACATTTGTTCAGAAAAATCATGTTGAGGCAACATGATTTTTTAAAGCAGTTTCACGTAAAGAAAATACATTGATTGGGAGAGAGTTTATTAGTAAAAGGAAAGAGACATGTTCTATTGGTTAAACTCATTGTAATCATGTGGAACCGATGTACACAATAAAATCACGTAAATCCAAAGAGTTATTTTTTTCAGTGCATCTGGTTGGGGTCTGGGGTGGTGAGTTGCTTTGTTCTGCGTGGGGCAGGGATGCCTGTTCATCCTTAACCCCATAAGACTGGGACCAGCTCTGTCTAGGAATGGTTGTTCTCTCTGAACAGCAGTGCTGGGACCAGAGTGATTAGGGTGTGTGTGGGGAGTGTGAGTGGGTGTATGACGTACATTCCTGTTTGTCTTTAGGTTGCATGTGTTTACGTGTGAGCATAAGTGATGTGACATTCATGAACGAATGAAATCTTATGAACGGGTTTTCAAAGTGAACGATTAGAGCCAAGTCCCTGTAGAGAATCGTTTATCTCGTCTTCCAGTATGAGGAAGTCAGCAAAGCACAGCCGTTCAACCCCCACCCGCCGCTGTGACAGACGTCGGAGAAACGAGACCCACCCTCCGTGGGTGTAGTAGTCCCTGCTACTCATGCATTTGACAGATTAACGCAGCAATCTGTAAACGTTTCAATGTGAGTCAATTAAAAAACTTATTTGGGACACTTTTTTTTTATTATGGATGAATTCGATATTGAATAAATGTTGCATTCAAAACATTCAAACTTCATACGACTTGGTTTTATCCCAACCCATCAATCTGTCCTGTGAGAACAGATTTTGGATGCTTTTGTTGGGGTTATTAGGTAACGAATAATTAGTAAGCTTTTCTTACTTTTGGATTCTTCAATAAATTCTGTGAATATGGGAATATTTACCGATTTATTAATTAATTAAGATATTCTTAGATATCGTCGGGGCACCATCCCCTTTTAATTAGAAAGGGAAAATCAATTGAATCCAAACTCTTATCAGTCTATCTGAAAGTTCGTGGAATCGTTAGGAGCAGAAATTTTCAGCCAACACAAACAAAGTCACTTGAGGCTAAACTGGATTTTATAACATTTAATTAAACAATGGATTAATAATGTAAAACAATTTGATATAATTGGAGGTGTGTGTGTGTGTGTGTGTGTGTGTGTAAAATGGAAGATGTCCCCAATGGATGGA